>NW_005187404.1:574377-575952 GCF_000239375.1 Pundamilia nyererei
TAGCTAAAAACGCTAATTTAGCGTAGTTTGCCCTGAATTCAGCTTTGACAAACAAATATGATCGACTGTTTCTAGTAGAATTCCAAAGTTGTCATCTTGTACCCTGTCAGAGCCCTGTATGCTTGCAGAGACCCCTACAGTAGGGAAACATGCAAAACGATGTCCAAACCTTTGTATTTCAGCTTTATTTATGTCTTACACAGCATCCCAACTCTTTAGCTAACTTAATAACTTTAGCTAAAGTGAATAGTTAGTCTAATTCATTAGTGCAGCATTACTGGATCACATCTGTTTGAAGTGATATGATATGTGACTGTCACTGTGTTTAACTACCATAATAATTCTTAGGGTACTGAGTGCATGCTTAACTAGTTTTTTTTTTTTTTTTAACATACTGCTCCATTGCTATGTTTGACAGGCTGAAGTTGTCGGGTCACCTCCTAAATCGACCATCTTTTACAGGTGTTTTGTGCCAGAAATGGAGTGTCCACTGAAGACTGAAGACACTGAATCTCTACGCCTTGCCATTGATCCCTCTTGTGCCTTCATCTAGACAAGAGACAAACTTAACCACTCTCACATGCTCTGTACCTACATCACCTTCCCTGACAGTTGTAGCTTGGCTTATCTGAGGGTGAAATTATAAGAATGTGTTATTTTGCAAAGTGCTCTCTAGGGTTCCTAAATAAAATATGGCATTGAGGTCATTTCTTTTGAATTAATCCCTTCTTCTGAAATATAAGAACCTCTCCTGGTTTTAATGGCACTTTGGATTTCCTGACTTTCTGTTCCACTCCCAACCCCAAATAGATGCTGACAAGCTGACACAGTAACATGGAAGAGGGAAAGAAGTTGGAAAGGACTACTACAAATAAACCTAATGCCTAAAAATGTAAAATAATAATAATAATAATAATAATAATAATAATAATAATAATAATAATAAAGGCAAAAGATGAAGTAACAAGTTTTTAGTTTCTTGGTTATTCCAAATGATCATCTAGATGTCTGTGACATGTGATGACAAACACCATAATGGAAGACCTTTGTCATCACATGCTTAAACTCATCATATATTTTTGCATATGCTGAACAGGCAGTCAGACATGCTGTAACTGTTGAGTAGAAAACTGCATGAACACCATACGGCAGGGGTCTCAAACTCCAGTCCTCGAGGTCCGCTGTCCTGCAACCTTTCCATGTGTCCCTGTTGCAACACACCAAGTAGGTCATTAGGAAGACTATAGAACTTGACTGCATGCTGAGTTGGCAATTCAGCCATTTGATTCATGTTACAGCAGCTCATGAGTGAATGAACATGGTGCAATAAAAGTATTTTTAGAAGTATATGTTTCCAAATACATACATTTACTTAAATTTACTTGAGTAGGATCAGGGGTTGCCACCTCAGCATGCAGTCAAGTTCTATACTCTTGCTAATGACCTACTAATTGTATTCAGGTGTGTTGCACCAGGGACACATGGAAAAGTTGCATGACACTGGCCCTTGAGGACTGGAGTTTGAGACCCCTGTCATATGGAATATGACAGGTGTGGTTGAACTGCATGAAGACT
>NW_005187404.1:577986-583415 GCF_000239375.1 Pundamilia nyererei
TAAAAGCATTTATTCAAGTTACAATTCAGATTCAATCTGAGCAATTCAAATTCAAATTTAACTTATTCAAATTCAGTTTCTGATGGCACAGATTTCTGCCCATACTAAACGTCGCAAATCTCTCACATCTCAAAACACCGCCGTCACTCCCCCGCCCTCCCCCCGCCCAGGCGGAGAGCGCCTTCGAGCGTTTTCCTTATAAAACGCCGTTTAACCGTTTCTTCCCGAAGTAAATATAAACAACGATAGTATTCAGCAAAAACAAACATTGCATATATTTTTTTATGATAACTCTGGTTTTACGTGGCCTGTCAACACAATTTAAAAACTGGTATAAAGTCCACACTTTTTCCGTCAATTGTTCCGTCTGTCCTGCTCACATCTCCAATGGTTGTACACGTTGTCATTGACGTGCATAAGGACGCTGTCATAGCCTGTCAATGACGTTGATTAGCTGCGTATATACGATTGTGAATCGCATCATTGGCTGCACTATGGGATAAGGTGGCATCGTTCTAATCCCAGCAGCCAGTCACTTACTGACTAACACTGCAAAACAGAATTGTTAGTTTTAATTTTAATTGCAATTCAGGTTAGATTTTTTTTGCGCGCAACGCAGATTTTCTGTGCGCAGAGACCGTGCCAGCAGTGCGCAATTGCGCACGCGCGCAGCTTAGAGGGAACAGTGCCTGGGATCTTGTATCTTGGGTCGAGCTTTTAACCACTTAAGCCCTCCTTTATAACCATGTAACCCACCAGTAATTTCCTTTCACCTTTAGCTCTTCCTGTCATATGAAGCACAGCTAGGGCTACAGTGACTCTCAGTTGTTTACTTTTGGGTCGCACTTCACCAACTGCTAGTATCTCCGTTAGAGTGCTTTCATAGCCTGATTGTACTCAACAGTTATCAAAAATTATTATATTTCATGCATGTTTTGCAAAGCACTGTGTTTTGTCAGTGGTTCTTTTTATGTAGCTCCCTTTTTATGCAGTATATTGTCATCAGAGGCACACACCCTGCTCTTGCTCTTACAGTAGACACATATGGGTTTGTTTCATTGTAGTGCACACGAGGGAACATAAATGTAAGGTGTCGCTATATCAAAGATATTACCATATGACACTTTTATATTGTGCCAAAATGCATACTGGTATTCTCATGGCTATGATATGGCACAGCACTAACACAGACTGTTTCACAACCTAAAGCTGCTCTCAAAGACGCGCATGACTCGTACATGCTGCTGCATCCTCATACAGCTGCAAAACGTGAAGTAGTTTTTTGGTTTGGACTCATATAGTGTAACTACTAATAAAGCAAAAGCAGATATTCAGTTCTCACAATCCACCAACTGTGGTGCACGTCTGCCAAGCAACCAGAGACAGCTGAGTAAAAGCAGCGCAGATGATAAATAGTTGTCTATGCACACAGACCGCCCATAATATGCTGTGACAGCATTCGCTATTGTGTTGTGTGGGTGTACCTTGGAGTGTACATACTGTATACTATTACTGGAATATTCACTAAAACAAATGCATATTTTATATGCAAAAATGCACTCAAGTTTTCCTGATTATACCATTATTCAATATGTTTTGCAGCAGAATCTACATTACAGCTGAAATCCATTTACATACATTTACTCTGAAGTCAACGGGGTCTGAAAGAACAGCATCTCATGAAGGCGGTTCATTGACCCTATACAAAAAAAACCAACTTGCTGAGTTGAACTGGCAAAACACACTGTACCTAATAAAACAATAATGTTACAGCCGTGTCAACTAACTGCATGACAAGATCCTGTCATCATGAAAATCCAGTGTTTCTGCATACTCAATAAATTGGACAATGTCACAAGAGTCCAATCTGCATATTAGGAGGAAAACCAGGTGAGGGTGGAAGCACAAGAGCTGCCTATAAAAAACAAAAACAACATGATACCTGTGAAGCTGAACCAAAGTAGCCAGATTAAGTCCATCCTAAGTGTGTGTTTGTGTATGTTTTAGGATGTAAGGAGCTGTTTTGGGAGCTCTCACTGTAGTATGCGTTAATCCGTTTATTACACGTCTCAAAGTGATATTCACAGTGCTCCGCTCAGCACAAGGCCTCTAGCGCAGATTATGCCCGCTCCACCAACACAAAAAAACATCAATAATGCACAGGCACACACCCTCAGAGTCAGTTTCTGATATACAAAACCACACTGACACACTTCCTCTTTCTTTTCACACGCATACTCACATTAAGCAGCACATTAAGGCTGGATACCCAACATGCTGTCAAAGCTAAAGTCGTTCTGCTGCTAACGATCCATTACACACTCCACATATCCGACAGCGAGAGGCATTGATGCAGTACCAAAAAAAAAGAGGGATTACCCCCTGTCGTGGCCACTGGATTGGTAGTGGTGTGTGAGAAAGTGTAAGGGGTGAGATTCTAAGGTGGCCATGGTGAAAAGACACAGACACACAGTATGAAAACGGGAAGGTACGACACTTCACTGTTTGATTCGCACACTGGAGAAACTCACATTTGCCTTTCAGGATATCAACATCAAATGGACATTTGAACAACTGCCTAAGCATTTCTAGGTCAACTAACAACAAAAACATATACCCTCTTTATGATAAGCTCATCCTTGATGTGATCCTCGCACAAATACAATTGAAAGGCATGAGGGTAATCAAATTTAAGGATGTGTGTTACAAACCGTTTGGAAGCGGGATTACTGCATTCATCCTGACTTCCACTGTGTTCTGTACCAGTACCTGGAGTGCCTGCTTGGGATGGAATATTTAAGAAAGGTTAAGAATTAATGGTTTAAATCACTCTTGTAATTCATAATTCATTCAAACACTTACTGTATTATTTTCTATGATCATGATCTGTAAAATAATATACTGATCACAGATAGCTATATCATGTATATGTGATTGCATACATGAAGGTTTTTGGTCTGCGCTCTTGACCATGAGTCTTAGCTCCTGCTCCAGACTGCTCAGAGCATGTGCAGTTGTGTCTATCTCCAGGTCAGGGTCCTCACAGCCCATCTGGTCCACATTACAGATCTCCATGATCTCTCTGGCTGCTTGGGACAATGGACAAAATACTGGCGAGAATTCTGAGTCCACTGTGGGAATAAAGAAACAGCGAGAAAAAGGAGGGGACAAGGAATGAGAGGTTTGGCAACGGACAGTGCGAAATAGTTAATGCATACTTGCTAGATAGCCTGAAAGCAGATATGGAATAAAAGCCAAACAGGGAAATGGGTAGAGAAATGCATAAGCTGTGAATAAGGAAGGATGGAATGATGATCATGAGGCTGTACAGTAAAAGGTATTTTCTGAAAACAGCTACAGAGAAAGTGAGTGTAAGAAGTAGATAAGAACAGGTGTAGAGGAAGAATGGAGAAGGTAAGAAGAAGATGGTATGTTGCTCAGGATTCAAGAAAAAAGGGTCGATCACAACTGTCAGTGGAATGAGTGGTGTCTCATCCCACTCCTGTGTGAGCCACATCAAATTGAATCAGATTGAACATCCATCTCCACCTGCTCACAGTAAATTACATTGAGGCCCCCACTGAGAAGCTATGATAGTGTGGGTGTGTATGTGTGGCTGCAGCACACTGATTCCTCATGCTGCGTGCTGTCTAACCAGTTTCAGCTTCAGTGTTAAATCTTTCAGTCTTTCAATCTTCCATTGTCTCCTCACCTAGCCCTCCCTCCACCCACTCTCAGTGCCTGCCTCTGTCTTTCAACTGGCACAGAACCTCCACTTAGTGCTTCACAACCACCTGCACTGTCAAACTAAGCAGCATGGGAAGAATGATGCATGCAGGGGAGTGCTTCTAACGCATGTGGACACACACATACCTCTAGACTCGATTTATTTCAATTTTAAAGCAGATGGCGCACACATATTTAGATTTCTGCTACTGATAAATCTCTGTGCCAGATTTAAAATGTATGAAGTGTAAAATGAAGAAGACTGAACTTTGATATCACTCAAGCGTTCCTTTGGAAGGTCAGATTTGAATAATTCCATTCTGCATGGACTGTATGTGGGATATGTTAATAGCCTTAAGACAAATTGAGATGTAATACCTAACATATGCATCTTTTTCATGTGATATATTATTATAATTGTACTGTAGGTATAACTGCTGTATGGAACACACTACAGTAAAGTATGGAGGGGAAAAAAGGAAACCAAATGCTGTGAACTTTAAAAAGAGTTCCCCACTTACAAACATGCTCAGGGGCACAATGCTATTTTAAAACATTAATTAATGGCACAAGGGAGCCAAAGCACAGATGTTTTGGCGAGAAGCCTTCTTCTGTGTGCTGTCAGACAGCACATTGGAGCGGCACACTGACAAAACAGCACAAGGAAGCACTCTGAGAGGGAACTTGCCGAAACATCAGTGCTTAGGTTCCCTTGTGAATTAAAAATACAGAAAAAATGTTGCACACTCATTTTGATAGAATAGTTAAATATGTTTCAAAGTTGTTTTTATTTATTGTTTTTAACTAACGTACTCCTCGAACTTAAGTTTAAGCATTCAATCTGACAAGACTATTAATTGAGTGTAGCTTATGTGGGCCTCAAGAGTTGGAACTCTTGGATAAGATTAATTTTAAAAAAGACTTATGAAAGCAGGTTTAAATACTTTGACAACATGGAAAGAAGTGAGTGAGGCAAAATAATACAGAGAACTGATCAACACCGAGAGGGAATTAGAAATCTCACTGAATAAAACAATTTACTCTCTGCTCTTTCACGTTTCTATGTGTGCAAATATGCATCAGCATAAAGAGATTAATGCACTGTTTCGTGTATCTGTATGAAAGGATGTATTCCTGGATCAACCCACAGTCCTGCATGTGTACGTGCTCAGTATAAGTGGATAATATGTCTGTTCACAACCAGCACAAACATTGAAATAGTGTTTCTATATGCAGAGATATAGTGTATTAATTGTGTCCACAATAGAATTCTGTGTGTGTAAATAAATAAAAAGCACAAAGAACTCTATGTACCTGAAAATCTTCACATAGACACAAACAAAATACTCACAAGCACTCATGACAGCGCAAATACACTTCCACTCACCAGATGTTCCCAGTTCATCTGCTGATACTTCTCCTGTCCTGGATGAGTGAATCTGAATTCCAGTTGGCTGCCTGTGGTTGTCCTTCATCACACCGAAAACCAGGTGTTCCTCATTTAAAGCTCTGAAGCTGCTGCTTAACCCATAACTTTGTAACCCTAAATGAGTAAAAGGAAAAGTTAAAGACGTGTCATAGCACACCTCACCCAGAACAGCCATGCATACAGGGAGTGCAGAATTATTAGGCAAATGAGTATTTTGTCCACATCATCCTCTTCATGCATGTTGTCTTACTCCAAGCTGTATAGGCTCGAAAGC
>NW_005187404.1:584809-606935 GCF_000239375.1 Pundamilia nyererei
ATTATTCCTCAAAAATACAACTTGCCTAATAATTCTGCACTCCCTGTATATTGGATTCATAAAAATGCATACTTCTTGTTCTCTTGCAGTTGCTCTTTAAAAAAATATATCATCTCACACTTTCACATTCTGATATTGTCCTTTACATGCTTTTAAAAAGGACTCAGAATATCTGGATCCAAAATGTACAAAATACAAAGAGACAGATCATTCACTGTCACGCTGCTATCAGTTGGACATATAGCAGGCAATTGGAAACTGCAATGGATTTTCTTCGCTATCTAAGTCTAGTTTGTGACCTTTCTACAGCACTACCACATGGAAAAACATTTTGGCTATGACTGAATATGAATGCAGCAGACTATAAAACTTGCAAGATGACAAAACAAAATACAAATATTTATTTCATTTTTGTTTGATAATTAAAGTAAAACTATTTTACACTGTATTTGTTAAGTATACAAATCACTGTAATCATCAATAGTTCATAAAATGTGGTATTTCAAAGGTACTTAATAGTAGTTCATAATAACAAAAGGATGCTGAATCAATTTTAGGATTTTTATGAGATGTTATTCCACAAATATTGTCACATACACACGAATGAGCCCCTTCAAAGGCTTCTGCAGATTTAAATACTCATTCAAGTTAACAGAGCTGACAAAACAAGGTAAAAAGAAACACACACACACGGCTGTAAGGAGATAACATAATCTATTAGCCTAAGTGACTTATATAGATTAATTCAAGTAAATTAATTTGATAAAATAATCCATTTGTCTATTTATCAGCAGAAACTGTACTAAACAAATATTGCTTAACAAGCTGCTCAACCAGTCCTGACAGCTGCAATGCAATTACTGCTGTTTTCAGCTCTCTCTCCTGTGGTCAGCTAATTAATTAATTGATTAATACTACTGACTGGAGAACATACTTACTACTCAAAATCAGCTGAAAATAAATAAGAGGGAAAGGGCGAGCAGTCGCATAACAGTTTGTCATCTCGAAAGAAAATGGAAAAGGCTGAAGCTAGTTTGGAAAACACACATAGATTTAAAGGGACCATTCTACATGTGTGGTGTGCATGCGTGTGTGCGCGCATATGTGTGTGGGTCATTATCCTTCCTATTTGCCTGCCTGACTCTCTCTGTCTTTCCTTTTGTTGGACTCGATGCACATTTTGACAGAAACTGCACACTAACAACCTAATTTTCTGACTGATGAGGTGACAGGGAGTACGGAAAAAGGGACAGCAGGGTGAAACTGTAGAGCAGCAGACATATAAAACCTGTTGGATTGCAGTCTTGCCAACGAAAAAAAGGAAAGAAGATAAAAACAGAATAGACAGATGGAGGGATGGAAGGACATAAATGAGTGTGAAGTGTTGTCAAGGTGATATTCCTCCTTTCTAACCTTTCTCTCTCATTAACTTTGGAGGTTTAACGATGGTGGCAGAGACAGAGCGGGATTTGACGAGAGGTTGGCTGCATGGTGCGAGGAGGCTAGCGGTGCCCTTGTGGGAGTCTCTCACCGTCAACCCTATTCATTTAACGCAGGCTCGACAATGAAACTGCGGAGAGTTGGCCGTTTACGCTTCATGAAGGAAAATGTTGATGGGGTCATTCTGGAATAAGCAAACAATGCTTGCTGAAAAACACTGACTCCTGTTTGAAATGCAAGTATACAAGGTATACTAAGAACTATGTGATTTGATAAATGGCATTCAAGTACTGTATGTGGCTGCTAGACTTCCATATGTTATGATGTTCAGTGCGAGGGGCATAAACACATATCCAATTTACAAATTATTAGTTTTGAAGCATTTCAAATGTCCATTTTGCAATCACAAATAGAACATTAATGCTACGCTCAGAAGGCAGTTTTCTCAGTGGCTACAGCATGGTCTACCACCTGCAGTTAATGTGCAACATTCTTAAAGCCATTTTGTTACAGAAGGGAAGGTGTAACAAACAAGAAATAAACACCAAAAGCAGGAGATAAAAGTCCACATCGTCTCCCAAAGGCAAATGACAGCGATAGGTAAAAAGTAATATACTATTACATACAAACCTTACTGCATACCATGACTATGCAACCATAACTAGTTAGCCACAATATTAAAACCACCTGATTAATACTCAGTAGATTGTCTTGGTTCCACCAAAACACCTCTGTCCTGTTAAGGGGAGGTCTTGGGGTATCCTACAGAGTCTTGCATCATTACACTGGCAGACGATAATTTGGTTCCTCTGGGTTGTGGTTTGTTACCTCTGTTGGTGTAGAATCTGATGAATCAATGCCATGACCATTTCACTGTGTTCCTTGAGTGATTATGGGAGAGTTTTTCTAGTGTGATGAGCCACATTGTCCTGCTGGAGGCCAATGCCGGTGTGTATTGATGTCATTGTGAGGGGCCCAACAGTTCTAAGGTGGGTGGGATACATGTTACAGTAACAACTACATAAATACCCAGTTCCATAGTACCCCAGCAGGAAAATACATTGTCAAAAAATACAAGAGATGATCACTTCACTTGTCAGTAGTTTTAATATTGTGGCTGATGTGTGTATTTGAACAGGATCATACACTTTAATTTCATTTGGATGTAACATTATCACAATACGTAACCTTTTTTAGCTTTCTGTGTTTTAAAGTTCCTCTTAAACTAAAGTAAAATTTCTGTGATGTGTCAAGGATGCAGGCTTTATTACTACTTTGTGACTTGTGAGTCTTTTGTGATGAAATATCGACATTTTAGGCAGGTAGAATTAGGCGTGAGCCTGTGTTTTCCTAAAGTTAAGAAAAGTGAGGAGCTAAATATAGGTAGAAAGAAGCACAGAGGTTACAAAGCATTTGAAAGCAAAGGCTTGCACACACTCACATACAACACAAAACAAAACGGCATCACAGGAAAGCTCCCTTTGGACCCACCAGCAGTAAATTATCAGTGTTGTCCCCAATCTCTCGTTTTTCACCAAGCAGCCAGCACTCCTCTGGGTTTAAAACTCATTTTCGTGTGTCTTGTAAGCTCTACATTTTTACATATTTGTTCTAAATCCTATTATGAGGCCTTAGTGACATGAATAACGCTCACAAATTGGAAAGTATCTCCAGGCAAAAGCTGGACACAGAGGTAATCTTCACAATCTAATCTCATGAAGCACAATAGCAGCAACCACACTTTCTGATGTCGTTTAAAGGAAAAACAGGATGGCAATTGAAGAAATTGAAGCATAAAATCTCAAGCACACTATTCATACACATTAAAAGACTTTCCCTTTTTAACCTACCTGTTGGGTCTGAATCACGCAGTGGAGACTGGCATGTGTGAAGTGGGTCACAGTGTGCATGTTCTGGTGTCTCTGGTTGACCGGCAATCATATCCAAACCTAGAGGCGAAAACCCATGCAGATCACAGAAATGCTCTGATCCAGACCCAGCACTCTGGTTGTGCATTACCTGAGGGTATACACAAACAGATGGAGGAACACAGGAGAAGGGGGGATGGAAGGAGGAAGGGGGGAAGCAGTAAAAAGGGGAATGACAAAATGAAAACAGTGAGAAAAAACAGGTCATGTTAGGATGAGATAGTAAGTTGATACACGCAGAGACATGGAAAGAGAGTAACGTACAGTGGAATACAAAATAAAAGCTTGCTCTTAAAACTATCTGTGAATAAAGTCCTTCCTGAATCAGTCCAAAAAGATAAAACAAGAGAGCAAACAATATTAATTTAACTTCAAGCTAGGTAAGCATGTTAAATTTGTATTTTTCTGTTTAGAATGTGCAAATACATATAAATGAGCTAGCTACTGTTCCCTCTCTCATCCAAACTTGATGAATTGATTTTTAATTAACCCCTGGAGCTGGCGAGAGCATCTCACAATAGTGTGGTGGGTTCGCTGTCGTCCCTTTGCAAGTGTCGTCCTGTGAGACAGAAGAAAATGTGGAAGCTCTGTTTAGATAAGATTAGATCTGATGCATTAGCATGCTAGCCTTGCAAGACATTGCAGATGGGCTGGGAGAGTATAGAAAGAAAGGCATGTGGGAATAGTGCCACACAGAGCAAGAAATGAGCAAGGATGGAGAATGACAAGAGGAAGACGGGGTAAAAGAAAGGAGAGGCAACACAACACAAAGAAACAGCAAGAGACCAAATACAATGACAGTGTGCTGCAAAAAAGGAAGAAAAAAACCTTGAGATCTCTTTGTGCAGACCAATAGCTCCTCATAATAAGAAGGATGATGACTAGCTGCCTGAACTATAAAACTAGCCAACTGTTAGTAAAGTTAAAATAAAAGAAAAGGGCAGAAGGAAAGAAAAAGATTGAACAAAGGAAAGAGACAGAGAGAAAAACATACACAGAGGACCAAAGAGGTGGGTCCAGAGAGAGGGAGTGAGAAAAAGACAGAAATACCATCTAATCATTTTATGAGCAGTTTGATTCAGGTCCAGAGGCCACAGATAACCACCACCTTTACAATCATGAGCCTCATTTTATTCCAGCTTTTTAATAAAGCACTACCCTCCTTTTTTTTTTTCATTCCTCTGTCACAGTATAAAGGATTCATACCATTAAATGGCTGATAAGTCATTTGGGACCATTCAAGCACTGCCTTTTTAATCCACTCTGTTACTCTTTTCTTCCCTCAATGGTTTGCACCTTTAACACCACAGCTTTAGATGTCTCTGAGCTATAGATGAATAATGTAAAGTAATTAGTGTGATACAAATGTTATCTAATAGATCAGGTCAGCTACAATAAGAAACTCTAACTGTATGTCGCTGAAGCCTTCTCATTCAGTGCAGTGATTATGTCTAGTGTAATGAACTTCAAAAAGTTTTATTACTCAGCTTCAAGATATTTCCCAGATAAAGTTCAGTGGATGACTAGAATGACTCATTTGTTAATTCAATCAGTTATTTGTCAGCAATGAACCGCTTATGCGAAGCAAAGGAGGTCATACAAGATTACTCATTTTGTGCAGTAAAAATCTCTGTGCGGCTAAAATGAGAGATATGCACCTCTGCATCAAAAACTTCTCACTTAATATTGTGGCTGAAAAATGTCTCAGTTAAGGTCATTATTGGACAATTTAAATGAGTCACACAGAAACAATGGTCGCAAATAGAATGGTTAAAAAGTTAATAGGTTAAGGTTCAAGTTACACCAGCAATAAAGACAAATCTCTTTTGTATTCGTTCCTGATTGTCAATTTGGCAGCCACTTACGAAGTTCAGCCATTTGCAATTTGCATAATATTCCTTCATTAGGAGAAGACTGATTCAGAGAAAATAATGCAGTGACAGCTCTGTAATCCAAGGCTCCCTCTTTCAAGAACCAAAAGCAACTGGGAATACAGTAATATGTTACCATGGATAGTTCTGGCAGCTCTTCTGACTTATCAGTCTGCAAGTCTTTTGTTGTTTCTGTCTCTGCAGGAACAAAGGAATCTTCTAGATGAGATATGGCAGGATTCTCTTCTCTGGAGCTCCCTCTCATTAAACGCCCTTGCATCTGTGAATCTTCATCTGAAGTATCTTCTTCAAGTGGATCCAGACCCAGGCTATCACTGGACATATCATCGCCACTGTCTTCAGGCGAAAATCCAGGAATACATGTTTAGAGAATGAAAGGTTTATTTTAAGTTATGATTACAATAAGTTGTTTGTTGTTTCATAGACCATGATTGTTGACTTTGATCTAAAATGCTATGGCATTATTATTATTATTATTATTACAGAATTATTGTCATCCAAACAATGTTGGACTAAAAACTGTTTATTATGACTCAAACCACAGCAGCAGGATTTTCATCTCTATGATGCAATGAAAACTACAACAGCCCTTTCACATGGCACTGCTCTGGCTGCTGCATTCTGGTTGTAATATGTCATTTTTAAGAGCACTCATAGTCTTTACGTATACATTAATTTTGCATTTCTATGGGCCACATGAACGTATGTCACGCTACGTTGCGGTGACAACGGCATGCACATGTGCCCAGCTGGTGCACTTGAACTGTACTTTGTTCCATGCAGCAGGAAACTTGGCTATGTATGGTGCAAACCATAGAAAACAATGGGTCTCAGAACACAAGGGTGCCTTTATCATGTTTCATATGAAAGGGCCTTAAAGCTTTAATAAGCTGAAGAAGCAAGCTTTTAGAGTTACACCAGCTGAGAAGCTACAGTAAGTGGCAGAAGGATCCAAAAGGAAAGCACAGAGGAGATGGATGAACAGGCAGGTGTGAAAACTAAAAGTAATACCAGGAACAGATCTGACAGAACAAGCCATTATGAACTTACAGCCCAGACTTTAGTCAAATTCAAAGTCTTTTAGTAATGTTTTTTTCTGAATAAAACTGCACTTAGCAAACCATAACCATTACATACACATTCAGGACTGGGACCGTAATGTGTACGCAAATAGACCCAAACAAAAAGAGTAAGGAAAAAACTCAAATAAATACTTTACTTTTGAGCTGTGTAAATACTCCCACACAGCTCAAAATACTCCTTTGAGCACAAATCTTTGATTGTTCAGTTACAAGAGTTAATTGGCTAGTAGTAGTACTAAATGTTTAGTGATATTCATATAAATGTACACAGCAAATAAAGTCTGTTCCTATCTTTCCAACCATTTGTTTTGGGCATACATCTGTACACATTGAGATGCATGACATTAACTATGAAGTTCACTGAAAGTACTCTAAGAGGGAAGGGCAATTCTCTGCTGCGTAATTACCTTCCTGTCTGTTCTAGCTTTATGTCAGGTATTTACTTAAAAACTAAACATTAATCAATACTAATAAAAAGAAAAAGAACACTTTTTATGGCTGGATCTAAATTGGCTTTGACAGCCCAGTGGAATAAAAGAAAGCCATTACTGCTAAGATCCACAAGCAGTTTATTCATATAAACTGCCTGACCAGTGAGAATTGTGTTCAAACTGTGGCATGACAAAGTGTTCTATTAGGAATCACTTTACTGCAAAGACCTGTGCTTCCCCATCCATAAACATGGACATTTCTTTCTCCTATTTTCTTTCTCCTATTTGTGATCCAAATTTGACTCCCCAGACATTATTGTCTGGTCTCGAGAAATCTCAGCAAATGCCTTGAAATGCAAAATGTATCAAATCAATTTATGAGAAATAGACTTCATAATAGAAGTATTCTCTATGTACAAATTGTAGCTATGCAGTGGAAAGAATATTTAGGAAGTAGGGCATATAGAGATGTATTTGCCTTTGCATCCAGGCAGACTTTAAACTACTAACAGAAATATCAGACTATGTAATTATTACTTGCTCGAAACAGTTTCTAACCTCTATTACCCGGTTATTTGGAAAGTATTTGTTACGCATGCCCTTTACCTCTGCTTTTCAACCTTGTTAGCGAGTGACCTTGTACCAAACCCTCATTGGCCATTAAAGCTGAGGTGGAAATGTCATATCACATGATCTAAGAGCTGTTAATTGTATGAGGTGTAAATTGGCAATGCTTCCTCACAAGATAAGGTAACAATTAAATCTCTCATCTCATCTGCATTTTGTTAGAATGAATCTAGAGTAGATCTGTAGTTAAAGCCAGACAGATCACCGCAGAGTAGTTTGCCAAGTTAATTTATAGCTGCAAGAATAAAAACAAAAGTGACATGACATGATAAGCATGTGAGAGAACTGAAGATGAGCTGAAACCACACAAAGACTGTTTTCACCAACTGTTTTGTCTTTGACAGTAACAAAGAAGCTTTTATCAGTCACATTGTGAGTCCATCTATTTGTAACAAAGATTTCTAACAATGTAATGTAATCACACAAAAGCAGTTTAAGACAAACCACTCTTAATAAATAGTTAATTTAGCACCCATTAACAAGACTTTCATTACAAAAACAAAGTAAATATTGGGTCTAATTGTTGCTCATCACCATCAGTACGCCCACAGGCACACACAAAGATAAATACCAGAGTGGGCACATTACTGCACTTCACTTACCTACTGATAACCTCTCTTCTTCATCCACTTTAACAGGAAGAACGTTATTTTGGGTGACTTTTAAGAGAGATGATGATGGGATATAATTTGTATCCTGTGACTGAGTTGACTCTGTTTCAACAGACCTAATAACTGGAGCGTCCTCAAATGTTTGAGTTGACCTATATGTAGAGTGTTCATCTGGAGGGGTCGCATCAAATAGAGATAACTTTGACAGGGTTTCTGAAGCCACAGCACTTATTTGTGATTGAGCTGGTTCCAAGTATTTTGCTGGTGAGTGTGCACTTGTAGTCTTAGGGGACAAAGGCAACTGGAGTTGATTATCTGATAGAAGAGATTCTGGGTCACATAAGAAATACTGGGATTCCTTTGGGGACATCAGATTGCTTCTTGGTGATTCACAAATCTTTGGGGAGGAAATAGGCTCTACAAATAACCGGGAAGATTGGGGTTGATCTGGCAAGAGAGCTGAGTCCGAGCATTTCTCTAATGGGGCCGGATGGTTCACTTTGGGCAATAAGGTTGAGTCAGTAGAGCTGGATGATGAAACTGTGAAAGTAGACCTAAGGGGAAATGATATGGATGGAGGAGGGGAGAGATGCTCATCTGAGATTGGCGACCTGCTACTAGTCGTAACTGAAACATCGGCTGAAGATTTGGGAGCTTTAAGCTGGGAATGTGGTAACAAGGAGATATGTTGTGGTGCTCCACAGTCAGCTGTTGATTGGGGAGATTGGCGAGGTGACTTTGCAGGTGATGTCTTGATTGACGACTCTGAAACTGTTGGATTCTCAGCAGTGGGGCATGTTGACAGCTTGTTTTTAGATAGATGTGCTGTGTAAAAGATACAAATAACATTCAGTGCATTGGTTGCTTTTGTAAGCATGAGTTCAGATAATGTTTCATAAGCATGGCTTAAAGAAAAAAAGGTTGTTGTTAAGGATTTTCAGACAGAACAGCATCACTATGCTTGAATGCAGAGCTCCAGTCACTTTTCTTGTTCTCCTTACTTTACTAGATCAGTGTATTAATATTTATGCACCACTTCCAAATTGCACAAGTCTGAACTGCAGCATTAATGGACATATACAAACAAAGAAACACCTGAGAAAACAGAATTCCAATAATCTGCACAGGCTTTTGGCTGACATGGACAAAGATTTTAACAAGAGAGACCCTGTCCACATCCAGGAGCGCAGGGAATGTGTGGAGAGGGTTTGCAGAGAGAGAAAGAGTATCACAGACAGCAGCGGGCCACGCATATGACAATATGAGGGAATATACAGGAGGCTGTGAAAAACCTCAGTGCAGTTTTGAAACAGATGTCCTTTTTTTCTCTGCCATCACAGCCACATTGCAACACAACAGAGTGTTACTGCAATCCCCTACTGCCTAATACCTGGGGAATTGCAGATGTACTATGCTTTCCTTTCTATGTATGTCTATGTATGTGTGTCAGAACTGAATAAAGTGAGAAATATTAATGTAAAAGTGACCTACATCTAAAAGAAAACTTGCTGGCTTCTACAGTCTGATACAGATTAAAAAAGCATGTCATTTACTCTTTCGCTGCAAAATAGAGAGCTCACATTTAATCGAGGGCCCAGCTTGTGATGTCTGAGGCTTAGATGGTTTGAGCTTCTGAACTAGTCTGGACTGTAGTGGTGCAACAGGCGAAGAAGGGCCGACTCTTAAGGATCCATCATTTAGTAGGGCTGTTTTGGGCACCACCGAGTTTCCTTTCTGTGAAATCCACTGAACAGTATGGACCCTGAGTGATGAATAGAGAAAATTTGTGAATCTATGTCCATTTTTAAAAGTCAATCAGAGAGACACAAACAGCACTCATATGTTTTAATAATTAAATAATTAACATTTTTGCAAAAACCTTAATTGACTTTGCTCCAGTGTTTCCTGTTACATGTTGTGTAATGATATTCCTGCTAGTAAATTAACAGTTAAGGCCTTTACACACCAGACGTGTAAAATCTGTAAAAATATTTCATGAAATAAATATTTCATGCGTTAAATGCAGCTGTTCACAGCAAGCACAAAAATTCACTTGACGAATCTGTACCATTTCCGTTTTTTGTATTTTTCTGATCAAAACAATCAGATCTGAACAATCAGACTACTGCATTTGACTTTAAAACACACAACAGTACTGCATATAGAATAATATAGAAGTAAAAAATATACTATTTTACCTCAGACACACAGCTGGACATGTTCCAGGTCAATCGGCTCTCTTAAATGCTTTCTCTCCCTCAGACCTGCACACAACTCTAACTAACAAGAGTTCAAACTGCACCACTGACATCCTGAAAATCTTGAATGCAGCAGTGATACAGCTTCAACTCCTGGATCAAACCATGAAATTCTGCCCGCTGCTGCCTTCTCCTGAGAATTGTATGAACCCAGTATCTGTTTTTCTTCCTATTCTAGTTTAAAAACATCAGGACATGCTCATCATCGCTTGATGTTGGTTTCATTTTCTTTCCGTGTGTTTTCTGAGGACGAATTTGTTGTAAAAACTCTGATACACGTTACAAGGCAAGCTCGGCTCCATGTGTAACGACCTTTACTGTCACAATCTTTGATGACTTCTATCAGCTTCCACAACATTTTCATTTTTAGCCATCCAAACAATGCTTCTGTACTACAATGTATTTAATAAACATTTACAACAAGTTGATAACTAACCGACCAATAACATTTACAAAATAATTAGTAAGCTTAAACAACTATTATTTAGTAATGATGGTTCCTGTAGAATGTTACATTTTCTTTTTTTTCTTTGAGCCTTACTCTGGGCTGTTGTCTGCCTTCTTTTCAGCAGCACTGAGTCCCCTCCTGTCTCTGCTTGTCTGTGGACAACAAATGAGATCAGTGTTGTGACACATGATTTAGACGGGAAAAAAAGAGAAAGAACAAATATGTTAGTGTTGTAAAGTCATGTGCACAGGTGTTGAGTTTTTGTCATTATTTTTCCTTGTTTGTCATGTGTAGACATGTGGTCACTGAGGTGTAATCCTTTAAAATAAAATACTCCAGTTATTCTCACCTCATCCAGGACTTCAATGCGGAGGCATGACTCAGGTGTAGTAACCTGTGGCTCAGGTCCACCCATGCTGACAGGGACAGCAAACAGTGATGCACAGTAGTGGCGAAAATCCTCCTCCTCAGCTACGCACACACACACAATCAAAAGAAAACAAAAAGAGACAGAGCCGTGCTTTCTGATATGTTGTTGATGGTGTGACCTGAAGAATCAGTTGCTTTTCTTTCTGCTTTGTTACAGCTTATACTTTTTACTTATAAAGCTACTTCTAGATGAACATAAATATAAAAGGTGATTTTTTTTCTGTACTAGTAGATTTCTAGTCACTTAAAGTGCAAGCCATTTATTATTCATCATTTGCACTGACAGAGAATTTACTATTAAATGTACAGATTGTCTTAAGCATCGGTTACAGACCAGGCCAAAACTCAACTCCCAGGTTAACCCTCAGTTTTTGGCAGTTAGCTTGTCTCCTAAAGTTTGGCTTTGGCAGTCATGCAAGTGAGCTAGAGAATGACTAATGATGGATACAAAGTGTTCTTTCTGTCAACTGCAAAGAGCAGAAAGTATCTGACTGTCTGATTTTGGCAGAATGGCTACAACCATAAACATATAGCCATAGGCATAAAGAAGTATCATCAGCAACGTGTTGATGAACGTGCCATGATAACATGATACCAGCATTTCGTTTCTAATCTCTTCCTACATGTAAAGGAGGCCCCAGTGATACAGGTGAACACTTAGGTCTTCCTATGTTGCTGACACAGCAGGAGCTGAGTAATGCTCTCACTGCTAAGGAAACTACTTTCCCATTCAAAAAATTACACCAGACATTTGTAATAGTCTACTATCTCTGGGACAGGTTTTAATGTCAAGCAAATATTTACAAGCTATTACCGTTTATATGGCTATTTATGCAACATACAAAACAGTATACCATGTTATACTGTTATCCTATCATGACCAACACAATTGGCACATGAATATACATGAAATTTCCTTTTCTATCAGTTAATTTGCCATTCTTTCACTCTTGCTAATGATGCTGTTCTGCCTTCTTCTTCTCTCCCTCACTAACAATCCTTCTATCACATCACCACATGGGTTTGACAGCTCACGAAAATGAGAATTTAAAAGAAGGGGGCGCTCCCAACATGCCGCCAGAAAACAGCTTTTATTATTCATGGACACACACAATGCCCTCCCTTTTATATTCAAAGACAGGAGAGGAGGAGAGATTCTCCAACCTGTTGTAATTTGCATGCATTAGAAAAGTTTGAAGCAGGTGGAAGGAATAGTTTATCAGCTGCTAAACAGCTCGACATTTCCCAAAAAGAAAAGGAGAAAAAACACTGCTGTCTTCCTCACATCTGCATATAACCAAAACAAAGTATTAATTATTAAATTGTGAGTAGAGAAATGAAAGCTGTAGTATGAATAACTGTTTTATTATTTTAATAACTGTTTTATATTATAAAAGGAGTTAGAATATAATTAGCACTTCACTGATTTGAGAGTATGGAAATGATGAAGGAATAATGAGTTGTTTGACTCTCTATTACAAGCAGGTAAGAGCTGTAAATAAATGTGCAAATCTAAGTCTATCAATATGTAAGTGTAGATCTTGAAAGCTCTGTATCATTTCCTACAATAGCGCATCAAAACAAAATAAAGTTTACATAAGAACAGTCCTGTAAATTAAAGTGCATGTATTTTCACATCAATAACTCCAGTTGACTAACATTTACATGGCATTCAATTGAAATCTGAGGGCAAAGACATTCAGGAAGAAAAAGCTTTTTAAAACGTCATTTTGGGCAAAGGCTACAAAATACTTGTGGTCGAAACGACCACTGAAATTAACCCTTTCATGCGTGAATTATGGCAACCTCAACTAGGACTTTTTATTCATCTTTAGGCATGAACAAAAAAGATTTTTGAACTTCATTTTTTAAACATGGACTTTTCAAAGAGTTTTTTACATGTCCACTTAGGTGGACAACATACATTTTGAGTGGGCGGCAGGGTATGGAGTGATACATCAGTGTCAGATGTAGTGGTTTTTGTGCATGTTTACCATCAACACTGACACAAATACAAGAACAGCCTTTGAATAGCTGTCCACTGTAGTGACCACTATGCGTGAAAGGGTTAAAGCTTATCTAAAGTAAAATGTATATACGCTGTTTCAAAAGTCCTAGAATCATATCAAGATGGCTAAAAGGCTGCCAGACATGTTTCTAGAAGGTCTTTGGCTTTAATGTGCAGTTTAGTTGAGGCATAACTGAGTTTGTATTGGTTTATTATGATTTCATACATTCAATAAAGGGATATGCAGTCAATGCTATTCTTTTATATGAAAATTATCAACTATTTGGCTTCATTTTTGATTAAAAAAGCACAAAAAAGTGAGCTCTGGGATAAAGGAGGTTAAGAAACCTTCTGTTTGGGAAGTTTATTCAAGGGCAGGGCATTGTCAAATAGACAATTTGTAGCCACGGTAAAAACCACTTGGATACAGTGGTGTAATCCCCTTTAAAATAAACAACTAAACTCTCAGGGTCATAAACGCCAAGACCTGACCTGGTCCTCTAATAGCTTTCTAAGCATTATAAAGTTACCATTATAAAGTAAAGGCAGTTCCTGTCTAGCAACAAATAAGGTGTGCAATCAGGTTCTCCTTCAAAGTAAATTGTTCTGGGTTATTTTGATAGTAAGAATGTACGTTGTTGCAAGAATCACTATGTGGGCACAGCAGAGAGATTCTGACATATTTATTTCTGAAATGCACTCTTGTTATTAAACACATTTAAAGAGAATTTGAGTGACTTTTTCTTATCAATCATTACTGCTGTAAACACAGGAAATTTTGACTGAAGAAAGATTTGAGATAGACAGCTATTCGGAAAGGGGGGAAAGCAAGGACTAGCAGATCCTAACCAGGTCAGGTTTAGAGTGAAGCTTGATTGATATGATGAGAGGCAGTTGACAGCCTCTGAGTCCAGAGGTTTGGAAGGGGAGAGTTAATCTTGGTATATGTCTCCTTTCAGCCTCAGCTGGGGGCAAAAAGTCAGGACACTAGTACTGACTGATGAGCTCCAGATCGTGTGCTCCACACTACAGGCTGACTTCCCCCTCACCCCATTCCTTACCCTGTCAGGCTTGAGCCACCTCTAACAGCCCTCTGCCCACACAATCACAGCCAGTGATTACCCGTCACAGTGCCACAGTTGGATGGGCAGGTACTGATACGTCTGACCCATTGAGAGGGAAAGATTTTGCCATTGTGTGTTTCTGTATAAGTGTGTGTTTGGAGTGTGTGTAGATTTGCACTTGTGTTATCTGTCAAACTACTCAGTCCTGAGCTGTTTATTTGTTTGGTAGAGAGCCTGGTTCTGGGATGTATTTCAGAAAAGTGATGTGTACAGCAGAAAATACACAATTCTGAACATAGTATGATTGTGTCCCTCATTTGTTTGTCAAAAGATGTTCATAGGCTTACAGATGTACTTCTTTATGCAGTTACATATTAGCATGTTTATTACCATTAATACTGCTTGGAGTCTCCTCAGCGGTTGTAGCAGGCAGACATTTTTGATCTGCAGAGACGGCCTGAGATGATGGGTATATTTCAACTGGTGTTCTGAAAATGCAGAAATCATATTTAGAACAGTGAATAAGGATAGACCCCAGCCAGAAAAAGTAATTTAAGTAACAATTTAAGTAACTTATTAAGTGTCATGTTTTCCTCTTTCCCTTCATCACCTCATTCTGTTGCTGAATGATTGACAGATGCATACCTACATATGTCCAACACACTATTCCCTTATGTTTTGTGAAATCAGCCTGCTGCATTCTGATTTTTTTTAAAAAGGAAAAAACACACACTAATACCCCAACTTCCCACTGCAGGAAATGTGCGGCAGACTTTGTAGATTACTTTATTTAATCCTGAACACTGTTTGCCTCTCCTTAGTCCTCCATGGACCAAGCTAGCTCTCTTCTTCTTGCAAACAGTACAGTACTTCACATGATGTAGCCTCACTTACTAGCCTTAGGCTGTTTGCACATTTAAGCTTTCGCTAGAGAGCAGTAAAAAAAATAAATAAAGATAGAGGAGAAAGCCTTCAACCAAGTGATCAGCAGTGACCAGCCCTGATAAAGTGTTCCTGCAGATGATCTCTAAAAATGATTTTCTCTTTTTTTATGTATGAACTAATAATCTAATGGTTTTGTCATTATCACCCTATTTTAAATTATACAAAATAAGAAAGCCTGGACCAAACTGCCTGATGATGCATAAAGATAATATGGTGTATGAAATATTTCTTTTTCTTTTGTACTTTGACAATGTAAAAGTGCTTTAAAGCTACTTTTTGGGATTGCAATAAATCTTACATCAAGCCAGGCTCAGGTCTTAAATTTTGCAATCATCTAGCACAGTTAAACCAGCCAGTAAATGCAGGTGAGGGTCAGTTCAGATGTCAGTTCTATATAAGCCTGTGCAGACTTTTATTTCAGGGTTCAGTGCTTTGATCACAGATACTTTGACTCTGGCAGCTGATGGAAGAACGAGCATTCACTTACCCTGACCACACCGCCTAGCCAGCTCAGGAAATCAAACTGACGCACCCCCCCGGTCACAAGCTTGCTTTCTGTAACCTGCAGGCCATGCACAAATCTACCAAGATGGTAGAGTTATGACTCTAATATAGCTGAGCACTTCTAGTGAATTCTTTAAAGCTCTTTCCACCACTAAACTCCTTCCTTCCTTCAGTCTTTTTCCCATTATTATTGAAGCTTGTTAAAATTCAACCTCGACTTTCTTTCTACCAGCCAGTCTCTTTGTCTCTCCATTAAGCTCTGCCACCATCACCGCTGCAGGCTTATTGCACTCTAGATTGGCTCTCTGGTCTATTCCACAGTTAAAGGCTGCTACAGCTGGGGACTTAGAGCGTTCCTGCTCAGGCAGTCGGAGGGCCCGAAACTGCACTCTTCTTGCCTCATCCCTGACCTGCTCTCCAGTGGACTACTCAGCCCAAAAAGAAGCTGGTTAAATAAAGGCTGTAATAATGGGACCTGCTGAAGCCAAGCCTGCAGGCTGTGTACTGCACAATAAGTAGTAAGAAACTGCTTTATACACTGGTGACTGATATCAGGTGGTTATGAAGACCACAGAGAAGCAAGAGAAACAAGTTCCGTGGTAACAAAAAGTATCATAACAAATCTATGTATGTGTGTGTTTGTGCACAGCATGGTATACCTCTGACCCCTTACTGGAGGCAGCAAGAAACTAAGGGTGTATATGATGCTACAAGGACAAGTTGACGTAAAAACTCGATCGTGTGGTTGTATCTGCGTAACAGAGATGTCATCAGATACATGGGAGACATCTATCTGGTGACAATGATACGTCGGTACCGTAGGTATCATAGGCAGCACATGTACCAAGTAGCTTAGTTATAAATTATTATAAATTATCTGCTATTAATTAATACTTAGATTTACTACTGCATTGATTCATTTGCAACAGCCTTGAAACCAACAGTGCTGTCTTCAGGTCCTCTAGTCGACAAAACATTTTCACACAGCACAGCTGCAGACAGGCAGGAACAAAGCCATAAACACATGAACAGCAGCACAACACACTTGGCAAAGCATCTTAAAAACCAGCACCCCAGCCATTATGAAGAATTTTGTGAGGAACACTGAAGTAGTTATAAGCGGTTATAACTGTTAACCTGGCTGCCGCACACATTAATCTAACCTAACTATTAGCAATTACCCAATAATCACACTAGCCATCTGTTATCACTAAGGTAGCAGTAAGCAGCTATGGCTAATAAAATGATAACCTTCATGTTGGAGCTAGGCAGCAGACATTATCGATCCTGCCTGCCTGTAATGTTATTAGACACCGTTAATTTAAAAAAAAGAAAGAAAAGGGGAGAGAGAGAAAGAAGGCGTGCAGTTTTGAACAAATTCAGCACAAAAGCCTAATTTTTTTCCTAAAATAGACAAAGAATGCTAAGGTAGGGTGAGCATCTTAAGCTTCATTTTACTGATCTAAATATGATCAACTAAACAAACATCTGACACATTAATAACAACGTTTGGCCAACACAAAACGCCAAAATACCATTTAGCCATTATTTAAGGAAAAGTCACAGCAGTTGGTTATAGCATTAAAAGTTGTTGCCAAATACACGATAACATAAATAAATCAAAACCAAAACTTTGAGCTGATACTGCTTTTAAAGCTCTTAATCATTCTTAACAATAAAACATTTGCAAGGAATAACGAACAGGGGAGAGGCATAACTTTTCACTGAACCTACTGCCTGAAGCTCATGACAGAAGCCTCAACATGGTTTTGAATATTAACTATATGTGTGATGCATGCACATTTCTATCTGTACCTCCGGTGCTTCTTGAGCAGCAATCTGTCCATGTAGGTAAGGCTGTTTTTTGTGAACTTCACCTTGACAGGAACCCTCTCTCCCCCCCCTCCTCTTCTTTGTCCTTCAGCTTCTCTGTCTGGAGGGAGGGCAGTCTGGGTCGCCATAGCTGACACTGATACTGGAGGGAAATGGGGAGAGGGACATCAAACAAAAATAAAGTTAAGATGTAAGAGGTGGAAAAAAATGCCCCAAAGGAAAAAAGATTCAGAAAGGTAGAATAGGTAGCAGGAAAACATAATCCGGCAGCTTCTCAACACACTCCCCTCAAAAAGTGAGAAAACACCTTGTCACCATGCCAAAAGTGCCAAAACACAAACAGACAGGAGAGAGCCCTGTGGGAATAAGAAAAACGATGTATGAAATACTAAAGGAACATAGTGAGCGCATGAGAGAAAATAAAAGATAGAAATAAGAAGGAGACATGTTATGATTGTACTCCAGACACTTTGGCAGTCCTCAGTGGAAGCTTTAAATTGGGCCTGGGTGCCATTGGCCTGACAGAAATAATTAGGGCTGGAGGGGCTAGTAGCAATTTGCAGAGCAGAGCAAAAGGAGAGAGGAGCAGAGTCTGTTCACGCAGTAAAGCAGAGAAAATAGGAGGTCTAATAAAAAGCACAAACACCTAGACACATATACAGAACCTGGAATAATAGTGCTAATAATACACACCCGCATAAACCTGAGCGCACAAACATTATTGCAGATGCAGATACACAATATCTGCGAAAAGACACAAAATTGCCTGGAACACTTGCGCGTGTACACATACACATACACAAAGCTGAGGCGATTAGTGCTGTGGTGTGGAGTAGGGCACCCCTAACACTCCTCTCATTATCTCAATATGCAACAGCCATGGATTACCCTCCTACTGCAGTGGTAAGCACTTTCTGTAAGACCAGATCAGAGCAGATACAGGGAGAGGGAAAGCAGGAAAACTGAGAAGTAGGTGAAAATGCAAAGAGAAAGAGCTGAGAAAAAATATATATTTGTTGGTAAAAGCTGAATACAAATGTAAGTGTATACATTAATCTGATAGCCGTAGTTAGACACTGCAGCTTGGTAGTGAAGCTATACAGTGCTCCACATACATTCTATTCCACTCCACTGCAGGAAGTGTGTGTTGCAGGAGCAACTAGCTACAAGTCACTGCGACGGAATGGAGGCTGGAAGTTTGATACCGACAGATGGTGTGCCATGGGTGTGACAGATGACAAATCAAAACTGAGCTGGTCTCAACTTTTTTCCATCAAGCACCAAACATCATATGCTTCCATGTTCACACACACACACACACACACACACACACAAGCTCAGCAGTGAAGGCAGATAGGATGAACATGGCATTAATCTTCAAACAACCACTTTTCATGATAAAAAAAACCCCATAATTTTCTTTAGCATTTAAGCACTTTTAAAGAGCACCCTGGCTTTTAAATTAATGCAGAAATGAAGTTTGCTACTTTTCAATCCTCAACTAACTTTCAGCACAGTATTCGAGCCCAGCAATAGATTGACAAGAGTGGAAAGTGAGGAGGTGGTACTAGAGAAGAAGAAATAGAATAGATACAGGGTATGGTCCAGTGCAAACCAACTCAAATGCCCTCCAGCAGATCACCTATCCTCTGGTACAACAGAGTTTTAATAACGTAAAGGATTGTTTTTTCATCCGTGGAGAGAGGTTCAAGCCAGGGCTAAAGAAAAATCTTGGGACCCAAAAATAATAACTGAGAATAAAAATACTCATTCAAATCCACTTCAAATATCTTTAAGGAGCTGTAAAATGTCATTTATTTCTAGAAATTCAAGTCCCCTTCTATCAAAAGTGATATTTTACAGTTGACGCTGATGCTGGATGAACAACCTGTTGTGAATCTAACGCTAATGAGATGCAGTTTTAGAAAACAAAACTAGTACAAAAGCAAATAGGAAGCAATCAAAACATAGGAGCAGTGGAACGCTGCACCCATTAGTTAAAGCTCCTAGTGTTTCCCAGTTATACCCAAGATGTCACATTCACATAAAAGGTAAGCATAATTTTTGATATGCAGGTGATGTGTACAATATTTTACAACCAACATCTTTCCCAATTTGTCAGTGTAGGTTCTCAGTCATTCAGGGCATGGTGGTACAAAGAGCTTGGAAACAAGGTGCCTGGAAGTCCAAAGTTACAGAAGTCCATTCACTTTGTTTCCAAGACTGAATCCAGTTGACTGCAATGTGAATACAGACTGTATGAATTAGATGGCAATTATTTGCAAACCCTTAACAGTCTGTTTGAGAGTCACTGCAGTCTGTCCAAGTCAAAATACCACTGTTTGAATTTACAGTCACCAGTTGACCTAACATTAGTCTAACAAGCATTCGGACCTTGGGTGGAAGCTGATACACCCAAAGTAAATCCACAGGTACAGGGAGCATATACTAACTCCACACAGAAAGGAACCAGAGACGACCTTGCTGAAAGGTGAGAGTGCTAGTCAGTGGCAGCCATGTCAAGACTGTGAATTACAAACAAAAACTGCTTTGAAATTGAAAAAACAAACAAACAATAAAAGATAAATATTATGTTCTCATTATCATTAGTGTCAAAACACTGGGTAAATTTAATCAGTTCAATTTAGTGTACCTGGTCTGGCAGGTATCCAGACTCCATCATTCTTCCCCCTCCATAATTTGAGCGCCTCCTGGAAAGATCTTGCAGACTCCTCCTCATTGTACTCTCCTTTAAGGAGTGAGGGTAGAAATCCTTTGTTATCATCTTCAGTAATTCCCACCTTTTTCTCCTCTCCATCACTCCTAACTAACATCTGCAATAGAAGAGTTGTTTCATCAATGTACTTACAGGGATTGATGGCAAACAGTGTGATGTAAGGGTAAGAAGCACCCTCGTGCATGATAAGACTCCTACTGATAAAGGTTAGTGTTAGTGTTAGCACAAATCAAATACTACTCACAAAAAACTGTTTTTCTGATATCCTAACATAGCAAATATAATCAGAATGATGGTGCTAAACCTTTCAGTTTTTTTTGATGACTGCAATTTAATGAAGGGGGTCAGTTAATGAGTTTTTGTGTGCTGCAGGAACTGACCTGTATTCATATTCTAAAGGCAAAGACAAGCAAAACCTAAAATATGCATATGTACGAGTGTGGCTGTAACCTTGGCAATACCCTTGTTGATGCATCATTTTAGTGGCAACAGGAACTCTTTATCTATCTTTATATTAGACCTCTAAATATAAAGTCAACTGAAATAAGGCTGAAAATAGAAACTGTTCCTCATAGTAAAGTTCATTTGAGGTAAAAGAACAATGATTGTTGTACACACGTATCACAGTGACTAACAAAAGTCAGTAAGCGTTCGGCAGTTGGAAACCAAACAAAACAAATCTGCTTAAACTCCCATAGATGAGTTGGTAGATATTTTTTTGCTTTTGTTTTTGTTCTCTGCCATGAAATCTTATTTCCTGTGTAGCTCTGATTTCCCTGACACAGCAGCTTTTGTGCTGGTAAGATGCAACATGTTCAACTTATCATTCCTGAATCAACTTCTGATCTTTGCTCTAGGTGTAAAAAAGAAACAGATGGCTTTATCCACATGTTTGAGACACGCAATAAACTAAAAGATTACTGGTGCTCAATAAGAGAGGATATACAGGACTGTCAGATGTGAGATACCCTCTTCACCTAGATTAGCCCTTTTAGAGGACATATCTGATGTCCCCCCCTGTCAAAAGAAACCAGGCACAGTATATCAAACCAGCCATGACTGCTGGCAATATTCGTATTTCTCTCCTATGAAAAAGTTCAGACCCCACCTTCATCTCCATGTCGCTTCATTTAATCTCCAAAGAAAAAGACATCTTTTTGACAAATGCTGGTCTGATTTCAGGCACTACATTCATAATAGATTGCTGTCTTTGTTGGGTTTATATGTTTGTTTTCTACAAATGTAAATTTCTGTGTAAGTATTGTCAAATTCATGAGTTAAATCTATCTAACTTTTTATAGCTGAATAACTGTACTCTTTTCTGTGTTGGTGATGTAACATTTATTTATTCATTCGCATACAGTACGTATATTTGACTGTTTTTAGTTTTTCTCCTGCCTTAGAAATTATTGATTCCAGTATAGTTCTTGTCTGGTAGTGAGTGGGAGTGGGACTGGGCTTAAGGGACTGTTTTTGTTTTATTATGTTTTATTGAGTCTTGCTTAACTTATCTTTTTTTAATCGTCACTGATGTTGGAATATTTTATTTCTACTTTATTTTTGTAAATGGCCTAATGTTTCGGGGAAAAAATGTAATAAACATAGTTAAAACAAAGAAAAAAATCATTACTGAAGGTGTTGCCATGGTTTTGCTTGGAAAAAATGTGTGGTTACTTTTGTTTAATCTGTTGGAGATTTTCATTCACTTCCATCTTTTCTGAATAGCTTTGTGGTGCTGAAAGCAAGCCTGACACCGTGTTTGTGTCCTTGTTTAAGTGGGTATTAACTGTTTCCTTGATGTGTGTTATTATTTTTTATTGCCATTCTTTCTATTCTTATGCTCTTATGCGAAATGGCTGCACTGAACTATAAGCATAAAAATTGTTTAA
>NW_005187404.1:606981-632085 GCF_000239375.1 Pundamilia nyererei
TTTGGACATTAGCTTACAATTTAGTGGATCATTTAATGAGTAGTTAATACAATTGCAGCCTACAACCAGCCCCTTAGATGTGATATTAAAAAAAATAAACAGTAGCTGTCTTTTGGCGGGGATAAAATGTTTAATAAATTTTGCACACAAAGGCAGCCGTCGTTTTTATTTTGTTGCAGTTGTTGCTGTTTTTAAATCATACTGCATTCTGGGTAATGATGTCAAATATTTGTACCAGTCTTGGTCACAGTCTCTGGATCCTCTAGGAAGACAAACATGTAATGTCTCCAAGAACCTCTATTTATGCCCAAGCACAACCTAACTGAGCAGGAAAGCTTAACTGCCATTATCAGAGATGTGCATTAAAATGACAACTATGATAGAAGGGACGAGGCAGCTGTCTGACTTTTTAATCCAAGTCAGTGTTGTTTTCACACACAAACACAATCCATAATATTGACTCACACACTTCGCCTGGCCACTGTCTACCATCATCCACTATGTCTGTATCCAGCTAAGTAGCTGCATCACTCTTAGCTGAAGAACAACATGCACTTTTTTGCTGAGCTGGTGACACTGTTGGTTGTCAGGTTCCTGCTGACTGTTGGTTCACTTTCAGACAAAGCGACCACCATAATGAACAGTTTGCTGCTTAGTGGAAAACAGAGGTGGGAAGTAACAAGTACAAATACTTCACTACTGTAGTTAAGTAGAATTTTAAGGTATCCGTACTATATACCCATTTTTAAACAAATATTTGCACTTTCTACTCCTTTTCAAAGCAGGCTCATTACGTTAGGTTTAATTTTTCACGTCACTGCAGGCCATCAAACATCAAGCCGATTTGGGCCTAAACAGTACAGCATGAAAGGCTATCGTGTTCATGTATTTATCACCAGAGGGATGTCACATAAAAGAGATTAATGAGGCAAAACTGTGTAGCATAGTTGGAGATTACAGTGGGCTGGTGTTTTGTTTTTGTTTCCTTCTTCTTCTGTTATTGAACACAACACCGGAACGACTGCAGGTGTCCATAAATTGTGGTTGTGGTACTTCAGCAAGCATAGTTAAACGTGTCGCTGTACTCCTTTCTATGCCTGTGTAAAGCACCCTGTGTGTTGGATGTATCAAAACTTGTTTCCACCACTGAAAAAAAAATCCATAAGTCAACATTCATGTTGTTATTTTTTTTCAATTCTGAGTTTTGTTTTTTGTTTTTTGTTTTCTTTTCAGTAATGGAAATTAGCTTTCATAGAACTACACAAATTAACTGACCTTTACTTGTTCTCTGACAGCATTTAGACTCCTTATCAAAGTGCATTTTAGGCACACTTGGTTTTGGTTATCACATCTTTATGGCTTTAACTAAACTAATGCATCAAATACAACAAGCCTTACTCCACCAGGACTTTCCTGCTTCTTTCTCCTCTTCCTATTGACAAGAAAGCTGTGGAGACTAAAATCAACCCTCTTCTTTCCTTTGGACTGGTAATCACAATCAAAAGCAGCACAATGTGACATTTCTTTTTCATAATTTATAATGGCGACCTTGTAATGATCGCTCTGGAGTGCCATTAATTTACCCTAAGTGCACTGCACACACAAAGTAATGGTGTCTTTCATAGGTCAAAATAAGGATTATAAATTCAGGATTTTTCAAACAATGAAAATATGTGTTTATAACAGCCTAGATGAGTTTCAGGAGAGTAAATTTACACCTTGAGGCTCAAATGTTGAGTTCCTTTTAATAAAAATGACACATCAATTTTAAATATTCAGCCTATTACCAGAATTAAAAACATATTAAGTTATGTGTTAAGCAGGGAGGTTTCTATGTCTGTTGCTGCTCAGACTGGTGAAAATTTAAAGCCTGTATATGAAGTTTTAACATATAAGTTGAACACTAGTTTGACATTCAAAGACATTTCCTCAGTACCTTCTGACCCCAGCTGTTCAAAATGACTGCTGTTTGAATAAGGTCAACTGAGCTCGGTGGTATAAAAAGTCTGAAATGTCAATCTAACTGTTCTTGCCAGACCTACACAGCTGGAGGGCATTTTTTAGTCCAAAGGTGCATGCAGTTCACCAGCCTGCCTGTAGATACAGCCTGTGGATATAGCGTCAATTAGAGTTTGTTTGAAGTCTTTTCAATTGACTCACAGTGTGCAGGGGTAAAATTTAACAGTGTTAAGGCTTGTCTGGTATGTCTGAATTAAATTTTCACAGCCGGTTAACTGCAGTAGAGAAGAAAATGTATTCAGTAATCAATGACCATTTGAAATTTTTTTACATACGTAAAAAGTAAATAAATAATTGTTGGTATAACAATTGGCAAAGCCCCATTATTAAGAATATCATTTAATCTCATATTTAGATTTTCTTTAAATAAAATGGATGGAAAACACGTTTAGTATAATTTAATTAGTTTTTATTATTCCCTAATTAAATAAATAATGAATAAAAATGACAAACCTCAAAAATTATGTGTGAAAGACAGAAGCTTTGTTTTAAAGAAAACATGGCTTTTCTTATACTTCTATACGTTTTAAAGCCATGGCCTTGTTATCTAGTCCAATACTGCATTTTTGTAAGTGTCATAGCTCATCTTACTGCAACATTTCAACATCCATTTAAGCTCTGCTTAATTTTTTGTCATCAAAAACTCAAGTAAGCAAAATTACTCAATGGACTGCCGTAGCAGTTCAAGTCTTTAATGCTGTATATTGGTTTGTTTAGCACAGTGCTTAGCACAGTTAAGCACATGCATACTGTACAATATTTAACGTATTAAACAAGTCAATGCATCTCCACTTTGATCATGTGTACAACTAACTGAGTAGTTTAGAAGACTTCATAAACACTGAACATTTATATATCAATAAGTATTAAATCGTAGTTATTGCTTACCTTGCCGCAGTCAGGATTTTCCTCAGCTTCTGTTCTTTTTCCTGGACTCTCATTTTGCTGTCTGGAACTGGGGGTAGTACCAGGATTGGGATTAGGACTGGTGCTATAGTAGGAGCTAGGGTCAGTCTGTTTCTGGAAGCTGTTGACAACATCTCGAGTGCTCACACGGGTCTGTAAGTCTGTCTGTAACAGAAGGCCATAGCATGTGAGACTAGATCACTATGTTGTTACTCATAAAAATGATAGAAACTAAATACTGCAAATAATATAGCAGATGAAAAAAAAATACTGCATTAGGACAAATGGGGACGAATTGATACATAAGCTATAGCATAAAATCATAAAAGAGGTACACAGCAAAATCTCCAGTGTTAAATTAACACTGGAGATTTTGCTGTGTATTTATAAATTAAAAGTAAATGTCAAGGTTATTAATTTCTGCACAAGGCAATCCTATGAAAGTATGTTTAGCTAACCTGCATTTCTCTGAAATGTTTGTTTATAAATAGCTCGATCCCACTTGCGGGAAAAACAAGATCAGAGGCAAAGCTGTGCATTTTGTTGTAAAAAAGCCACAGGAGTGCAGAGGTAGACTCTTCAACAATGCTATTATCACAAAGATAAGAAATGTTGATCAGCAAAAACAATGAACAGAAATTTATTAATAAATAAAGGTTGTACTTTCTTTACAATGAATGTCCTAAAAGTCAAACTGCAGACAACAGAGTGACAAATTTTCCAGAAATGAAAAAGGTGTTGAACAAATTTGATACACAGTAATGACAAAAAGTCAATGAGATGAGGGCTCTTTCGACAACTGCCACGAACCCCATTTAGAGGTTACAACCTAATCATTTTAAGTGCTCATACTTACATCACTGGCATAACCTTGAAAGTCACAACAATGAACTCCATTTTATATAGTTAATGTGTGCATCTTTATTTTATGTAAATTAATCCACAAAGAGCCTGGGCAGAAAGGGCGACATGTATAGACTGGAGAAGGACATGGAGCCTCAAACTGAGCATTGTGGCCATCACTATCTTGTTTTTGCTGTTACATCAGTGGAAATACTATCAGGTCAAAGAAAGATATGAAGGAGAATTCTTAAGGAAACAAAAAAAGATCGTCTGACTTGGTGCTAGGCTGCTCAACTATGTGATGGTAGATATTGTTGATATTGGACTGCTTTAGAGAAACTACAATGTTGTAAAGATGGACTAAAAAAGTCTATTTTAAATACACTGGCTCACTCTCGCTATGTTTATTCACCATGTTTGGTCAAAAATGTGTCTTCACTACTACATTTAGGATTATAGAAAAAAAGAATATATAGGCTTTAAATTGAAATGAAATGCTTGTCCACTGAGATTAGTGGACATCATAGTATTTCCACTGATGTCACAGCCAAAACAAGATGGCGATGGCCAAAATGCTCCGTTTGAGGCAGTGAATGTAATAACCTGGGATCCAGCGTGAAACAAATCAGAAACACCCCTATGATTAAACAATAAGTAAGGAACATGACTACCCTGCCTGTGACAGGGTTAAATTGGTCTCACCCTGGAGCCAGATCTGTGCATGGTGCTCACAGGAGGGAGCCCAGTGGCTGGCAAAGCCAGAAGGTGGTATAGGGTTTAGGTGCTCTGTGTATCAGGCACAAATCAGGGGCAAAGGTCCTGACGAATCTTGCTTTAGAAACATGGAATGTATGTCACCTCTTCATTCAATATTGTATTCCATGACTAACCAAGGGTGCGAAGACTATAGACTTACATACATTTTGTCCTTAAGTAATACACCAACAAATGTGGAGTCAAGAAAACATTGAGGAACTGAAAGTTTTGTTAAAGCTACATAAGAGTTTTAGTCATTTTGATCATCTTTTCTGGCAATTATGGACAACAACTCATATTGGAGATATTGCTCACACTCGTTCTGTTGACATTTTTCATCACTGACTTTTTTAATGGAGATGTAACCACAAATTTCAACTGTGTTCATTATGTGCAATTTCGTTTGTGAGCTATGGTTTTGCTGCATTTTCGGAATTTAGAAAAGGTGGTAGACTGACAAGATGTAAGGAAACTTTTCCATGTGTCCCTGTTGCACCACACCTGAATAAAATTAGTAGGTCATTGGCATGAGTATAGAACTTGACTGCATGATGAAGTGGCAACCCCTAACCATACTCGAGTAAATTTAAGTAAATTTAAGTGTTTGGAAAAATGTACTTCTTAAAGTACTTCTATTGCACCATGTTCATTCACTTATGCGCTGCTGTAACATGAATCAAATGGCTGAATTGCCACCTCAGCATGCAGTCAAGTTTTATAGAGTCTTGCTAATGACCTACTAATTGTATTCAGCGGTGTTGCAACAGGGACACATGGAAAAGTTGCAGGACACCAGCCCTCAAGGACCCCTGATGTAGAGCATTTTGTAAAAAAAAAAATGCATATCCATTTTTTTGGTCAGTGGGTGACACAAAAAGGAAACTGGCTAAGAGTATTTCGGCTCTATCAAAAGCTGTGTGAACTGGAAAGATGAAAGATTTACTTTCCTTACAAAAAGACCATGGTTTATGCACCAAATTGTTCTGTAATCTGTTGTTTTTGTTTATATGTGGACAAACAATTAGGTGATTAAATCTCTTTTCAATAACTATATTCCCACTAACTCTGCTGTAGTATCTAATATTGTGAGTCCAGATAAAGAGATAAAGTCATATTTTGACAGAAAGCACACCTAGGGCCAGATTTACTAATGGTCTGCGCCAAATGGTCTGTGCAAGACCATCTTCTGATGTTCCAAAGCTGCTGTATTTACTAAAGAAGCTCAGAGTCAATTTTGTGACTAAAGGGCATGGATATGGGTATTTTTATGGAAGCCATATTTTAGATGTATTCATTGGAGTTTTGCTTGTAGAACACAAGATTTTGGGAGGAGAGTCATTAAGTGAATCACATAAACTTAATTTACAAAATGTTCACAGCATACAATTTACTGCGAATTGTATCGACTTAAAAACACAAAAAAACATGTTTTATTTTGCACCTAACATGGTTGTGATAGTTGTTGCTAGGAATGTTAATTTATTTGGAGTCAGAGACAGAGACTATATCAGAACAAGTGTGTAATTGGGTGGGTGTATCGCTCAAAGCTGTAAATGTGGTGCATATATCCTCAGGGGAAAATCTGTATTCCCCAACCACATGTTGACTGGTTTCCGGAGTTTGCAGGCTGTCGTTGGATGAAATCAGTCACAAAGAGGGTGCTACACTAAAAAGCTTGTAGTGGTTTCTTTGGTTTCTCGCAGACTGCAACAGGACCCTGTAATATGCAACTATTCACTTACTCACTACTAGCTGAGCAGTAAAACTAAATCATAAAAGAAAAGGCATCATCTTCAAGGTAAAAAAAAAATTTATCTTATTGCTCAAACAACACACTTCCAAAAGCACAACTTTAACTGAAAGCAGACATACTCCATTTTTGGTTTGCATCACTCTTTTCATAGTTGCTGCTTAGAGAGTACTTTGCAAGGGTTTGCAGAAAAATCGAAATTTTCCATATAAACTTCAGGCAAACGCTGCAATCCACTAGTGGTCCAAGTGATCACAGGCAGGTTGCAGCACCATATAGCTTTTTGAAACCAATTTTAGCTAGCAACAGCAAGTAACTTCCTACACTGACAACAACTAGTCAGGGAATACCCATTTTTCACTGACCAATCACTGCTTGCCAGGGGTTGCTTACTGGTCTCTAAGGCGTGCGTAACTGGGGCTAAGAGAAACTGCCAGCACACTTTCCCTAGTGAAAAATGTCCAGTAGGTAATTTCCAGGAGCTTGCCAACTGGTCTCCAGACCTGTGTGACTGGACCCAAGCTTTGGCTCTGTTATATAGGTTTCACTACACCCTTGCCCCAAATGTTTAGGGTCAAGCTCCAAATATTACTTCCTCCTCAGTAGTATTGGTATTTTTGATGAAATAGAGCACAGCTTTAGAGTGCAAGAATCCCAATACAAGACACATACAAGGATTTTTCTTGTTTTACAAGTAACCAATTTACCTTTTACAGTAACCAGAGTGATTTGCAGTGTTTCAGGTTTTCAGTCACATTCTCACACAGATTAGCACACATTGAAAATGTCTTGTGTCAATCTGTCTTTTCCCAGTAGTCTTCACACCCAGAGCAACTGCTTTTTTCCCCTTCAAACTGGCAGTTTATTGACAGACAGGCGTGAAGTGTGACAGATTAATGTCTGAATGTTACAAACCGGCTTCATATTACCTACACTGCCACACAGCCTGTTGGAAAAAAATGAATAACACATGTACTTAAGCACCCGGCAATGTAACAGTTCATCCCTCACCCCTTTATTAACACAGGGATGGATCACCATCTGATGTAATTAATGTGGTGTCTTTTTCTACATCTGGTACATACAGATTTCAGGTTTTTAATGGTGGGATTGTAATAACACAGATCTTCTTTTTGAGTCCTGCTGTAATCGAAACCACAAGATTTATCCAGGGAACAGATGTCTACAGGGATCCCACACGCAAAGTTCCCAGCAATTTCAGACAGAAAAAAAATTGCCTTTATATTAAAAACACCTTCAGCTGCCTCTAATTAATCTGAAACACATCTGTAAATCCTGCACAGCATATTTTTTTGGTTAGCAGACAACACTTCAATTCTGGTGATGGTCACGACTGAAATGAACTGGTTGTGTCTTTATTTATAAATTAGTGCACTGTTCATAGATCACTTACAGAACTGTTCTCACTGTACTGTTCTCTGTACTCACTGGCACATTTTTAAGAACACAGCCTCATCCTAATTTGTACCACTTAGTAAGTCAGGCCCCAATGTACCGTATGTTATTTTAGTTAAACCTTTTTCTCCTGTCTTTATCTTGGCAGTAGAGCTGGGCCGTGAACATATGTGTATTAATTCCCAGAGTTCACATTGTAACCAAGCTGGAAATATGAAAAGAAAAGAATCTGGTGGCATTAAGTGGCAGAAAATCAGCAGCACTTATAAACGTGACAGACAGCTGTTTAAAACAGCAGCTTAACTGATCTCTCATATGAGCAACTTCATCATCGTCGAGTTCACTTTACAATTTTCCTGTTTTTGTGGAGCTGCTGTCATTCAGGTGACACGTGAACAAGTTTTGCAGCATGTACTGTATATTATGGTAACTTTGTTATTGCTAGCCTCGAAACCAGACCTGTAGCAACCTCAGAGATTCACACTGCCTTACAAGATTCAGATAAGGCACAGGCAATTTACTAGACACAGAGATAGAGATGACATAAGACTTTTAACTCAGACATTTTTTAATTGTGGGTAGGATGGCTCTCAATAAACTATGCACAACTATGCCACCATGAAAGCAGGCATTTTTTAGCAGAAGATTTGTTTCTGTTGGCAACACTAGCTCCTGAAAGCAAAAAGTACAACGATATAGAGTTCCTAGTCAGACCCTCTTGTTCTGTAAAGGATTCTACATCTGGTCTTCCACAGTAACACAGTGTAATAATGTCGTATAGAGGAATGGATTTGCATTCGCCCAACTAGACAGAAACACGCACTCAGTCTGAAATATCGCTGGTCTCATCAGCGATAGAAGCAAAGGCCAGCTAATTTGGTGATACACTCTAAGTGCTGAATTTAGTATCTTGTGAGAGCGAATGTCTCGAAACATAATCCAACAAACCTGGGGACACTTTTTTTTTTTTTTACTGCAATCTTTGCATCGCAAGAAATTTTAAACAGTGCAACTGCTGAAGCAATTGTTCTGGTTCTCTTTCTGGTAATCAGATAGCCTTATTTACAGGTATGAACTGTGGTTGTTATCAAGATTATCTAAGTGCTTCTGATACCAAATTTTGACAGCATGGAGACAATGAGCTGAGTCTGGTAGCAACCTTTAGAAACGTATGATCTAAAAACCATACAAACCTTTGGCTGACACAAATGCTTCAAAGCTTTGATCTTTGCCAAGGAAACTGACAAGGTAACTCCCAATATATTAATTTCTTAATCCGATACGCTTTAAATAATTTCCCCCAGGGATCAATAAAGTATTCTGATTCTGATTCTGATTCTTTAGCATAAATATATAAACCACCAATAAAATAAAAAATAATATCATGTGAAAGAAAAGGTTTTCATAGAAATGTGTGGAGTCCTGTGAAAAACGGAGTATATTCCTAATGTTCACTGATGCTTTCATGACAATTAAGAGAGTAAATGGCAGCCAGGTGATGTTAATAAATGCACTTGACTATTGATCACCATGAAGTGTGAGCACAGCTATAAAGACAGAGGCTTTGGCACTTTACTAATCAAGAGCATTCAGGTAACACAATGTCACAATCAAATGGACGTCCCAGTAAATTCACCCTAAGGTCAGACCATGCAATGCTCAGAGAAACTCCAAAAAGCCCAAAAATTATAAAAAAAATTCCAAAAAAAAAAACAACCACCTAGGAGCATCTCAGATGCAGCTCAGACTTTACGGACTTTAGTTAGCATGTTAAATGTTAAAGTTCATGTAACACGAGAAAAATAGCAAGGTAACCTCCCTGTGTTTATCACAACAAAAAAACACAGCAGCTGCCTTTTGGTTGTACTGAATCATTTCACATCCTGCGACCGATCACAACTTGTGATGACTAAATGGTTGCTTAGAGCTTAAGGGTTATTACAACCACTTTTTGATAGCAACAAATTAGTGATTTTCAAAAATCTATCACCCTTAATTGCTGCATTATCAGAAACAAATTGCATGCAATTGCTAACTTGACCCCATTCAATCAAAGACAGACTGACTCGGTGTTATGGAAACATTTATGGCAGTTTTTTGTGACAGTGTTGGAATGCCTGAAGCAAAAAAAAAAAAAAATTGAAGCGAGATTATTATCTTACTGGATAAAATAAAGTTTGCAGGTGATAAACTGCAATACTTTGTGAGTGAAGTATTGTCACAATATCATATCACCAAAATCATGCATCAAACAGGAAAGTATCCCCAGCACAACAGGAGATCTACAACAGAATGATTTAAAATGAAATAAAGTGTTATAAATGCCCAGGCAAAGTCCAGACCTCAACCTGGTCAAAATGTTGTAGTGGGACACTAAGAAAGCTGTGTATAAACGAAGCAACATTGTAAAATAAAGAATTAGACCATATTCCTCGAAAATAATGTGAGAGGCTGAGAAAGTAAACTTGTAACTAAAGGTGGTTCTACAAACTACTGAACAATGGGGAGTGTCTAGTTTGTCACAGGACTGCATGGAGTTCTGTGACAAACTCTCTTTTTCAGATAATTGTGTTCATTACCTTTAATCTTTGTACTAGCTCTCATTTTACATAAGCTGCACTGACAAGCAAGTTGTCAAAAAATGTCAAGCATCCAAATTCTGTCTTTGGTTCGCAATAACACCAAAACTTTCAAAGATGGCCTCCTAAAAGTTGTTCACAAATGACCTCAAATGAACTCATATATGTGCTTGTACCCCTTTAATCAATTTCAAACTGCAATCTACATAATAATAATGTTTAACAGGTCAGAATATAAACCATGGCAAGTCGTTATGTAACTGTAAGTGCAGCCGTCTTCTCTTTGAATTTTTGTCAGACAATCACTAAAGCCTCAAATCCTCAAAGACAGTATTTGGGACAGCCCTAGACTGCATAGAGTGGGTACAGCTTTGAACTTCTCCTTTCTTCTTTTTTCCTTCTTCAGACAACTTCTGTCACTTTTCGTTTGTACAGCTAATTGTAATACAATAAATGCCTTCAAGGAGAAACTGTCCGAAAGTATGCACTCACATCATCATACCGTATCATAATGCACTGTCAAGAATTCATAGACACTTTTTAAAGTTAATTCAGCCTCATATCTAAGGGTGAAAAGTTTTGTTCAAGTGTTTTTGCCAGTCTTTTGGGATTATCAAAGCTTTCTTCTACACTGGGTTTAACTGTTAAGATTCTGAAAGCCATCCTTCAAATCTGACATCAAAAATAATGCAGTTTAAAGTTTACACAACGGCTTAAAATGGTAAAACAATCATGATGTTTTCGTCATTAATATTGGCTCTTAATTGTGCACACAGATTCTCGTTCACTTGGAAAATCTGTCCAACACATAGTATCACTTATTGTAAGTGAGATAATACCATCTATAATTTTTCCAGGATGTTGTTTAGCTGTGAAACCAGGATCACTGAACTTGCCTTCAAGAGAGTATGTTATTAAGGTCAAGAGAGTAATTTTAACTTTCCCTTTGGAAACAGACAAGTGATGTAGGGAAGACTTTGCGCACAACAATGAAAAGTAAACTCGCTCAGTCGCATCAATCAATTACTTAACCATAGTTTTTAGTTTCTAAAACCACCATGAGTTCTGCTAAGTTTTACAGTGCTGTAAGTTTTCTAAGCATCAGAAAGAAAGAGTGAGGGGGTGAGGGTAGTATGAGAATATAACATTTTCATAACCTTTACATTTGCTAAATTAGGCACACTATTGTCAATTATAATTAATGCTGTAAAGCTTAAACTTAGCTATTAAGTTTCTTGATATATCATCGCATACCATATTCATTTGGTACTCCCTACAGGTTAGGCTAAATCAAATACTGAAAATGCTCTGCAAACATTAATTGAACCACGTTTGGGAGTGTGTGTGTGCGGCTGGACACAGGAGCTGATGAGGCACCGATGAAAGCCCCAAAACAGCATAGTGATGAACTTAATATTCATTTTGCCTTTTTGTCTCTCTTCCTCCCTCATTCTTTCCAAGGCAAATAAAACAGGATTAGCAGAAGAGAGAAAGAGATATGCCTGCGTCAGCTGCATGTGTATAATCCTCAGTCTTTATGTCCTGCCAAAATACACAGTTTTGCATTACAAGGGACTAAAGTGAGGATAGAAACAGAGATGAACACTGAGGAGATGTAGATGGACAGTTGTCTTGTGTGGTTTCATAGAGCTGTGCAGTTTTTCTCTTTGTCAGTATCCATGGCTTTGTTTCACTGTGGTGGCTACTGTATACACATCAGTGTCTCCAGCCAATGAGAAGTCAGGTAGCACACAGGATAAGTACAAAGAAACATAAATAAAGTGGGGTCGGTACCTGACCGGTCAGTACCAAAGTGCCTGTATAAACAGTGTTTATTTATGTGTTAATTCTTTTATTCAATTCAATTCAATTTTATTTATATAGCACCAAATCACAACAAAAGTCGCCTCAAGGCACTTCATAGGTACAGAGAAAAACCCAACAATCATATGACCCCCTGTGAGCAAGCACTTTGGCGACAGTGGGAAGGAAAAACTCCCTTTTAACGGGAAGAAACCTCCGGCAGAACCAGGCTCAGGGAGGGGAGGCCATCTGCTGCGACCGGTTGGGGTGAGAGAAGGAAGACAGGATAAAAGACATGCTGTGGAAGAATAATGTAACTGTCAGAAAATTGCCCAAAAAAGATTAAGCTGACAGTGTCATGATATCATGTTTGCTTTTGCTCTGCCTGGATACAGCAAAAAGGCAGAATATTCAAAGGCCAGGTGTAAAAACAAAGTTGAACTGGAAAATTTAGAAAGATTTACAGTATTAACAGGATGAACAGTTACATCCATACAATTTTGGACAGAGACAACACAGTTCCTTCATTTCAAGGGAACAAAAGTACTTGGACAAATTAAATAACTGAAAATAAAGTGTTTATTTCTAATACTTGGTTGAAAACCCTTTGCTGGCAATGACAGCCTGAAGTCTTGAACTCATGGACATCACAACATGTTGGGTTTCCTACTTTTAAATGCTCTGCCAGGCCTTCACTGCAGTGGCTTTCAGTTGCTGTTTGTTTGTTGGCCTTTCTGTCCAAAGTTTAGTCTTCAACAAGTGAAACGCATGCTCAATTAGATTAAGATCAGGTGACTACCTTGGCCATTGAAGAATATTCTACTTCTTTGCTTTAATAAACTTCTGGGTTGCTTTGACTGTATATTTTGGGTCATTGTCAATTATGTCTATTATGAAATGCCTCCCCATCAATTTGACTGCATTTGCCTGGATTTGAGCAGACAGTATGACTCTGAAGACCTCAGAATTCAGCAGCTTCTGTCCTGTGTTACGTCATCAATAAATACTAGTGTCCCAGTGCCACTGGCAGCCATGCACAACCAGGCCATCGCACTGCCTCCGCCATGTTTTACAGATGATGCTTTGGAATGTGAGCTGTTCCACGCCTTCTCCATACTTTTTTCTTACCATCATACTGGTAGAGGTTGATCTTGGTTTCATCTGTCCAAAGAATGTTTTTCCTGAACAGTGCTGGCTTTTTTTAAGATGTGTTTTAGCAAAGTTCAACCTAGTCTTTCTATTCTTGAGGCTTATGAGTGGCTTGCACATTACAGTGAACCCTCTGTATTTACTTTATAGACTTGGATATCACTACGCCTACCTCCTGCAGAATTATTCTGCGATCATCCATTACTGTTGTCTTCTTTCCAGGTCTTTTTTGCGTTGCTGAGTGCTCAGTGCGTTTTTTCTTTCTCAGGATGTACCAAACTGTAGATTTTGCCACTCCTGATATTGTAGCAATTTCTCAGATCGTTTTTTGTTTTGTTTTGTTTTTGCAGCTTAAGGATAGCTTTCAGCTCCTTTAACTGCATCTTCCAGATAAAAGCACCACACCTCAAATCAAATCATCATACACACAACTGCCCATAAAATAGCCTTTTAGTCAATTGTCCAATTACTTTTGGACCCTTTAAAAACGTGTTAAGGAGCTGAAACTCCTAATCCCTTCATCCAATTTGAATGTAGGTAACCCCAAATGAAAGCTGAAAGTCTAAAATCATGTCCATATCCAATATATAACTATAATTGGAATATGTTTCAATAAACAAGTTTTTAAAAAAAAAACTTGTGTCAGAGTCCAAATATATATGGAGCTAACTGTAGTTATGAACCTTGGAATACAGTTGGCATGGATTTTAGCAATTTTGTAAATGCAAATAGTTCCAAGCAGTAGCCAAAGCTTCGTCAGTGGACTGTAGTCAGATGCTAAAATCAAATCCTCTCTCAACAACTACATAAGGGAACATGAGCTAAGAAACAAAGAGTGTCAGAGGGCTGTTGCCAAGTTTAAAAAAAATTCCAATGCTCAATGGTGCGAGGGGCTTCAGTGTTGAAAGTGTATGTGGAGCTGCACCCCATCCTCTTGGGCTGATACAAAAGATAGCAAAGGGGTGAAATATTGGTAGAGAAAACCAAGGTGGATTAAAAGATGTTTTGTTTTGTTTTTTGAGCCTTCTAAATGAAAGCACAATCAAAGCTTGTGCAACTAAAAAGCAAATAAAAGTCCATGTTGTAACAGTGGCTTCTTAGGCTGATTGAAATGTCTTAATGCAGGCAGACGCTGTGCCATCATTTGTTCTATCTTCAAATTTGTAAACTTGGCTACAATCTCAGACAACAGACATTTCAGACAGACAGATCTAGATCAAGGTGGGTGTGGGGTCAAACCCCACTAGGTTTGATCATATAAACTTGGCTTAATTTGAATTCAGTGGCGACCTGAAATAATTTATGTTTGTTAATATTTTGAATTCCAGGGTGATTACCACAGCTCTGGGTGGTGGAGGTGGACTACCAAACACTTCCTTTACATAAAGCTGAGACAAAAAAAAACCTTTTACCACTGTGTCAAACACTCTTTTTCACTATCACATGGCATGGAGCATCAATAAGAGCATTGATATAAAATCCTAACAATACCCATCCCTATTAAAGCAAAAAAAGGGTATCCATATAAGCTGAGCAACAGTGCATGACAGCTTGTTAATAATTGTTAATTGTTAATACACAAAACGCTTAGAAACCCATAGAAACACATCTTGTCGAGAAACAGAATAGTAGCGTATATCCATATGACATATTGTATCTTTTGATTATTCTGTACATCCTTGGATAAATTAGCTTTCCCTTTTAGATATGCTTTCCATACTAATTTGGCTCAATAGGCTGCTGATTAACAAAAACAAGCCTTTGTGTGTCTACGTGTGAGTGTGTATTTGCATGTGGTCTCAACTATTGTATACTGCAGTGAGCATTTGTTTATATGAGTACAAAAAATATAATCTGTATGCTTGTTATCTATTTCCAAAAGTACACACTGAAGGTGTCTGAGAAGTGCAGGCTTGTGTCTGAGTATCTAATCTCAGGTCTTGGACAACTTTTAGACAATATGTTAAATAATAGTGTTACTCTGTTGTACCTATGCACATCCACTGTCTGCTTCTGTTTATATTGTGACTTAATAAACAATTGTTCTACATGACTTTTAATTGGTATTTACAACTACTCAGATTAATAGACATTATCTATAGAATCTTTCCTCTGCTGTGCAAACAGCATTGGCTTACTGTAATTAAACTGTGACATTGACCTGCTGTCTTGTCTTTCTGTCTTTGACTGAAGACTGCTGTTAGCACTGTTTAATTGACTGCTGTTGAGGAGTGTTTTCTGTCTTTAAAAGAGTGTGGTAGGGCCATGAAATGTGTTTTGTACATCTATGAGTAGCCTTCAGTAATCTGTTTTTTTAAACACTTATTTAACCTGAAAATTAAGCTCTTGATATATAGAAAATCATCTCTGAAGAGTGAAGATGCAGTGCTCTTTAAAAGTCTTGAGCCAACTGTTTCTTTATATTTTTCTTGCAAGAACCCAAACTTTGTTGTAAATTTTAATGTGGTCTTGAGCAATAGTTCTGCAGGCTTTCTGAACACCTTTCAAAGCTTTTCTTTATAGATTGACTGCTTTGGTCAGGTCCAGTCCCTGTGCCTGAGCAAACTGGACAAGTGGCTTAACGGTATCTCTAGCTGATGAACAGTATCTGAAAGTCATGCCTGGAGAAAATAGGAAAAAATCCAGCAAAGACCTGACACAGGACCTGAGGGATGGACCTGATCCCTCAGTAGATTCATCAGTTGTTGACTAAAGCCTGATCAGAAATAGTCTCAATGGAAGGGTGGCTCTCAAGAAGCCATTCTTAAGGAGGGGAAACAAGGAGAAAAGGCTTTAGTATGTCAAATTACACAAGAACTGGACTGGACCAGTGGCACCAGGTCTTATGGAGTAATGAATGCAAATTTGAAATTTTAGCTTCAAATCCTTCAAGTCCTCATCAGAATATGTACAGAGGAGGTCAGGAGAGAGGTACAACAGTGAGTGTCTACAGCCATCTGTAAAACACAGCAGAGGCTCTGTGATGGGTTGGTGCTGTATTTAGACTGGTGGAGTTGTGGATCTTGACAAAATCGGTGGAATTATGAACACAGAAAAGGATCAGATTTTGATCAACCATCTCAACTGCTACATTTTTCAGTTTGACAATGATCACAAACACACTAACAATGTACTAAAAGCATATCTGATAGACAAACACACAATGGAGCACCACCAGTTAGGAACTACCCAGAGCGTGGACTTCTGATGCCACGGTTTCAACGTTATTGAAGCAGTCTGGGATGTACTTGACATAGAACAAAACAAACGACAGCCATAAATAAATGGTGATTTGTTGTGATTTGGCGCTATACAAATGAAATTGAATGAATTTAAAGCTCTTCTCCTCACATACAAAACCTCGATTAATCCGGCTCTGTTAAAGATTTCATAGTACCAGGCACTCTCTGTAATTTTTTATTATAGATTAGACTTTAAAGGATAAACAAAAACTTTCTTGTTCACTCAATACTTTTCATTCTATGTGTGTTTATACATCATAACTGATTTAATCATTAATTGTTAAACTTTGTTTCGCTCTCCTATAGGTAGCCTTTGTCTTTTTTCCCCTCACCCAAAACCGGTCATGCTGGATTGCTCTCTCTGTTTCTGTTTCTCCAAATTTGAGCTAAGTTTTACTTTCCTCATTGTCATTCATTGGTGAGGGATCAGCGTCAGTGAAACAGGTTGGCTGCTAGCTACCACAGTTAGAATGGACACAGAAGCATGGCAACAAAGAATGGTCAGCTGTTTGTTAGCAAGTTAAGTTTTGACTTGTTCATGTTAAACACAAGTAAATTAGTCTTCAGAGCAATAAGTCTAGGTTAGCTGCTAGTGTGAGAAAATTCATTTATTGAACATATTGACTCAAGTGACATTGGGTCAGTTAGAAAGTCAATTCATGATTTTATTCGTGTAATTGCCCAGCCCTGTGTACTGTTTGTGTGTGTTCTTGTGTATACTAAACTGGTATGATGTTCTGAAGAAGAGAAATGACAAAAAAGATGAGAGATAGTTATGAAGATATAATAATGATCAGCTATCTAAGAAACGAAAAAGACAAAAATGAGTAAAGCTGAAGAAGAATAGGATCAAAACATTTATTACTGAAAGCATAAGTGGAAGACAAAGAAAAAAAGAGAGTTGGACACAGAGAAAATAGATTTGATACATATGCAAACAACACTCACTTGAATGGGAATCATTTTATGGAACTTCAGTGCCCCCTTATGGTGAAATCTGGCAAAACAGCCAACGCAGTAGTTTTCAGTGCATTCAGCACACATCTGCAACACATAGACCAAGTGCCATCAGTCTGTCTGCATATAAAAACACCCACCTTTAGTGTGTTTCTATGTCTTTCAGTTTGAAAAACAATGGTCACTGCCTGTGCATGTCTGTGTACTGTATGCATATATATTAATTCATGCAAGTGGTTGCACTGGTAGGTAAAGCGCTCTTTTGCTAAAGATGTAACCTCAACCTTTCCTTATAAACTGGCGTGGTGCTGCAAGATGCATGTGTGTGCGTTTGTGTGTGTGCTAGCTGTGTGCACATTGGTGCATTTGTGCTTGGCACGTGTGTGTTGTGAGTGTGGTTGAGTGAATGCCTCTTAAGGGAGGTCATTATAATTTCTATCTGTAAGAATCAGGTCTTGTTAGTGGGAAAAAGTCATTGCATCAGCAGGTTTGGGAAACAGGCTTTGGACAGAGCACACAAGCAAGGGCAAGTGCAATGGAGACACGGAGGCTAGGGTGGAGAAAAAGCAAACAGTCAAGCAACAACTAGCCTGTGTTTGGTTTCCTTCACTGTGCATGCAAGTTTCTTTTTCAATAGATCAAGGTTTTATTACCAACACCATCACTTAAAATAGTGTAGTTTAGTGCACTCTTTCAAGAAACACTACCAATTCGTTTTATCCTTGGAGGAACTTAACTATTTCATTTATTTATTTTGTGACAGTGTGATGCAGTTCCCGATCTAATGACTTGGAAGCTTTCTGTTTCTTGCTCACTTGCATATTTGCTATGTCTACACCTGTTTATTCATAGATGAATAATAGATAATTATAATAAATAAAGCAGTACAACAAACACAATGATTCACAGTTCCATGCTGATTTCTGGATGAATAACCTTACAGTGTAAATTTATACCAGCTGATTCAAACATTAATCCAGTAAAAAAAAATTTATTTAAATACATATTATGTATTTCTGTAATTAATGTCTTTATGGGTGATGCTGTGTGTTCATTCTTTTTTTTTTCTTTTTTTATCCATACATGGAAGTATGTGTGTGAGTGTGTGTACACGCAAACCTGCAGCTGCGACATTGCCCTTTAATGGTCCCATAAAGCAGGGCCTCATTTCCCCTCTCAGGCCTGAGGATAAATTACAACCACTCCTCTGGGACTAGGCATCCCTATCAGACTGCAAGCAGCATATCACTGCACTCTTCCTACTACACAGGGAGAAATGAGGTAGCTTTTTTTTTTTTTCTTCTTTGCCTGGATGACTCTGGAATAAAGCATGAGGCTAGGTGTGCAGTGTGTGTTGCACATGAGATTTCAGCATTTTTATTACAATGAGTCATGTTTTTTTTTTTTGTTTTTTTTTAAAGAAAGAAAAAAGGACAGATGTGTGATTGTGCGTTTATGAGTGCATATGTGAGTGTGTGAGCATTTGTGTGCATAAGTGCAGTTCCAGACAGAATGGCACAGACAGTTGTAACGCTTCCCATTATTGCCATCATTATAGGGTACGAGGGCTATCCAAAATGTGTGTGCGCATGAGGGTATTGTGTGTATTTGTGGATGCATTTAGCCTATGTGCTTGCCCAGACTACCATAAGCACAACCATTAAGCCCATAACTATGGGACACTGGGGGCATCCGGCCCTTCATTGGACAGTTCAGAGCCATCATCATCATCAAACGCACTATCAAGCAAATCACATCACATTATATTTTAACATACTGTGTGTGCTGCACTTAAATAAGTTATTCCACAACAAAAAGGGAGGAAAATTGTAGATGTCAGCTCAATCAGTTCAACCCCTGCCTCTCCTTCAATTCCTCTTTAAGTCTCCCTCGCTCTTACCATCATTGTTCTTGTTCTCGTTCTCATAGAAGCATCACTTATTCAATACTAAAGTCTGCTGGCTTCATAGTGAAACACAGAATAGGATTTACACAGGGAGCTGAGGATTTAGGAGGTGGGAGCAACTGGTCATCAAACATGCATTACTCAGCTCAGTCCATTACACACACACACACACACACACACACACACACACACACACACACACACACACACACACACACACACGGTAAGGCTTCATTTCTCTCCTTCTCCCTCTTATTCACACATACAGTTTCAGGCCGTCATCCCTCCTCCTGAGCAGCAGTGGATGAAGAGCGAGAAAGAATAAACAATGGTGCCCTCAGAGGTCTCAAGTATCGATGAATGGATCCAACTAAACTGTTATCAGTGCAAACACAAACACACAGATAGACCAACAGATTGGACAGTTGAGGCACAGCGAGAGAGAGGAAGGCAGAAGAAAGAAAAAGACAGACATGAATAAGGGAGTGCAGAAAGAAAGAGAGAAACAGGTCAGAATATGGCAGATGGAAAAACTGAAAAGGAGGAGTGACGAGAAAACACGAGGAAGAAAGAAGGATGGGTAAACACATAATGACAAAAGAGGGAGGTGGGCAGGTGAAAATGAGCATCTGAATGACAGACGAGCTAACAGCTGATGCAGGAAGAAGAGAAACAAATCTATATAATAACTGCAGTAAGATATATGGGTGAGAAGAGGGGACTCCAAAGAAAAATGAAAGGGGGGGGGACTGAAAATATGACATTCAACATTTAAACTTTGAAAACAGATCAAGTGAATTGGCTCCTAGTGCTGCACGTGTAAGTGTTTGGTGTGTGTGTGTGTGTGTGTGTATGTGTGTGTGTGCCTGCCTTATTAACACACAAAACCTTTACCTGAATCCAATGAGAAAGGGCAAAATCACTTGGCAATTAGTAAAATCTGATCTTTCAAACAGACAATTTTTGCTTTGTGACAGAGCCAAACAAACCCTGCATCCATGACAGTTAAAGTGACTTTTGCCATACAGTGTTGTTTGCATTTGTTCAGGTGTGACAGTTTTTGCGTGCATACTATTCCAGCAGTCTTGACTTCACATTGTCCACATACTGTTCGCCTCAGTCTGCTTTTTCTTGCCGTCTGGGTAGGAAGTGGTGGTGGTTGAGGCGGGGCTAAAAAGAGCAAGTGCACTGTTATTAACTCTTGGTAAGGGTATTTAATTTAATATTCCTGACATTTAAGGGATATTATGCAACTGACGACCATGACCAACAGAAAAACACAGAGAGATACAGTTTAGCATGTACAGCAAAGTTTTACACAAGTATCAAAAGTGCGTCTGTTATTGGTGCAAAAAGTTGTTAAAGCAGTTAGCCTGCTTGTACAACTAGTTCACACACTGCTGTGAAATGTAACAACAAAACCAAAGGTTATATTGCCTGTTACAACATATTGTGCACACCAAAGACAGTCCTTTAAAACGTTTTCTTAGCTGTTTATAATTAATACATGACGCAGAGACATTTAACTATTGCGCCTGATGATTTTCTTTCCATCATGTTTAACATAAGTATGCCAAAGCTAAACATTTGTTAGACAGATCAGTGTGTAACGGAAAAACTCCAGAGTTTGGTACCTGCCTTTTCAAGTATCCCTCGTACTGAACTAACTGTGAAGAATGCTCTTGCATATTAACGTCCAAGTGGATGGTAGAAGGAAGTTCAATATAGTGCCAAGAGTACGCCTGCATGTCAAGCCTACCTGGTGCAGATATTTCACTTCTGAAACTCAAGTTGTGACTGTAAACGTCTCACCTGTCAGTTCTTCATCCTTCAGCACTCGGATCTTCAGTTTACCTGCTGACAGCTGTTGAGGCAGCATAGAGAAACAAATCAGCTCTCAGTTTACGAACAATCCTACGCAGTGTTCAGTTTTGTGTGTATTTGTAGGTATAAACTACTGTATGTTCATACAGTAGTATGCAGCGTTAGTGTTTACATTGCTGTATTTTATAATGTGTGAGCAAATAAATTAATAAATTACCTCATTACTCTGCTGTTGAGAACTGACTTGAACACAGTGTCTTTGTCCAGAAACCAAGTTTCCACATTAGTATTAGGAATATCAGTCTAGATTATGGTTACTGCCTCTAGCATCTCTTTTTTTCCCCAGACGTGTTCCACAACCACATTCTTTTACAGCTGAACAATTAAAAGTGGCTTTAAAATTTGGAGAAGACTGTTTTTCTGCTTTAGATTTAAAGACATCTGCATTGCAGCCCAAAGATCTAGCGTACATCCCAAATACACATGAAAACAGGATTCAAGACACATTCATAATCCTAACGTCACAAACTGAAAAACAGCTTTTGGACAATAATGCTTATACTGTATGTTAGTTTTCAGCTGTAATTAGCATGCAAACAAATGTGGCATGATGTTTAAGAGTTAAATGTGTTTTATTCTGTCACTCTAACTCACATAGGAAAAATTAGAATGAAAATTAAAGACATATAAATATATTTTTTATCTTGACGGTACCTTTTGGAGCTTGCTCTCTTTGTCTTTCTTGGAGCCATATGAGAGAGAATTGCTTGTCATGGAACCACATTCTCCAGATGCCCATTTAATCCTTTGTGAATGTCTAAACAGAGGGAGAGGTCGATTTTTCTTTGTAAATCAAACAATCCTATTAATTTGACCGTGCATATCTCATCAACAGTTACATAGCACTGATTTCTCAAAAATGACAGAAAAAAACTGCCTGAGTCCTTGATTTGTCTTGTTTATGCTTTATATCCAAAAAGACAGACTCTGATGACATTTGTTCTACACAAGATCTGTGTCTGCAGCTGAAAAGTAAAATCCAACAGAAATTCCCTTATGCAGTGTCTTGGGGATTCGGTATACCTGTTCATGCAGCATAGAGTAAATACCAATAAGTAACAATGAATGCACAGATATCTTTACATGTGCAAATTTACTTTAAAAGAAGTCTGAACACCGTTCTCAGATTGTATTATACCTGATTCGATTTCACAGAAACAACTGACACATCTTGCTATTCCTGTATTTTTATCAAGGTGGATGTGAACAGCAGGCTGGATGTAACAACACTCAAAGCTAATGTATTTTAATCTGTTGAAGTTTCCCCATGGGGCGTGAGTATTTAATAATATTGTCAGGCATTAAGATGAGGAGAAGAAATGTAGAAAAAAATGTCAGCAAAATACGGAAAAGGGTATAAAACCTGAAGTTTCATACCTTAAATCTCTCAATATTTTTTAAAGAAATATAGATGCAGATTAGTTTTATTCAATTTTAAAAATTTTATATTTTAAGAATTTTTTTTTATTTTTAGAGAGAAAGAGAAAGTAGTGGCTCATGCCTCATGCTTGGCTTTATATTGCATGATTTGGTCAAATGCAAAAGGATATTTGCCTACAATATTACAGCACAGAAGGAAGTTTAATGAATGAATTCATGAATAAATAAATGTTACATATGTGTATAAGCTTATTTCAGCCATCTTCCGCTAGTAAGCTGGGGAAGGCGGCTTAACCAGATGCTACTTGCAGGCACTGTGTATCAGGTCACACTGTGGGAAGCTGTGCATTTGGACTTTTGTGTGCCTCTCAGTGTGTGTGTGTGAGAGAGAGAGTGTGTGTGCATGACCAAGGGTTGAGGGCATGAGGCAGTTGTGCGTGTGGTGCACAGAGTTTTTATAAAAGTGTCTGTTGGGTGCTGCAGGCAGCAGGGGGTTTGAGGAGTCTCACAGCTTCCGGGAAAAAGCTGTTTCTGGCGTTGGAAGTTCTGGATCTCAAAATGTGAAACCTCTTGTGTAACGGGAGGGGGTTGAAGAGGTTGTGGAAAGTAAAGCCATTGTTGCATCTTTTTTTGTGAATGGCTATAACATGGCAGCCCCAGGTTACATTCTCAAGCTACTTTCTCACCCCATGGAGCCAAGTAGATTCTCTTTTCTTTTTTCCCCCCAAAGTGTATATTTTTTCCTTCTGTCCAGGTAAAATCAAAACGATGTAGAGTGCAGATTACATTCTTTAGGGATCAGTTAGGTTCATATGCAAACTGGAGGGAGCTGAGCTTGGTTTTATCTCGCTTTAGGCAATTCATGACAGCTGAAGTCAGTACTATTGGGTAGTAATCATTCAGACACGTCACCAGTGAATTCTTGAATGATAGCTGTGGACATAAGGGTGAGCCTGCACAGGGAGATGTTAAGATTGTTAGCACATCCTCCAGCTGGTTTGTGCATTCCCATAGACCACAAAATAGAATGTCTTCACCACCCATTGCCTTGTGATGCTTCACTTCATCTGTGATTAGGCAGGGGGCCTGTTCATCTTTCTGCGATGATGAGATAATCACAGTATGTATGAAGGTTTCTGGGTCTATAAGAGAGGATTCTATGGCTGTTGTAATTTTGCAAGGTTGGCTGGTGGTTGGCTGCGTTTCTTATTGATATAATTTTTTCTGTTTATAGATACATGTAATTTTTCTATCATGTGTAATAATCTACTTTCCTCCTTTTCTCAGGGGCGTGTCTTAGCTACATACAGTGAAACTGAGCAACTTTGCTATTCTTATCAATGCTTAGTCTAATAAACTGTGGTTCAAACATATATACAAATAACAAAGCAAGGAAGTCACTGCTATGACTGCTAGCAGCTATTAATGGCTGAAGAAGTGCATACAATTAAACGGGGATGTTTTTCTTTGTTCAAACAAAGTGAATACACAGTTTTAATCATTGAGGAAAAAATGCCATTTTTCTATCCACAGGTAGAATTTGTCTTGCTTATCACCAAAAATTAGCAGTCTTAATTTATTACCTGTGTAAAGGCACTGTCCCTTATTTTCAATAAGTAAGTGCACATCTGCTATAAGCAAATGTGACATTGCCTCCACAAATTTAGTAGAGGGTCATGGTATCTGTATATTCCTTAGTATCAATACTAAAGTGGCTGTAAAACTAAACATGTTCCAGCATTCTTAAAGCAGTTGGGTAGTGTTTCTAGGGCTCTCTCAGACTTCCCTACAATTCTCTGGCAGATATGTCTATTTCAGAACTGCAGTGTAAGACAAATGAACATTTATGAACTTACGATATATGTCATCGCCACAGTGCTGTGAACAAAATCTATTGTCTTGTCTCCTTTAGTTGCAAAATTCACATGCTGGGATCACATAACATGAAAGGTTACAAGTTTTTGCACACAAGCATGGACACAGTTGCAAATACAAAATTAAAAATGAGCACGTGTGTTCATACAGACGCACATAAGCATGTGGATACAGTTTACATACACACACTAACAGGACACGCCTGTCAGTTTGAGAAAGTGAAGAAAAGAGGGATCCTCATTTAGATGTGAGTTATTCATGCTCATGTTGTTGAATTATTTATGCTATTTATGCTATTGTGATGTCAGGCTGTCTTTGAAAGAAGTTTATTTTGGATTGAGCTGGCAGCCTGTCAAGGCACAGGAAGTCAGAGTCTGAAAATATATGTGCGTGTGATGGCAAGAGTTGCCAGCAACCCTGATGCCGTTGCTGTGCTGTGCTGACACTGAGGGTGGGCGTCAGGTAATCATCCTCAAGACATCACCTAGGCAACTGGACTGTCGCTAAGGGAGACAGTTGAGGCACACCCCTGTCAGTGCAGGATGACAGGGTGTCCCTTCAGGACAATCAACCTGGAGAAACAAGTGTGTGTGTGTGTGTGTGTGTGTGTGTGTGTGTGTGTGTGTGTGTGTGTGTGTG
>NW_005187404.1:632105-634378 GCF_000239375.1 Pundamilia nyererei
CCAAAAACTGTACTTAAGTACAGCAACAAAGTATCTGTACTTTATTACGTCCTATTTCTGGTAATGAGTGACCAGATGTGTGGATGTGAGCAAGTGTGGACTATTGCGGTCCATTTTGTGTTTGCAAACAAGCTAAATCAATTAAATCTGCCCACTTTCTATGCCCGCTTTTTACTCGTTCTTTGAGTGTGGCAAAGATGAAGCAGATAATGAGCGAGTGAGTGCGCGCGCCCACTGTGTGTGTGTGTGTGTGTGTGTGTGTGTGCGTGTGTGTGTGTGTGTGTGAGTGAGTGAGTGAGTGAGTGAGAGAGAGAGAGAGAGAGAGAGAGAGAGAGAGAGAGAGATAGCAAAGCTAAAGCTAAAGCTATCTAATTCACACAGAGAAACTGAACTAAACCTGGAAGGACACACTTGAAAATAATAATAGTATAACACAGTTTCAGAAGCAACCCAACCCAAGTCTTGTAGCTAACAGATTAATTGTTTGTTTGCTTGCTTGTTGCTTGGCCAGTCCTCACTCTTCTAAATACCTTCAGAGTTGTTTGAAGATAAGAACGTCATAAAGGTTAGGTTAAGCTGGAAAATTTAGGGTTAGTTCAATTTAATTAAGATGATTCTGGGGAAAATAGACTGACATATACTCAAACACACCCAGCTATCACCTTTATCTGACCCATCTCAGCCAAAGTGAGAAATGACAACATATGTGCCCCTCTTGCACACACATACATGTGGGGAAAACTCTCTTTGAAGTCCAATGCCAAAGTAATTGTGTGACATGAGAGAACAGAGAGAGAGAAAAAGAAAGAAATAATGGATTTCAGCCCGGGATGAGTAGTATCAGGTCAGGAGGTCAATGCACATGTACGTATCACACAAACTGGGGAGCCAAATGAAACAAAAAAGAAAAGAGATAAAAGACGGAGAGACAACATAATGGAATAGGCAGCAGATAGGGCGAGAAGCAGAGCAAAGAGAGAGCGGAGGAAACCGGAAAAAAGAAACCTCAACCATACTTTTAGATAAGATGAGAGCTTGTGTCTGTGAGCCGTACGGCCTAAAGACAAAGCTACATTAAATCTGTGGCTCGGGCAGGCCACAACAGAGAATGATGTACTACGTTTGCCCCAAGCTGCTGCTCTGGCTTTATTATCGCCTGTGTACCCTTCACAAACTGATTATACCACACCTCCTCTCAGCAAACTGAATTTGTTCGCCTATTCTCTGGGTGCATACAAGAGAGAAAAAGGGAGCAAGCGAGAAAGAGAAAGAGAGAGAGAGAGTAGGAAGACTCTGAGACAAAGATGAACAATTCATCTACTCCGGGAGCTTTGCGATCTAACAGACAGAGAGAGAAAAACAGAGTTACAAATAAATCACAGCTTGATATCTATAATAAAGTGTTGTAAAAGATACACTTGGATGTTTTGGTGGAAAAAAAGGGGGGGGAAAAGACAGGTAAGGAAGGAAGTTGGGAAAATTCGGGTAACCTTCACATCATACCTGAAAACAACTAATTAAACAAATTAGCCAAACCCATCTTTGTCTGCGTTCTGCTTTATGTCAGTGAGAGACAAACTAATGAGAAACCATTTCATCTTTTTCATTAGAGGTGCACTAATTAATTGATTCAAATTGTTAAGCTGGGTCTCACATCGAAGCCACTGCTGTATCATTGCACACAGCTTTCAGAGAAAAAGTAGGAGGGAAATAAAGTTAAATTAATTTGACGTTCAATCATAAAAACTGAGCGGGAAATGACTGTGTTTCACTGTAGTACTCAATAAAGGCACTTATTAAATGACTGTTAGTCTACAGTAATGTCTTTTCAAAAACTTCTACAAACCTCTGCTTGTCGAGACTGCAGACTAACAGACGGCTTATAGTTTTTTCACCCATCAAAAAAAAAACAAAACTCTACACTACACACTAGAGATACTAATTACCATGAAAAACCTTGCTATCGGCTTAGGTACCTATTTACTACTGATACCAACAGTGTCATCTTTGCCTCCTCCATCTGAAACACAAATATATACAGCAGTGCTGCAGACAGGCAGGCACACAGCCACTCCCCTCACTAGTAGTTGAAGTAGTGATGTTCACAACACTGACAAACAGTGTCGGAGGAATTTCATTGGGGTCAGTGAAGCTCCTATTGAAATATTTAACAGACAGCATTAACTTTCGCCGTTTAACTATTAGCACCTGACAGTCAGATTACCCGTCTCTTAATTTAACATTAAGGTAGCGGTTAATAATGAAATGGTAAC
>NW_005187404.1:634797-640646 GCF_000239375.1 Pundamilia nyererei
TGAATGTGAGAGTGACTGAATAGTGGTATTGTAAAGCGCTTTGAGGGGTCCAGAAAAGCGCTATATAAATGCAATCCATTATTATTAAAAAAATGTTATGTTTCTCTTATAACCCAGACTGAAGCTCAGAAAAGTCTACCAGCCACAGGACAGAAACAGTGGGAGTCTACCTTACTAACTCTGTTTGATCAGCAATGAAATATGGTGCCAAGTCATGAGAAGCACAGAAAACAAACAGACCTGTAGGTGAATACATTTACATGGGCCAGGATTTATATTTCTTTTATTTTATTTTATTACTACTTTTTTTCTCCATAGTATCAAAATGGTATGAAGCATTTTCTTAGGTATCGTTATTGAGTTTGAAATGCTAGTATCATGACAACCTTATACAGTGCATCAAGGAACCTGGGTTCTGTGACCAATATATGGTAAGAAAATTAACTTTCTAACTGATCCTAAGTGGCAGAGTTCTTGCTTCCCATCGTTTCCAGTATACAAAAGCCAAAGGTGATCAGAACAAAGGTGTTTTACTCTAACAACAGGAGTCAGCACAGAGAAAACTGCTTAATGAAACCCCTGCACAAGGACAACACACTGCAAATAATTGCTAATCATCAGTGGTCTTTCTGAAAATTAACTACTTCCGATCTAAATTAAAATTAGAAAATATGTCTGAATATTATGCTTTTTAAAGAGATCATGAGATACCTCTAAACAAAGACACCCAGAATAAACTATTCATTTTCACACTATAGTTAGGCAAGCAGTTGCTCTCCTACCTTCACACTATTCCCCATACTATAAACAACCTCTTACTTCATGTACTTTTTTACAGCTTGCTCACACACAAATCAAAAATCTTTCTGAACTTACTTATAGAGTATGCTGTAATATGTCAGAAGCACAGAGCTTGAACAGAATTTTTGTGGCACAGTTGTGTGTCTGATTAAGGAACACAAACCAGAAAGTACAAAAAAAAACAAGAAAAAAGAAAGGGATAAAAGAAAGAGAAAAGTCTGTAATCCACAGTGTTGAAACACATGAATAACATTATTTATAGCCGGCCAGGTATCAGAAACACACACAAGCTGACGCTCGCACATCTTGTTGTATCCTAGGGCTGGTGGAGTGGTAAATGTTGCAGTATTTCAGCCTGACAGAAAACACTGTGTTTATGTGCTTATCATTTGAAAAGCCTGGGCAAGAGGGCCCTCTTCCCATACTGATAGCTTCTTAATTAGACCTAGACTTCCAGTAAGAAAAAAAAAACAAAAAAAAAACCATGCAACACCTTTCCTGAAGCGATAAACACGTTGCACTTCCAGGTGGTGATGTATGAATCAAACCAATAGCAATCCATCATGAGAAATGAGTGCCTCTCGCCATACTCTTAATCACTGATAGTGTAATTAGCTCTGCTGCTTTTTAAGTGTATTTTCACATGTGTGTGTGTGTTTATAGTTTTTGAGTGGATATTATTTAAAGGATTCAGTGCATAAAATCCATATTTTGCTCTCACTAGGGCTTTCCCTGAGCTGTATAATATACTAATAATATTACACGGTTCTCCATAACTATACATAGGTAACACAACTGAGAGGTATTAATGAACATCTCATTAATATCCAGTGTTTGTTTTCAGGCTATAAATTAATTTTCTGTTCATAAAAGTAGGAATGGCTCACAATAATGAGCCAGGTATGTACAGTATATATAATTTAAAGGTGTTTGTGTGACTACAAAGGTCTCGTTGTCAAGAACACATGAATAACATTATAACCAAACTCAGCTGGATTTTTGGTAAATAAAAAATCTAGAATATTTAGGTTTTAAATGTTTAAAGGTATTATGCAACATTCAGAACCAATGGATGTTGCACTAGAGAAGAATCTCACACCAAAACAAAGTGAAGCAAAACAAAAATAGTCAAACTGAAGCCTTTTAGCAGCTCACAGGGCTCTCGATCTTAAAAGCCCAGACCAATGTTGACTCTGCTTTTATCTCTTTCTTTGTTGGAGGACTTTTTAGCCAAAAATTGTGATTTCCTGTGTCTAGCGAGATCCGAGTTGCCTTCGATGGGAATACAACTGTACACTTACATCTCATTTTTAAGAGAGACTGTGACTTTGGTAAACCAATACTGAAAATTAAACCCTATAAACAAAAAACCTCAAACAAAATATATTTAATTATCATCTATATAAACCTGATATTTTGGAGCTCTTTTTTTTTTCTTTTAACATGACAGATAATAACTTAGCATTTCTGACTAGCAGGCAGCTGCTTCCATCTCTTTAAAGAGTGATTTTCAGAGACACTGAAGTTCTTTTTCACTGTTACCACTTTCTCACTGCCCTGTCCAATTAAAATTAAATAAGAATATAAGAAACGTATTTATAGAAAGAAATGAAAGGGTGCCAATAGCGTTGTATATGCTGCCGGTGACTCTCTATATCCACTTTCAGTTAATCTAAGTAGTTGTGACAGTTAATGACATGGTGGAAACAAATATAGACCTAACTAAAAATATTACATAAATAATGGGTTCAACAACATCCCATCAAGATAAATCCATCAAGGACAGACAACATCAGGACTTTGATTATAATCAAAGTAAGGCGAAAATATAAATGGGGCTAATGGCCAGTGATTTATCTCTTTCAAAGCTAATTTTAACATCAAAAATGTTCCCACTGTATTTTTTTCTCCTTCATTTTACTGTTGCTCATTCTTATGTCTTGTGCATCGTCTCTCTGATGTCGGGAATGTGAACCAGCAAAGGTTGCTCCACTGACCTTTTGCATGGGCATGGGCTAACTTCATCTATGACTGGCTTTTTCAGTTCCCTGACTGCTTCTTTATTCCTTCCATAGCAACCTTTTCTTGACCTTTATAGTTAGAGAAGTCGCAGACCTCCCACTCTCTCATTTGGTGTCTACCTCTATCTGTCTCTATTACTCAGTGTCTCTACTTTCTGTGTTGCCTGCTCTTTTACAGCTGCTGCAACTTCTCTGCCTCTTGCACTACCTCATGTCTCTCCATTAGTCACCTGCTGTGTCTACGAAGTTGCTATATTTATTCCCCTTTTTCTAGTTTCCCTCTTCCATTTTTTCAGGATGCTTTCTTGTGACATTTTGACATTTTTACACTTTTGCTTTTATTGCATAGTGGCAGTGGAGATAGACAGCAAGTGTGGGAAAAAGTGCAGGGGAATGACATGCAGTCGAGTTGAACTGGTGCATTTTTCACATATGCTCCAACCATTTCACTATCTAATCTCTGCATTCCCTTTGTGCCCTCATCCTGACTCTTTAAATCTTACCCAATATAAGTTAAGAAAGTTGCCATCCCAAAAATAAAATACTGGCATCCACCAGTGCTACCCCTCAGCCTACTAGTGGATACACCTATGGTGTCAATTCCAAAAGCTTTAGGTCAAGGTCACTGAGATTCAAACTCATCTAACATTTTCAGTACATACACCTAAGTTATGTACTGAAAGCTATTTCGCCAAATAAATTTAGCACCATCTTTGATATATAGCTGTTTCATATCCACATAGCTGACAGGAGATTTTATTGATGTTTTGTCTGTGTTTTACTTAAGGTTTCGTTGTGCTACTGGTCACTTTGTTAGAAAGAAAAGAAAAAAAATATTTTCAGTTATATGAGTAAATAATAGTATGTGAAAAATACTCAGTCCTCTTTTTTATGTATACCTTTTGAACTACTTGTTAATGCAAATAATGCAATCTAATCATTTAAGCATGTAGATATGGTCAAGACAACCTGTTGAAGTTCAAACTGAGCATGAGAATGAGGAAAAGAGATGCTTTAAGTAACTGGGATTTTCCCACACATCCATTTTCGGGGTTTACAAAGAATTGTCCAAAAAAAGAGAAAATATCCAATTGGCAGCAGTTCGCTGGGAAAAAATTCCTTGTTGATGTCAGAGGTCCAAGCAGAATGACTAGACTGCTTTGATCTGATGGGATGAACTCAAATAACCACTTGTTACAACTAAAGTATGCGGAACAGCATCTCTGAACACATAACACATAGGACCTTGAAGCAGATGGGATACAGCTGCAGAAAACCACACTGGGTGGCATTCCCATTCCAATTCCAAACTGTAAACCATGATCTAGTTTTACGAGTCTCAACTACTTCTGCAACATTCGTAATAGTGTGGGCCATATTTGTACCTAATAATATGGCTAGAGGACTTTTCAAGACTAAATGTGAATGGAACCAGGCTGCCGTAGTACTTGTTACAATAATGTGTTAAATTGCTAAATGCGATTATGAATGAAGGTTGTTCATGTGGTTTCCCATAGTTATTTATTTATTTATTCACCTTTATCTAAACAGCTGAAAACACCCAGAAAAAAAACAATGTCAAGTAAAGAAAATACCCCACAGACAACATAAGGAGAAGTCTCTCTTCAGTAAGCTGAAACTTGATTCAGGAAAACAAAATTCCCTCTTCTGTGTTTTGTGCTACAGCTCATGCTTATTCACTACACTATCTTCCGTTCCCCTCTCTCGACCTCTCCTGTGTTTTCCCTGGCGTCTCACTTGCATTTTCACTTTTCGATTTCTCCAAATCACTGCTCTTCTAGGATACAGACTGTAACATTAATACTCACCCTCTTTCCGCCTTCTCTTTACTGATGCTGTCTTTCAGCCGTTGCAGTTTCTCCTCTATCTCCCTGCTCTCACTGGCCAGAGTCGTGGTCTCCATTTGCAATTCTTGCAAGTTCCTATGTTAACACAAACACACCCACATATAAGCAATCAATTAACAACAATCAATCATACAAAGGGCCTCCTCCATCAGATTGGAGAGCAAGGCTTTCATCAATAACTTCAATTTATTTTCACCACTAGCAGATCTCTGAATAATCAATACATGCAATCAATTAGTTACTGGATCAGGGCATCACCAAGTCAGGCATTAATTTATTCAAGTAATTTATTCAATTACCGGTTGGCAAATGAGAAACTAGAGTAGGAGTATTGAGCAATATTAGTAAAAAACAGAGCAAAAAAAAAAAGAATAGAGTCTACCAAGAAACACAGGCACCACCTCACAACAGTTACCTTGCTTGAAAGTCCATTTTGTGAAATAGCGATTCTCTGGATAGAATTTGAATGGTTACAGATGAAAATAGGATGGGAGCCAAGGAACAATAATGGGCTTCTACCGAATGCCTTAAATCACATCATTGATCTTATCTCATCTTACCTGGCATTGAGCTTGACAGATTTGGCCTTGTTGTTAGGAAGCACCACAAAGTCATTTAAATTCATGGCTCTTCTTTCTGGTGGCTCAGGTATTCTTCTCCAGTCTTTCGCTGTGCTTTTTACAAAGAGTCTCTGCTGCAATAAAAACCCACAGTAATGGCATAAAACTGGATCTCATGCAGGGCCCAAGTTAAATCACACACAGCCATAAATGAATACTGCCACGGTGGAACGAGCAAAATAGCAGGGATGCATTTGCCCAGAAGAATAGGAAGTTAAAACAAGCAATCGCGTATATTTAAATTGCATCTGACGGATCTAAATGGATGATAAATGGTTTGGGGGCAGTAAAAGACGACTAAGAAAATTAGCCGATAAGGCAGGTTTGATAAAAGCAATACAGCCACACCTGCTAGAAACTCAGTAGGTAGAAAAAGTGACATTAGACGAGCCATTTTGTTCAAGGTGGGTAGTCTCTTAGCGAAAACACTGACATTTCACAGGCAATTTTAAAAACATAATCGTATATCCATAGGGTAAAATTAGAACATTGATGAAAAGCCACAAACACACCTATCCCAGAACAGATGGTTTTTGGGG
>NW_005187404.1:640818-649917 GCF_000239375.1 Pundamilia nyererei
TAACTGGTGATTCTAAATTGACCATAGGCGTCAATATGTATGTGAGTGTGAATGGTTGTCTGTCTCTCTGTGTTAGTTCTGCGACAGGCTGGCGACCTGTCTAGGGTGTACCCTCCCTCTCACTCTTTAACAGCTGGGATAGGGTCCAGCCCCTACTCCTGTAATCCTGAGCCGGATAAGTGGAAAAGCATGGATATGTGAATGGATAAAACATGCAGTGACCTCTTGTAAATAAGGGAGCAACTGCAAGGAGCTATAACGAAGCTGAGTTAAATCAAACGCCCACTGAGGACACACGAGCACAGTGATCCAATTTGCCTCCAGAGTATGGAGTGTATTCAGTGAATCCCACAAACCAATGACATATGTTCACGGACAGACAAAATTAATTAACGTTAAATGTGATTTGACTGTAATTCAATACCAATAATAATAATAGTAATAATAATAATAAAAAATAAATAAAAAGGTGTTGAACACTTCGCAAAAAATGTTGAAGTCATATAGGATTTTGACAGCAGGCAGGGGGGGGGAAACAATCCAGTCACCATTACGAGGGTATGACGTATGCTCCTGTAAGCTCATGTTAGACAGCGACAGTTTTTACAAAGGGTTTAACAGAGAGTAGCTGGTCTAGAGAGAGACATTTGACTGGGTGAAGCTAAATTTACTGTCTCCTCCGAGCCGTATAGTAAAGATGACACACACACACGCACACACAGTAATGCATTTGTTCACACCACACATTTTCTCTTGTAGTGTCAGCAAAAGCGCAGGTGTACTAAATCCCATTAATTAGATTAGCTTCTGGTATTTTTCATGCTGGCTCACCGGAACAACTTACTGGGTCATTAATGGAACTCTTAATGTTTTTAATCCCCCCTGTGCTTTTCCTACGAGACAAAATGTCTACTGTGAGACCGGTTTATTTAATATTAAGACAGTAACCGTGAAGCTCATGTGGCATGTGACGGTAACTGTAGAACAGGCTAACTTAAACTTCACAGGCTGCTGAGAATATGAAACTTACCCAAATCGCTCCGCGGTTCTTTTTAGAGTTATCTGCTTCTGATAATTTATCAACCTTTTTTTTTTAGTTGTTAAGCCATAAGGTCACATTTACATGACATTTATTGCAGGTTTTCGTCAGGAGCGCTTCTCGTCTGTAGTCGAAATGTTTCTGTTAGGTTACTATAGCAACTTACACCTGTCTCGCGATAGGTTGACGGCGGGTGAGTTTACTGGAGGCGGTTTTGCTCTGTACGTCCGTGTTTGTTTGTGTTTTGGTTAACTTTTTCCCCGTTTGATATATTTAAAAAAATGAATTAGGCCGTGTGTATGTGCTTTTGTTTGTTCCGGGAATAAGCATTGGATTCAAAGGCAGCAAATTCCCCTATTGCTTTGATAATCATGGGTAGTGGGAATTCCCGTCTAATTAAAATCCTTAAAGCATCAAGATAAAATTTTATAGCACTGATTAGAGCTTTGAACCCTCGTTATTTTTTTATTTTTTTATTTTTTTTTTAGCTGACTTTGGAGTTGTCTTTAGTAATCCAAAGACGATGATGTTTAAATATTTCATGTTGACAAGCATTAGAGATCAGAAGCAAAATAATTTCCCATTAGCCCATAAGATAAATGTGCTGGGTTGAATTTGGTAAGACCAAAGTGAGGAATATAGTTTGTGTCCCCGCAAGAGTGCTTATTTGTAAGCAAGAAACATAAGTCACTATGTAGCCACTTATTACATTGCTACATGTAAAATACAAACCTGATGGAGTTCTAACATTACAATGTTACTAACAAGAAGGTTAAATGCCAGGTTAAAAACACGGAGTTTTAGTGCTTTTGCAACTTTAAAAATAGAGTACATATTACATCATACATACCACAGGTAATATATGTGTAGCCTATAAAGGATCAGCAGCACCAACTGTGCATCAGAACAGAAAAATCTTGTATTAATAAAGTGAAATTCTACATGTGATGCGTCTGCCTTTTTAAAATAATAACTGTATTATTGATTGTCATTATCATTATATGCCTTTGAGATGCTCTTGCCCGTAACAGTACAGCCAGGCATTCATCCAGCCTCATTTGTATTCCAGGACAATAGAAAATATTTGACTCGTCTACAGCAAGCGATTCCTCCACCTTTACTTTTTCTTTTTTCCTTGCGTCTTTATCCTACCATGCCGTCCTTTTCCAAACCACAGGACAATTATGGTTTAGCACACCTCCACCTCATTCCTAAATCCTTTCTCTCTCGTTTGCTTGTACTCCCTCCTTTTGTCTGTTTCCCTCTTCCTACATTGTTGGCATATGACCTATTGCTCCTGCCATCAGGAAAGTGTGGGTGTATGACTTATTGTACACGTGCCTTTGTGTGTGTGTGAGGGGATGGTCATTTAGGGTCGTGACCCTCCAGCTGGATCCTGTCTCGGCTGCTAAACAGTGACTCCCTCCCTCTCCCGTTCTCTCTCAGCTCTGCCGGCACAGACAGCAGGGTGTGCAGTGGCATACCGATGAGTGGACGGATGAGAGGAAGAGAAAGCAGGAGTGTGGGGGGGGGTGAGTTGCATAGAGCTGAAGGGAGCAGGTAGAGAAGGGGACAAAGCAAGAGGCCAAAAGGCACATGGAAAAGCAATGCAGGAGAAGTAATGAGAGAGCAACAGAATGAATGCAAGGAGGGCTACAACACCAGAGCAGTTGCAGGAAAAGGACAAGCACTGTGCTGTGAAATGTCAGGGCTATTTAATTCATTAGGAGGCAATGATTATGGCACTGTACTGAATGTCATCTGCTGGGTTAAACCTTCCTCAGCAGGCCCATGCTGGATATATATATTGAATGTTTGGCTATGGTTGGAAACATGGAGAGAAAGAATGTAGTCAGCCAGCCAGCCAGAACCAACACACACTTTTTTGTGTGGGGCTCCTGGCATGCACAGGAGGTTTGTAGATAATCCTACAAGTATATTGATGAAATAATGGAGAAATTGTTAAATAACCTTGAAAAAGTGTTTGGCAGCTTTCATCCATTCATCTTCTATACCTGCCTATTCCTATTCAGAGTCACAGAGGGATGAAGACTATCCCTGTATTCACAAATGGAAAGAAGGTCACCAGTCTATCATAGGATTAACACCAGGCACATCTTCTATTTTACCTGATCTGCATGTTTTTGAACTGTGGGAGGAAACCAGATCACAGAAGAACATCCGTAGGACTTTCTTGCTGTAACACGCTGTCGGCCTCAATAACTAAGTCCCTGTGTTGCCCCTCACTAAAAAATTTACAGTATAGAAAACTTTAGCCTTATGCTCGCTCAATCCTGACCTGAAATTGTCTGACCAAATCAGCGCAGCAGTCTCAAAACTGAAAAGAATATAGGGTGTATTACCTTAAGTCAACCAAGATTGATTCAACTAACCTCCTAACCCGGTTGGATCATCTTTTGCTTGTTGCAGCATAGATTCAGCAAGGTGCTGGAAACATTCCTCAGAGATTTGGGTCCATAATGACATGACAGCATCACACACCTGCATCACACAGATCTGTCAGCTGCACATCCATCATGTGAGTCTTAAAGTTCCACCACAGTGCGGTGAACTCGAGAAAAAATTTCAGATCAACTTTGTGCTATGATTAATTATTCTGCTGGATGCTGCAATCAGACAATGGGTACCCTGTGGTGATAAAGGGATGGACTTGGTCAGGTAGGCTGTGGCCTAAATTATACCCAAAAAATATCCCCCAGATCATTACAACACCAACCATTCATGCAAAGCAGTATGAATCCATGATTTCATGTTGTTTACAAAAACTTTGGACCCTGCCATCGAAATGTCCCAGAAAAAATCAAGGCTCATCAGGCCAGGCAGTAGTTTTCCAATCTCTTGCTAATTTCCAGATTTGGTGAGTGAGTTTAAGCCTCAGTTTTCTGTTTTTAGCTGACAGGAGTGGTCTTCTGCTCCTGTGCTATGTATATTTCAAGACTTGTGCATTCTGAGATGCCGTTCTGCATATCTCAATTGTAACAAGTGGTTATTTGAGTTACTGTTGCCTTGCTATCGGGTTAAAGCAGTTTCGCAACTCTTTGGAGAACTGCCACTCACTGGACTCACTCATTTTCGGACTATTGTCTGTAAACCACAGAGATAGCTGTTGGTAAAATCCCAGTAGCAGTTTCTGAAATACTAACTAAACCATGCCACATTCAAAGTCACTTCAGGAGGTCATCAGATGTAACAGGACTCAAACCTTTTATAAAAGTCCAACTATTGTCTCGTCTGTCCACAGAATGTATTATATTCTGTCATGGACTATGAAATGCGTTGGACTCAATACTATTACTATTGAATGTTCACAGGTGTTTTTACAACTGGATGAGTAACGTAATCTTGAGGCAAAGGTTGTAGAAGTGTTGGAATTCAAGGTTTGGGATCACAAACAAGCTGGTTCAGGATCTTCTTTTTCTACAACAGATTCTCTCAGTAACACGCCAGGATTTCTCTGCAGGGAAGTACTCTTCAGCCTGTTATTCTCAGTGATTACACAAGTATTAAAGTAACTATTTACTCATATATATATTTGACTGCACATGCCAATGATGCTATTCGTTTAGAGATTTTGCACTTTAAAACAAAGCCAATCAAAAGTGCAGACAGGATCCTGCATTTTATGATAAAACTCACATCATCTCACAGCTCCATCATTAAAACCCAAGATATTGTTAACATCTGGTAAGAGCTATTTCAAGGGCTGAAACAATCATTTATTCTCACAGTTGTGTGGAACATCCAAAAGCAGATCCTTCTGAAAATAATGAGATTCCTTCTTTCTGAGGTTCTCATCACTGGGAGAAAAAAAAACCCTTTTAGGCCACGGCTGTAAAGAGACTTACTCGGTGGACATGCCAATCTAAGAGACGTGGGCTAGATGAGGAGGAGGCAGATAGGCAAGAGCAGCAGAAGAGGATTAGCACCATCACTATAGGCCACAGTGATATGAGAAGCATGGACAGGAATACAGTACATGTGCAGATCCTTGACATCATAAAGAGAGTCCAGTATATTGAATATAATGAGGTCTTCATCCTCTTGTGACTTGCGGCTGAAGGTCCCAGTGGGTGAGTGATTAGTGTCCATGCAGTGTGTGTGTGTGCATGTGCATGGGAAAATGACTGTCTCTCTCTCTCAGAAATATGAATATGGTAAAGTATGTGGCATGCGTGCTCTAGACCAGTGTGCTGTATCTATCTAAGAATCATGAACATTCAGTGACCATAACAGGTGATAAGACTATTTGTCTTGCATAGCTTTACCAACATACAGTGATGGGATGTATGGATTGAAAGATCGATAGGAAATTAGAAAGGAAGAACAAAAGGGGAGGAGACAGAGTGAGTGACAAAGAGTGAAAGCAAGAAGAGCACAACAGAGCAGTAGGAGGGTATCGAAGTGTCAAGATCTGATAGCTAGTCACTAGATGTCATTGAGGAAGACACAGAGAGGTAATGAGAGCCGTGGCAGAGGGGAGAGAGGCCAGAGGGCTGGACGCAAAGGCCAACTGAGAAATTGAGAGGTTGAGTGTGGAAAGGAGGAAGAGAGGGGGGGAGATGGATGAGGTGCGGGACCTGAAGGCACAGAAAAGAGAAGAGCACCAAGGAACGCACGTGAGTGGCTCTTTATCACGTGAAGCCGCTTAAAGCCGATGGCTGTGTGTCACATATTCAGACGGTCACGTTCGCACGTTTGCTGCACAGAAAGTATGGATACTGTGCAGTCAAAGTGAGCCGCATGAGTGAAAGCAAGGCTGTAAAAGAAGAGATGTATCAGGAAAAAGCAAGAGTCACATCTGCTGAAAAAGATCAAAAGCAACTGGTGATAACAGGAGGCAGGCAGGCAAAAAACAAAGACAACCAGGTAGAATGTGCTTAGAAAGCCAGTAGAACGAATGGAGTGAACCACAATCCCCTATTGGACAATGATAAATTGCTCATTTTGGTTTGAGTAGAAGGTTTGACAGTAACACTGGCTGCCTTGTTAAAGCCACGGCGAAATAAAATTGCGTGTCATTCCTTTTTTATGTTACTCAATTTTATTATAGCTATCCAACTCGAGGAAAGAGTGAGTGTGACAGTAACTGCTGTGTGGAAATCTGGGTCAGACATGACGTTTAATAACCAGGGAACAAGCTGATACTGTTTGATCACATCAGCCTATTGTTCTGCCATGGATTATAGAGACAAATGGTGGCATGAACAAGATTTAGAATAGACAATTTTTCCCCTCCAATGTCTGTAAAACAATGTGCGTGGGAGCACAGGTAAAATTCCTTTCACTGGTGTTTTTTTTTTCCTTCTTGATCGCTCCTGTGCACCTTCTCTCTCTCTTTATCACACACACCAGCGTATTTTTTTGCAGCCACAAATACACACCTGAGCATAAGCACGCGCACACAGTCCCAGCAGTCCATCACTGAGCTGTAACTCCACTGCCATCTCCAGGTCGTGTGTGGAACACATCCCGGATTGATTGGAACATAGTGATGAAGAATGGCTGTTGGCTCTATCACAGCTATCATTGTGATTTTATGCACTGAGCGTGTTGACTGCGGGCCGGGGAGGGGAGTGTTCACCACTCTCAGGAAGCACACACAGATTGTTCTGGGAAAGGGGGCTGCGTATATATTACAAACGACATGACATTTGTTTGCCAAAATGTGTTTGTCGTAATCAAGTTGATAATGTTTCATTTCGTCCCGTCTTGCAAAGTGCTTCGTTGAGAGGAAAGGTGCAGAACTCTGTTTTGGAAAGAAATAAATCTCAGATGATGTGGGTAACCAGCAAGAAACGTTGATCATGTACGCCTGCTTCCACGCCTCGGTGGCTAGGTGTGCCCCTTTGCATAACTATGGTCAGACCATATGGTGTGTCCACATAGCAACAGCATGTAACTAATGTATTGTCTATCTGTTTGATGCAGCTGTTTGTTCCCATCCATTTTTTACCGGTTTTGCACATTTTGTAATGCTCTTGAACATTCGCTCCACTGTAGATGCATCTAAAGATATTTTTTTGAAATGCAAAGACTTGCATGAACACAATGTGAATACACACCTAACCCATCCCTGCAGTTTATCTGAGCCAACAGCACAGAAGGCTTTAGCTAAGATTAATGCAAAGACTGAAAGCAGGGGGAAATAGCTATCCTGGCACTCTTCAGAGTCTCCAAATCCACCTACTAGTGCCTTTGGCCCCACTGTTTTACACATTTTACCCTGTAAGTTTAAGATATAAGGAAACAAAACTGTAAAAACAACATTTTTTGAATTTAGGATAGAACTGCATAGTGGAAGTATTTCTTGGCTGACAAGGTTCATTATTTATGCGTTGACTGCTTATAATTAATTGCAGTAAAAGTTGCAAAATGCACAACTGCAAGTTCCAAAAAACCTGCAAACCTTTTTGCACTTTGAAGAAATGGTAAGGATTTTGTTTGTGGATAGCTGCTGCCGCCTACCAATCGCCATGCTAAGCTGTGCCGGTTACCTCCTGGTTACAATTAACAGTCAACAGTGGTATCAGACCCCCCCCCCCCTCTTTTTTTTCCCCTCATCATATCATCCATGTAAATCAGTCAACTACTGTTAACTGCTGTTTTGCACTGTGGAACTGTATTTAATTGGCTTTGTTGATCATTTATTCAACCCACACAGTAAACATACTACCTGATTTTTAGTTAATCATCCCTTTATCAGGCTACACCACCTGCTAATGCTGATTATTTATGGATTAACGGCCATCTAGCACATATCTTTCGCCACACATACACGTTCACCCAAACAAACCCGGCTGGAATTCAGACACACGCATCCTTCTGCTTTTCATCTTTATTTATTATCTGGAATTATGTTCACGAAGACGCGTGCGCGCACACACACACACACATACAGTATATAGCACACACATGCATACATAGACACAGCACTTGGGGATGGACGGTTTCTGTCATCGCAGCACTTTCCCAAACAGGCTCTGATTAAACAGCAGCTTAGAGCGCTTTAATTTCATGGAAGAACAGACAGCGAGAGAGGGCGCGATGGAGAGAGACAGAAAGAAGGTGTGTGTGTGTGTGTGAGAGAGAGAGAGAGAGAGAGAGAGAGAGAGAGAGAGAGAGAGAGAGAGAGAGAGAGAGAGAGCGCAACAGATGTATGGACAAGGGAGAGAGGAGGAGAAAAAAGGTGCCGGGTAGGGGGGCTGATAGGAACAGAGAGAATGAAACAAGCTGCAGCAGGAGAATAGATTGAAATGATGGATAGAAGATGAGAGAGAATGGGTGGACACAGTAAAGAGAGAGATTACTTAAGTCACGGAAGGCAGCAATGATAGACGGGATATGGAGGGAAGAAAGAGGACAGGGAAGAGTGAAGGCACAGGAGGAAGGAGATGGGGTGGGGGTGGGGGGTTAAAGAGATATATAAAGAGAAATCTGAAGACCTGTCCAGAATTTAAAAAAAACAAAAAAACCCTTGAACAGGAGGTGAGGAGAGGTTGGAGAATATATATGCTGCAGGCAGGTGGAGGTGCTTCAATATTTCAGTCATATAAAAAATTTAAATCCCAGTTAAAATCTGTGAATACTGCATATTTGTGATTAGTCTTACGTGCCGTCACACAACACGTCGTTCCTCTTATCTGTATCGCTACACACACACACACACACACAGATCCACAAGCGCACACATTCATGACAGCCACGTGCTTCCAGTTAATGGCTGAATGGAAGATTATTAGGGGATATCAGCTATGGGGACGTAACCATGGGGCCAAACTGTCACACCAGGTTCTGGGCTAACACACAAGGGAGCGACCGTGCTGGAAGAGCCTCTAGCAAAGGAAGGGAGTTAAGCCAGCAGCCCACAGCAGTTTAAATGTGCGTAGAGCATGTCTGTTTCTCCAGTTTCAGATGAGGTATTCTATAGATATCCACACGGGAGGGGCTCGGTTAAAGGGTTTTATTATTCAGAAAGGACAATATGGACTGCGTGAGTGCACACACACACACACACACACACACACACACACACACACACA
>NW_005187404.1:649937-670460 GCF_000239375.1 Pundamilia nyererei
ACACACAAACAGGCTTTTTAAAGAGCTTTATGAAATATGTTAAAGTACTTACAAATCCATTTGCTTTGAAGAGCTTGCTGTGACCTTAAGGAGAACTGTGCCGTATTGCTGTGGTACTAGAATAGTTATATATGAATATTAATGTCATATTCTCCCCTCTGAACTGCCTAAACTGTGTGACACCTTTACTGCTGGCTGTTTGCATGCAGGTGTGTGCAAAGAATTCAGGCACTACAGTTACACTACGTGCACGCAGCTCCTTACCTTTACATTGTGCAGCTTATCAGGATTAATATTATATAGACTGCTCGGTGATGTGAGCACAGACATCAGCATCAAACGCAGCAGCTTCCAGGCTATGTAACCGCAGTTTTTTAAGAACTTTGAATCTTTTGTATTTTTGATCATCTGCAACCATTGGGACCAATTTAGCATTCGCACCAACTGGAAAGATATTTGAAAGTGTTTCAGCATGCTAGATAAGAAGCTCAAAGCCGTGTCTTGTGGAGAGACAAAAATAAAGAGGGAAAAAAAGAAGGAAAAATGAGTTGAAGACAACAGACATGTGAAGGTTGCTGTGGAGGTTTTCGAGCTGATGTGGATTAGGTTAACCCAGAAACCGGGAGCATGATATGAACTTCAAGTGGATGTGACAGATTTCTCCTCTTCACCTTTACTGTTCTTATACTCCGTTGTCTAGTCATCTCACCGCCTCACACTTCCCTCACCTGTTCCATATCTTTCCTGCTGTTTATCTTCAATTTCTCTTTTACACTTCTGTCCAAACCCTGCACTTTCACATCTCCTTTACCTCTATATTTTATCCATTTCTATCACCACTGAACTCTTGCCCGCTTCCTCTCTTCATCTACTGATTCTGTCTACTCTTCTTTTCATCCTCTTGTCAGTTCTTTCGCCCCTTGCTTCCCTTCGCGTTGGCCTCTCCTTTACTTGTTTCCTTCGATTTCTTTTTTTAAAATTTCCTTTGTCCTTCCCCCCCCCCCCCCCCATTCTACACAAATTCTCTCGTTACTTTCTTTCATCGTCCTCTCTCCATATCCCTTCCCTCTGCTACAGATGGACAGAGCAGGGGAGATAAAGTGGAGAAGAAACCTGCATTTGCAAGCGAGGGCATCAGTATTTACACCCAAAGTCTGCGTATACCTGATCATCAGTGGCAGCCTTAGCCCAGGGAAGCAGTGCACAGTGTCAAACTGAATTTATTGCTGTACAACTTCGCAACATTAAGACTGTTTAAAAGTGCTGCTTAGCATTCTGATAGCATGCATCATCCTGCTCCAAGTCAAATGTTCCTGCACTGATTTAGTCAAGATGCACAGATGCACAAGTATGCACAGAAAACACTTAAATCCGGCTCCTTTGGGCTGAGTTTTCTAAAGCACAGTGATAGATGGTTTTCATCTAAATCTTGCGTTTTGGCTTCCTGTCTTCGAAGAATGGCTCAGCTTTCATTTGCAGCACTAAACATGAAGCATGTATAGACACACTGACCACAGCCCCATGCCTTTCTCCTCTCAAGAGGACAGTAAGGCAGCACACAACGGCATTTTGAATAATTCATGATGCTGTCGTTCTTGCACACAACATGCTAGAACGGGCTGAATAGCCTGTAGCGCGGTAAAACTTCACTCTCTGTTTTTTTGCCATTTCCTTCACTCGGTTCGCTCTCATAAAAAAACGATATCCAGCCATTTGCATCTTTACAAGTGCGGCGGTGCTTAAAATGCAATTAAAAACGCACTCAGGCAACATCCTCAATAAATGTTACGAGGAACCCGACAAGGGAGGCGAGTGGGTTATTAGTGGCATCTTGAGGTGTCACAGTCACAAATATATTTTGCTAATATTGTGCTGTGCACCTCAGGACCCCACAGCTGGTTTTATCAAAGGTCGGCTGATGTAAAAAATAAATAAATAAACAAATAAAAAATAGCAGCAATAATTATTAAAAATGACAATAATGAGCTTGAATCAGGGCAGCGCAGTGGCAAGCTGGTTAGCACTGCTCCCTCACAGCGAGAATGTGCTGGGTTTGAATCCACCATCTGCCCTGAGTGGAGTTTGCATGTTCTCCCCATGTTCCTCCCACTTTCCCAAAAGGTCACATTCAAATGAGCTGCGGGTTGTCTGACTTCATAATTTCACAGCTCAGAATGCATCCATAGCCAGTTACGGCAATCTAATCATCTTATTGCCTGCTTCAATAACAGGTGCTTTGTTTGTTGTTTCCTCAAATTTTGAAGCCAATTAAACAAAACAAAAACAATACAAATGAGACACGACCAACACGCTCATGTTAACTTTTAGTAAGGCCTCAGTCACACGGGCCTCGAGACCAGTTAGCGACCATCTGGCAACCACTGGGAAAATGTGCATTCCCTAACACGCTGAAGACACACTCACGCAGGCCTAGAGACCAGGCAGAGGCAACGGCTGGTCGCTACAGGAAAGTGTGTATTCCCCGACCAGTTGGTGAGGAGTGGTTTCAGGAGATTGCTGGCTGTCGCTAATGTGAAATGAGTTATTCGGTGCTCCACATGACTGTTTTGCTTGCTTGCTCATAGTTTGTATGGAAAACTTACACACACTTGGCTGCAAACGGCAGCAAATGACTGCAAGTTGCGAAACTGTGGAAAGTGCGACACAAACTGATGAAGGAGTGTGGAGCTGTATAAAGAAAAATGAGGAGTGATACTGTATACTGCATCTTAATTGTTAAATAGTTACACTCACAATTATTATGATAACTCCCCTGACACATTCAGGGGACCAACACGCGAGTGTGCGTTCCAATTATTAATCTGTATGACAATAAATTTTATTCATGGTGGACGCTAAAATTAACTAGGCAATACCAAAATGAGAACTTAATTACATGACAAATGTAAATTTGATTTATGGTAATTATGCTGCAATCAGGCAACCTGAGCTGCAATGTGCAAGCAGCACCAAACTAATTCACCTGCCACTAAACTCATACATACAAATGAAGTTATCTTTAAAAAAAAAAAAAAAAAAGTATATGAACAGAGATTTAGGCAGCATGAAACAGATAGGGCAATATTACAAGCCTGGGTGCTTCAGGCCAATTAAAGTCATACACATGCATGTGCACGTGCACTCGTGCATATGATAAACTGTACATTTGCAATAACCATAAGTCACGTATAACCTCATATAAGTGAAGTTCATTCTCTGAAGCCAATATATGATGGATCTTGCAGAATAGCAGTTTAATGGTTTCACAACTTGCAGGAACTTTTGCATGACGGCACAATGTATGAAGATTCACGCCTGATGTCTTCACAACTTAAACGTCAGCTTTAAAAAAGGGGGAAAAAACAACCAAATGACTGAAACTACTAAATTAAAATAAGCTGGAGCTGAAAGGCATGCAAATTATGTGAATACGCACACACACACATACACACACACACACGTAAGATAAGAATACTGCACCAAGAGGCCCAAATAGCAGAGCACTTTAATCACAGAGTTCATTTCATTTCCTCTCCTCTCCTTTATCACTGGCTTGGTTCTTATTCATCTTCATAAGAAAGCAGAGGAAAGAGGAGCCAGCTCCCCTAATAGCTCACTGATTTACATGATGAGTGTTTAGCCCCATAGACAAACTCCTGAAAAAGAGGAACAGAGAAAAGGACACACAGAAACCTCCACACACTTTCTCTAATACACACACACACACACACACACGTATATAGAAGAATGTAATTTGATTTCATATTACTAAGACAAAGAATCAGAAGCAGATACACACATACACACTCATCTGTACCCAAACACACACAGACATAAAGAGAACAAACAAGGCAGGCCCTGCTGTAAACAGATGAGTTAGCACTCGCACACTGCTTTGCTTGTTTAGCGTGTAACTCAATTTGAAATGCTAACACTGCCATACGCTCAGGGGTATGCAGTGGCAGGCCAGCATCATCAGCCCACTTTCTAGTAATTTAACTCCACTCTTTCAACGCAGAACACTTGTGCAGTGGCCCCATATTTTACACACACTGAGTAAAATTAATTGGGAATTTTTTTGAGCACACATCATTTGCACGCTGGACCTACTTTGAATTGCAGATGAAGACGAAGGGGGGTGGCTGTAATGTAGCACGCCGTCTTTAAGTGCGTGACTGCATTCGGGTGCATTTTGTTTCTATTTCCGACTATCCAAAATGTGTGAACGCGTGTGTGTATGTGTGTTCTGTAGAGCTAGCAGGAATAATAATGACCTCGCGCTCCTTTATTAGAATCAATCATCAGTTAGAGAGGTGGTGAGTTTGGGGGGGGGGGGGTAATGACAAGGATGAGGAGGATGATGCTAATGTAAATATGGACAGTGGACATGAAATGAAGCTGGCAGCCTCCAGTTTAACTGTGGAAACACTTAAACTATTTTTGTTGTATATTAGCTGTATATTAGCTTAACGGTGAAGTGTCGATATTCAGCCATGCTTATACTAAAACTCGTGATACTACCATTAATCTCACACTAAAACTGGTCAACTAATTCATTAAAAAAAGTTGGAGGTGGAACTGGTGATTAGGCCACAGTAATTTCGATTAAACTCAGTGAACGAGTTATGCAGGACTGACAGCGCCACATTTATGGTTGCTGGCTACCGACAATAACAGGTGGAACTCACAGCGAGGGCTCCCAATTAAAATCAAAATCAACCTTCCTGCTTGTAATTGCTTTTCCACCTTCGCATTGTGTGTGTACGGCGCGTGTGCACATGTTTGCCCGCGCGTGGACGTTTGCGAAGTTGGTACTAAATTTAACGACACTGAAATTTCACAGCCTGGTTTGGCTATTAGACTGGCTCCGAATATTGACTCTTTTAATCCAGTTTGTTATAATTTCAAGTGATTTTTATGGCTTTGTAAAAGTCAAAGAATAAATCCTGCACTTTCCTCCTTGAGTGTGTGTCGGTGGGGGCACCGTGTTTTATTTCTCCTGTGGATACCCGAGTACTTTGTGTTGCTGCAAAGATTAGACTGAGCGCCCAACTCCATCAATATCCATGACTCCTGTATTGCTCACAAACACACACATGCACGGTGATGGAGTGAGCGGAACAGACCTGACACGCTCGCTCACTGCTGAATGGGTTCTCTGATGGACTGAGGCTATTTAGTCACGCGCACACACGCACACACTCAGCTGGTGATGGAGTGAAGCCATTCCCTCTCCTCACCTCATGCCCAGTAGCTGGATGGTAGCCCAGTTAAGACTTGCCAATTGGCTCTTCCGCCAAATCAACCACACAAACTTTTCTGATGAGCTCAGTACTGTACACACACACACACACACACTTTCTCACAAACACGCAGCTTCACACGGCAAGTATTGATTCCCCCTGTAGAGTCATACTGGACACTTTTCCTACAGTTTCACACTTTTCAAGTTTTTTGGTTTTTGAGGGGGGGGCGTTCTCATCCTTTTAAAATGTGGCGTCCTTTGTCATTTGACTTGCCCTTGAGCTTAGGCAGACCCTTAAATTCTCTCATCTCCACCTTTTAATTATCCTGCAGAAACTATTCCACTGTGGATTAATAATATATCATTCCTCTGATTGCTTACATTCTCTTGGTCATAAAATTATCAATTGCGAACTTATAAGAATTAAAAACATTGTAATCGGTTTCATTCTCTCATTAGATCTAAATATTACACATGTCCCTGTGAAACTGCTTCAGCTGACCTCTAATAAACTCTCAACAATAGTCACCTCACAGCACCTGGGTTTTAATCCACCAGCCGCCTGAGGCCTCTCTGTCTCCCTGCGCCTTTGTGGGTTCTCTCAGTGTACTCCAGCTTTCTCCTGCAGTCCAAAGGCCAAAGCTTTTTAGGTTAACTGGTTGCTATAAATTGATGTGAATCGGTGTAAATGGTTGTCTGTCTCTTTGTGTTAGCCCGGTTACAGACTGGCGACCTGTCCAGGGTGTATGCCTCCTCTCACTCAATGACAGCCGTGATAGGCTACCTAAATTGGATAAGTGGAAGAAGATGAATGGGTGGATGGATTGATTCACAGAAACCATATAAATTGTACTAAACCATGGCTTTAACAGAGCCTTATACTTTTGGTCAGACACACTGTTACCTGCTGATGCTATTTTGTGACTTAAAGAGCAGCATCTAAAGGATTCTTAAGGTGCGTCCACACAGGAAGTATTTCATGGCAGCCAGAGAGCAATGGAAGTCAATGAGATTCGATGATGGGTGAAATAACAGCTGGCACAGAGTGGGCAATGTCCCAGGTTTAATTTTCTCTACTTCAGTGCAAGCTACTAAAGCACATACCAGAGAGCAAAGGATACCACTGATTCACATATGACAGCATGGTAATTTCATTAGAGGGATATTTAGGTACCCGGAGTCTGGACTGTCTGCTGGTGATTGACCTTCAGTAATAAAGCAATGTGGGATGAGCATTTACCTTAAAACAAGCTTAAAGACTGGTTCTGTTCTGTTATGCGCCTGCATCTCAAGCACACAGGCCTTCAGTCTGGTGGTCGTGCAAAGGCTTTAAGGTGCAAGATACATCCACAACAAAAAAACTGCACAATTAATTTCTTCTTTCTTTCCATCCATCCTCTTCCACTTATCCAGTTCAGGGTTGGGGGGCTTGTCATAGGCCAATGCAATGCACAACTCCACTCAGAAAGGCCCCTTCTTGTTGTGAAGTGACAGTACTATGTGCTGTGCTGCCCTGCAAAATTTCCCAAAACTCTGGAACAAAGAAGTAAAAAGCTGTAGAAGAACAAGTGCCCCAGAGAAAGGCCAGTCAGGCAAAGGATGGGAGCCATCTCTTCTATCCTTGTTTACTGCCAGTTACTAATGAACTGCCTGCTTCTGGGTGAAAAACTGTACACACGAACATGATTAATATACAGTCAGATGCACTGCAAAATGAGGCAAAAAAAAAAAACAAAAACGCATCCACTCAGCAACCTCTTTAAGGTTTAGTTCAGCGGTTACATCATCAGTTATCGATGCATGGACTGATGGATGGATTTTCTGATTTCACACAAGCAGTCATCCCCAGGTCAGTCCCATCTGCATTAGTGGCATGAACTTTTGATTACAAGACACAGAACAACAGCAAAATCAAAGTATGGTGTCAAATACATAAAGCCTAAAAATCTGCATTGGCAATGACTGGAAGAGTGACTCTGAGAACACCAGTAAATGCTGTCTCGACTCTTACTGACTTTTGTATTAGAACACAGAACAACCTCAAAAAAATAATTACTGTAATCTCACGAAGTTTTCTAAGCATTATTGGTGATAAAAATCACAGAACTGGGAGCAATTTAAATGTTTTCATTCTTTGCAGATATGAAACGCATTCATGACGACTTACTGTCACACACTACACAATCCTAAGGGATAAAAATAAAATGCCCAAATGCTACAATTCAGTAGTGTTTTTATTTTTCTTCTACTCATTTGGCACAGAATGTTGTAGTTTCTTTAGCGAAACCATTACACTGTATTTTTTTAAAGTGAGCAAACCATTCATTCTCTTAAATACTTATCCAGTCCAGGAATAACAAAACTGTAATCATGTAGAACTCAAATCAGCTAAATAAAGTTCCTCTTGCAACCACTTTAGTTTCTCTTTTGTCTCTTTTGGCCTTTTTCTGATCCTTTATCCCCAGTTGTCCTCGCTCTGCAGGAGAGTCGTGTCCTTGGTTAACATTAGTCTCGCTGCTTGCCAGAGGTGATCTCTAGTCCGGTGTTTTCTTGCCTTCCTCGGTCACTCTGGTCCTGCTCCGCTTCCTGTTGCGGCTGTTGCGTTCCAGGTCTCTCCAAACACCAAGGATCACTCTACAGATCATGCACAGCACTGATGAGCAGAATATTCGAGTGTGTTGTGTTGCAAGATGACCTTGCAGCCCCAAGACTTTTCCACTGAATTGATAAGAGTATTCTGGATTTTGACATCAGAGTTTGCAGGATTATTATTAATTGTGTTATTGTCTGTATTTTCTCATGGCTGTAAAATTATATGTATTATTTGCAGAACCTGAGAAATACTGAACAATGTTATCTAATGAGGCTTCGTGAATTAATAAAATGTAGCACAATACTTCTTAAAGTATAAAAAGCAACACGAACTATGCACTGAATTTTTTCTATTGCCTCAAAAACATTATATTAGGGAAAGCAGCGTATTTCCATACCATGAAATTTAATGTAGAGAGCCTGTAAATGTATTAGCTTTCATGCATCTGTGCAGTTCTTTGTATTCTTATGAAATCATAGGAGTGAATTTGTGTGAATGTGTGTGCGACTGAATGAGTGTGTGGGCCTGAGGCAAACTCAAATGAAGCAACACTCAGCAGACACCGCCGCAGGCTAACTTCACATGAGTCTCTTTTGACACACACACGCCTAACCATGGCTTGATGGTAGGTTTCACATTCATTTTGTCAACTGGAAGCTAACAACCACCAGCATGCTGCAGAGAGGGAGGTTAGGCTTTATCAGAGCCCTTCTGAACATCTCTACATTTCAAGTGTGAGGATATAAGGCCGTTAGCCTGCCACTGTGTCACCGAACAATATCTTCACCAGCTCTTTATTACACACTTGCAGGTTGTGTTGCGTAACCCAAGACGCTGCACTTGTGTGCATTTGTTTACCTGTCCGAAAAAACCGACGGTCTCTCCAGGCAGGTAACTGAGAGCCAGACTGCAGTCTGACGATGCCGAGAGGAGGAGGAGCTTATCGCCATGTAAACACATCTCCAGGTGAGTCACGTGGTCGAGGTGTGGATGGAAACTAGATAGCAGTTTTGGGAGTTCTTTGTTGACTCCTTCACCTGGTGTGAGGCAATAATACTGAGGGACAGAGGAACAGATCATTACACAACCGCTGAGCTTTGCCACCCATAGTTACCGTTGCTAAGCTTTCTGTTTTCTCAAATCACACAGCAGGTTACAATGGCAACAGTGGCAGATTTACCACTCTCATTACCACTTCTTGTGTGTTTTATTGGTGACCATAGATTTTGCAGGCAGACATAAAAAATGACTAAAAGACTGAGGTACTTAATTCATATAAAACTGTATGTAGTACATAATAGGTGATTATGGTATGCCAAAAGACTGAGCGAGAAGTGTGTTGTGCATTCTATGGAATGAAACCTCACGAGCTGATGATTTATGTAGAAGCCTGAAATAAAGGAAGATCCTTGATATTGCACTGCAGAAAAGCTAGTTAGTGCTAATATTACAGTGCAGTAAAATTCTGGAAAGATCCGACTTTTTCGAGATGATTTGTGTTGTGAATATTTTTGCTTAACATAGATAACAGAGTGAGATGAATGCTTTTTTCAAAGAAAGACTAAAAAGGGCTATGTTTAGCTGGGGCTCCTGAAGAGTAAACTTTTTAATGACAGAGCTGCCGCAGCTGGAGTGTACAATGAAAGTGAGATCTCACTGTAAAAGGTGACTTTTCCATGATAACCTGTATAACCCACAAAATCATATTAGCTAATGATGTCCTCTTTGGCCCAGTTAGCATTTCCAAGGTTGGTAGTAACCTAGCTGGCCATGAATGCCTCTATTGGCATCTTAAAGCAGATGAAGTACATTTTTAATCAATGTCTGACATTTACTGCTTTGGCTTGTTAGTTTTGCAGAGTAAATAAAACCTCTAAACTTATAACCTGTTAACTGTAACTTATAGGTTACAGTTTATTCACCTGGTGAATCATAGTTTGGTATTTTAATCATTTATATTTGGTCTGTTGAAACTGAAATGAAATGCTTTTATAAAGTGATGATATTGCATAAAGGCTACAAATGGATCATTTTATCCATTCTTAGGTGGTTGCTAGGCAACATTATAATTACATCATTATTTATAGAACCTTTTCAGATAGGAGGAAGTTTCATGTGTTACAATAAGATAACACTGAGGGTACCTAATAACTACAAGCTTTAAGTTCAGTGTTAAGAGTTACAATTTAAGCACAAAACATTTATTTTCAGTTACTTTAAATACTTTAAACTTATTTAACTAAGTTGCACATCATTTTAAGGTGACACCTGCGACTGACCTGAGAAATGTCTGGGCGCACAACTCTGTACTGTGCAATCATGTTAGTTATCCAGCTGATTCTGAGGTGCGCTCAAAACTAGCCGAAGGGACAGAATTTCCACCAGAGCACTGAGATTGCCCAGCTTCAACTATATATACATAAATCTCCATAAATTAAACTGGAAGCCAATTGAGACGTACCCATCTGAATTCATCCCCTTATAAACTGTGACAGAGAGTTGAGCTCTGAATATTGTGGCAATAATACCCGAGAGGGTGTTCTTTTACTGTGATTATGAGCATGACAGTGATGCAGCTATGCTTCATACTGACGGCACGATCCAAGTCTTCATAACAGGAGTCAAAAAGTCGAAAGGCCTCTCTGAGGTATGAAAACTCTTCAGTGACCAAACGCGTGGGACATTCTCGTGTGATGAACTGAATCTCAGTGGACGTGGATGACATTACTGATGATGTGATGACTCCTCATCACTCCTCTTTTAATCGAGGTGGTCTACAAAAACAATATCTTTTGTTTAAAAAAGGAATCGATTACAAATCTCATCCATTTCTAATGGCCTCTACTGCTTTAAAACAATATTTTAAAAAAAACCCAAAGAGGATAGAGGCATTACCTCGCTCCACTAATCCATCAGGGGAGATTTTCTAAATGATTGACTGTCTTCACTGTACTCCAGCAAGCTGCTGAGACATCACAATGACAGGCAGGGCTGTCATTTTCAGAGTGAACAACACGCTTTGATTTAATGGAAATATTCAGGGTCCACTCTTTCTTCACTGTCTATTAAAGTCTGCCTCTTGATCTCCTGTCCCACCCTCGGGCTCTGTTTTCATCAGTTTCCGTCATTTTCTCTTTTTTACTCCTTTTTTTTAACACCACAATATACAAAATTGTGCACAAACCCACCTTCACGTCCCATATCTTGACTGTCCCTTCCCTGTCAGCTGTGGTTAAATATTCTCCACAGGGACTGACAGCTATTACAATAGATCCCAGGTCCCCTTCGTGGGCCGTGAACTGTCCTACCAGACGGGCGTGCTGGGTGCTCCAGAGCCTGACCGTACCTGAACCCCCGCAGGACACCAAATCTGCAGCGCCTGATGGAAATGCAGAAATAGAAATGGCTGCAATAACCAGAGGCATCGGTTATTTTAGACGTGTGTTTGGACTAGATTTGAAAAAGAAAACGCACGCTGTGGTAGCAACACCACAAGTACCAATAGGAGAAAGTCAAACAGAGTTACAATAAGTCAGTTAGAGTGTACCCATGTGGTCTAAAATGTAATCAAAATCAATTATGGATTAAAAATGCTCATATTGTTGCTAAGTGGCAATCTCAAACATCCACGATACTGAAAAAAGAAAAAAGAAAAAAGATCAGCAACATATTTCATTAAGCACTGAAATAGTCAAATTAGTAAGAAATCTGTACAAGTTCTGACTGACAATAAGATTTTTTTGGTCAACAATAAACATGGCCAGGGCTTCCTTTGTTTAGTTCTCCCTGGATCTGGCAACCCATAGAAAAAACTGCTCCACTAACATCATCAACAGAGCCACATACCTCATTGCTACAGCAAACCCGAGCAGCAGCAGCAGGCACAGAGGCCGATCATGTTTTTTTTGTTTTTAAAGCACCTAACAGCTACAGCTCAAAGCAGCAGCAGCTACTTAACAGCAAGAATAAATCTAAATGGATTTAAAAAGTCAAGGGACCAGGGAATTTTTTAAATAAATACAGGAAAGTAAACTTTGGCAGGAAAGTAGTTACAAAACTTGCTACATCAAAGGATCAGTGATGTGCAAATGCTGTACAGTATTTCCACACAGCCTTACTGTATTTGAAATATGTAAACACCAGACACACAATCTGTGTAAAACATCCTTAAAAAAATAAAAAAAAGAATAAATGCAAGGCCATATATTCAGCAGATCTGGCATTTTAAAATGTAGAACGCCTTTAAAGTTACTTCATTGTTTGCATCAGCTTCCGCTCTTGGTTTTGCAGGCACGTCAAACTACAACACTTTTACAGCAAGCATGCTTAAAGAGGCTCACAGCAAGAAGGTGAAATTAGCTGATTTGCAAATGCAATGATTTATTGTTAGGAGAAAAGTTAGAAAAGTCAAAATACAGAATTTGTTTGGGTGAAAATAGTTTTCTCTCCACTCTCTCTCAGCTGACATTTAATACTGAGCTGAGGCTGCCCCACAGCGTTACACAAACATACAGCCTCCCACATCTTTTAGGACTTACTTTAAATAACACTTTAAAGAGTCCACAATCTATACCTGCAGTTGTTACAGATGTGCGTCCTGGAATGAAGAACAGTCTGGTGATGGCATCGCAGCTCTCCGAGTCCTCTGTCATTCAAAAGCACGTTGAGAAGTGAGAAGTGGGGAAACGACCCACAGTGTCAGAGTTGAGAACGAGGAACAGAAGAAAAAGCAAACAGAAACAGGCAAAAAAATTAACTTAATTTCTCCTTGTTTTAAAGATTTTTGGAAGAATTAACGTCTAATAATAATTACAGAAACGACGGTTTGAATGTGTTTGCAGCTGCTGTCGTTGAAAGTGGCACCTTGCTGCTTCTTGCAGTCTTCCCCTTCGTCATGTGGCCGGAGTTTCCTCAAAGCTTTTTCTGTGCTGCTGTTCCACACTATGATCTCGCCATGGTAGCTTCCTACTCACATCAGAAGAGGGACAAAACACAGAGGAAGAACTTGGCAACAACAACAAAAAAACCTTCTAAAAACGGTACTTTGCTTCATGGCAGTATATAGTAAACTTCACCGCCTGTGCTTTACAAGCTCTTGTGCTTACCAAGTGTCTTCACAGTAAAAGAAATACAAAGACTATACACACACACACACAAAAGAAAACTTTTTATCAACACACACTTACTTTCTTATCTTGCTGCTGAATCATGCAAGCTGGCCACTAAAAACTTCTCTAAAGATAAAGTTCAACATCTGTCCCCAGCTACCATCTGTTCCAACACTCAACCCCTAACTTTTACTGCAAGAAGAAGTGCTTTTGAAGTAATCTACATTATATATAAGCAAGAGCACATGCATGGCAATGTGTTTGTCAAAAACGGCAGGAATCTCATCAGGTCGCTCAACAGTCCAACAGCAGGACTTAATGAGATGTGTGAGGAGTGTGTTGGCTATGGGAGGTGAGTGTGTGTGAGCAATAGGAGGTATAAAGTTTATGAGAGTGCCAGTCTGCTGCATTATTCATGCAGCCCAGGGCCAGCTTCTGTATTTCAAGTGACTTTTATCATGTCCTGTGTGTGTGTGTGTGTGTGTGTGTGTGTGTGTGTGTGTGTGTGTGTGTGTGTACGGCTGAGACAGAGAGGGTCAGAGAGAATGAGAGCAGATTTCTGCATCATCTACACAATGTTGAGCTTTAAGATGTAGATGCTTTAATCCCCCTCATTAATTTTTAAAATCACTTTGATGCACTTAGCCTGCACAATTTTGACAACATACATAGAGTACACATCACAGTGCATATTTAAACAGGGGATAATAACAAGAAATACAAAGAAGTACGTACACAAAATAGTACTACACAGATGTATCGCTGCACAGCAATGTGCAAAAGTCTTGAGCCATCTCTCATCTTTTTATACCAAAAAAAGAGCTGCAGCAATTTATTGAAAAGTGCACAAACGTAGGTGGAGATACAACATATAATAAGAAAAGCGTTTGCACGGTTTGTCATTTTAACAAACTCAAAAGTCAGTATTTGGTATGACCACCTTTATTCTGCAACACAGCCGGAACTCCCAGTGGTGGCAGAAAGAGTTTGCTTAAATGGATCATCAAATGGAAGGGCTGTGTTTGGGATATTACTGGAGGAGAATGGGTTGTCTGTCTAACGTTGCTTACAGGCTTCGCTCCATTAGCAGCAGAATAGCGTCAATGGGAGCAGCAGTGATGGTAGTAGATGTACCGTAGTGTCAAGAATAGCTCTAACACCTGTAGTCTGAACTGCAGCTCTATACTTTAGTACTATTATACTTCTGACTGCAGTGTCAGAGTTAGTAACAGCAGCAGTGACTGGCAGACGTACAATTCTGTGCAAAAACTTCTAGTCACCCTTCGTTGCTTATATTTTGCTCAGAAAATGGGAAATGGGTGGTGATTTATTAAAATGTATGCAAACTGTCAAATGCTGAAAGTCAGTATTTGTTATGACCACCTTTATTCTTCAACACAACCCTAAATCTCTTAGGCAGCTTTCTTGTCATTTCTTTAAGGTGTCTTCAGGAATAGTTCTCCAGGCTTCTTAGCGGACATTCAAAGCTCTTCTTTGGACGTCACCTGCCTTTTGTTCCGCTCTCTGTCCACATGATCTACACTGCTTCGCTAATGTTGAGGTTCAGGCTCTGGGGAGACTGATAGAGCTTAACTGTGTCCTTTTCTATCCAGGAATGCTTTTAATACTTTGAAATGTATTGAAACTCATTGTCAGCAAATAAAAATGAGAACTAATCAGAACTAAATAAGTTTTGCATTAAAATGAGTTTGGAAGTGAGTGAACTGATCGGTAGTAATCTGCAGTATGGTTAGATGCGCACATTTGATCTGCCGCCAAAAAACAGGAAGGGGGAAGCTCCCGGATAAAGTGTAAAGCTTTGTAAAGTGTGTGGAGAAACTCTCACCGGTAAAAACACAACAACTGTTATACGTTACATTTTAGTTGATTGAGTGAACTGTAGATTTAGTCTACAGTTGATTCATGGTATTTGGTTGACTAAAACGAAATCAGAAATAGCTGTCAAAGTTAATGCTGGTGTTAATTACCTAAACTGCTCATGAAAGAGCCCAGAACATGTGTCACAGATGGCTGTAGGCACTCACTGTGCTACGTCTCTCCTGAACTTTCCCAAACATACTGATGATTATTTGTCTTTGTAGATGTAACTAAAGAAACCAGAGGAAAACGTGTTTTTGTGACAGGTTGCTAGTAACAAAGACAAAAGACAATTTTAAAATGATTCTTTGTTAAGTGGTCTAAGTGTAGACACAACACCGGTTCTCTTAGGTTTGATGCCTTTTTAGGCTTGAGTGATTCATAGATGAGATCAAAAAACAAAACAGTCCTCTGAATGTGGTCGGGCACAAGGACGGGACTAAAAATGAATGAAAAAGCAGCCAAAGTCTAAAGAAAAAATTTAAAAGATCCTCAGAAATCCTGGACAACTATTGCTCAAGACCATTTTAAACATTTACAAGAAAGTCTTGGTCCTTGGAGCACAAATATAAAGAAATGAGGGGTTGCCCGAAACTTTTGTTCAGTTTTGTAAAACATGATTTTGTTTTTAAAAAGATTGATTGATTTGGCAGAAACAAAGATGTTATACTCATTGTATTTTTGGCGAATACGCTCAAGCCCACAAATGGCTACAGAGGTCAGATGAGTTTTTAGCTAGTTTTTACCATTACAGAGCCTGTGCTACTGCTGTCAGTGCCAGCATGGAGCCAGTTTGCCTTGGATGCCTTGTGAGAGCGAGCTCACATTTTGACAGGTTTGACAAGTAATTTCCTTGATATGAAAATCATTGCAGACAGAATCTGTCTGGTACATCAGCCAGTCATTAGTGAATTTCTCGCGGCAGCGCCTCCCATGTTTATTAAAATCAGCTTTGGGCCCTGCAAATTTGTGGTGCCAGCTTCTTTTTTTTTTTGGTGGAAGTCCATGGAACCTGTTGCAGTTAACCCACCAGCACAAGTTCTGACTGTGGTAAAAAGTTCTGACTCCACCGAGTCATTTTTGAACTTCCATTCCTCTGCCTCAGTTAATGCCAACTCAAGCGGCATCACTTGATTTAATATCAATGATATTAAATATTGTTTACCATTTTTCCCCCAATAGATTTATATATACACAAAAAGAGCCCCCTCTGCTCAAAAAAAATAAATATTTCATTGTTGTCATCACGTCCTTTGATTTCTGCGCTTGCTATTTCTATTTGTTGCAAAACATTTTGGCCATTCATCAAACTTCAGATTAGTTGGTGACTGGTTGCTTGGAAGTTTTTCATTCACAAAGGATTAAGGGATTCAAGGAAGGAAGGAAAAGTGAAAAGGGGGGTTAGACTGAAGGAGATACACAGAACCCATATATCCTGCTGTGTTTGTGTGCGCCGAAATGCACGTGTGTGTGTGTGTGCGCGCGTGCATGTGTGTGTGTGTGAGTGAGAAGTCAAGCAGAACCTAGCAAACACTGAATATGGATGAGGAGGCCTCAGTCCCCCATCAACCCAATGTTCCTGCTACAACTTGATTCAACTCGAGACCCAAACTAACAGATGCGTGCGCACACACACATACACACACACTCACAAAAATAATATACACAAACACAGACACGTGCACCGTCTCCTAAGCAGGTGCGAGGCCAAATAGAACTTTAAATTGACTTTTCTCACTGGTGGCCATGATGCCACCACTGCCTTCACTCGGCGGCACAAGCGCATAACTTGGCAGCACCGATGCTTTGATGTGAAAAGAGCATTACTCACTACAACCCCGAAGAAATATGCAGCCAACTGAAACTAATGCGTCATCGCTTTTAGATGCCGCCTTTTTGCTCGGTGGATTTGTCAAAGAAAGAATTTGCAACTCCAAAAAAAACAAAAGTTAATGTAGAAAATAGCGCACAGTTCTCATGCACCTTTTACTTTAATGTGCGAGAAGATAAGCGTGGAAATGCAGGAAATAGCAATGCGAATGCGATTCACCCTTTTTTTTCCTTTACCCCCTCCCTTTCATTCATTTTTTTTCTCCATCCCTTTCATATGCCCAAAGGCCAGGGGGGGAGAGTAACACAGAGGATATTCAAATGTAGGAGGAGTTAGGAATGAATTACACCATTTTATGAATTTTTTGGACAAGATGTTAGCAGATGTGGATATCCCAGCACCTCTGATGATGAAAAGCTGTCGCAAAGGTTATGTTTTTGAATCTTCCCCCCAGCTTAACGCTTCCTCCTTCTAGACGTTAAAGCACTGAAGCTCAAAATATAAAAAATGTGATTTATGAGGTGACTCATTTGCATTCAGCCTGCACATTTCCAAAGTTTTTTCTTAAAATATACAAGCACCCTCCCTGCAGCCGTACAACATGCACGCACAGACAGACACATAGATGCTCGAAAGGCAGAAACACATTCATTTCACCCTTGCTTCCACTGCGAGAGTTCTAATAAACATAATTCAAATTGGGCATTTTGAATTAAATTGGAGGTGGAGGGAGCAGTGCAATGCGGGGCTATGTGTAGATGGAGGGGGGTGGGCAGTCTAAAGTACAGAGATTAGATTTAAAAAATGGATAAATAAATTGATGGCGGGGGACTGAGCACGGGGAAAGAAATTGCACAGCGAACTTTGAAGAAGTTTCCAAGTTTCTAAAGTAGCTCCTGAATCGTGCTTTTTGTTCTAGCTCCAACTATTCATTTCCTTCCAAACCATTTCTCCCTCCAGCTTTGAGAATACCCCTCTTATCTACCTTTCCACCTCCATCCCTCACTTTATCGCTCTCAGTACTTATCTGTGGGCTTGATCTGTCTCAGAAGGCCAGAGAGGGGCCCTGCAGTTTGTGTCTGCACGCTGCTCACACAGACTGGTAAACTGCAGCTGAACTTTCAATACGTGAGCCAAAGTGATACAACTTTACAAAGTGAAGAGCATACTGGGGCAAATTGGGTGCAGAGTGTTTGCAGTTTGAGGGTTATACAAGTGGACCAGTGGCTGGAGGATTGCCAGTTCAATCCCCCAGGCAAAAAAAAAAAAAAAATCTTAGAAAGTGATGAGTACTGAGGGGTCATGCCGACATTTCAAAGCAAGCCGTCTTCACATGCTAAAAACCATGACAGAGCCGTTAATTCTATGTATTTGTCCATGTAAAGAGCAGCTACTTGGTTTCTCTGTTAATGATGGCTGATACTCAGTGTGACAGCTTGGCAGATGTGATCAAGTGCCAAGGAGGGAGGGGGGATTGCAAGGTCCACAAGAAGCTTAGAAGCTTCCTTTTTTTTTTTCTTTTTTTTTTAAATCATGCATAAAAACTTTGGAAAAAATGTTTTTGAAGAGTTCACATGAACTCGAAGAAGTGGGATGAAAAATAGAGTGATTGGAAGACGAACGCTTCTCGTCTGCTCTTCCATTAGCCAGAGGCGCCCAGTGTTTCTGCATTTTAATAAGCGCTGGTGTGATTTTAGGACACGAGTCATTTGCAGCTCACGCCGCTGAGTCCATGCACTAATCAGCTGCCAAATCATTTTGATGGTAACGCCGGAAAATGTTCTTCAGTGTTCAGGGTTTTTTTTTTTCTTCACGTTTTGTGCAACAGTTCTACCCTCAGTGAGGTACTGAGTAATTGTTTCTCCAAGGACTCAGGGAGGGAGAGGCAGAGAGAATCAGAATTAGAAAATACGAGTGTAGAAACAGAATGTGAAAAGAGAACTGCTTGTAACTTTGTTATTGGGAATAGATCTTGAGCTTATTGGATGAACCAGTGCAGAGCCTGTTTAAACAGTGCCTGTAAGAACAGGTTGATTGCGTAGCCTCCAGTATTAACACTTGAGTTTTCTTAATGGCGTCATCTAACCATTTCATCCAAACACCAATTCTGCAGATTTAGAAAACTACAAACTTAAATTAGCTGTCGCCCTTATTAGGTATAACCAGACTGTTACATTACGGTGGGTTTTAATGTGGCTCCTGCTGATTGTTAGTTTTAAAAACATTCATTCACTGATTAGATGGTTAATGATTTTTATTAATTAATTAATAATGAGAATTCAGAGTGAAATTCTTAACATCTGTCACCACTGGCTCACATCCTCTTGTCTTTTTGGCAGTGACACCATCTCCAAACCCTGCATCCACCCTCCACTCACTCCACCCTGTCTGCACTGTCTTCTTTACTGCTCTGTGAGTGCACTGAGTGGCTTTGGATGGTTAGAAACTCATCCACCTTCACTACCTCTGCCCTTTGCAGGTTCTGCTTTGTATAACCCACACGTAATTGTGAATGTATGTTTTAGGTGTCTTATCAGAAAAATATCAGTGTTCAAATACAAAAAAAAGTTGTTTAATTACTGCATGTCGCAGAAAAAAAGCATCATAGCTGACTGTTGGTCACTAGTCAACATTCTAGTATCTTTTTCGTTCACTGTTAGTTGCTTAGTTTATTTATAAACTGTAAATCTGTTGCACCTGCATTTGTTTGGCGAGGGACAGGGGCAAAAGCTTTTGACCACCTACACACTGACATCAGTATGAGCTTTGATGGCGTTCCATTCTAAATCCATAGGTATTAATGTGGAGTCCGTCCCACCTTTGGAGCTTTAATAGCTTCCACTCTTCTGGGGAGGTTTTCCGCAAGATTTTGGAGTGTATCTGTGGGAATCTCAGCCCATTTATCCAGATCATTTGTGAGATCAGACAGCTGCTGGAGGGGAAGTGCTTGGCTTGCAGTAATTCTAGTTCATCTCAGAGGTGTTTGATGGGGTTGAGATCAGGGCTTTGTGCGAGCCAGTCAAGTTCTTCTACACCAGGCTCATTCAACCATGCCTTTATGGATCTACCTTTGTGCACTGGGGCATAGTCACGCTGGAAAGGAAAAGACCCCACCCAATCTGCTGACACAAACCTGGAAGATTGCGATTTATTGGGCAAAGGATCAATTTAACCAATAAAGGAAAACTGCTTTCAAAAGATAGTTTCTGTTTTTTATGAGAAACACTCGAGTGAAAAGCACACACGAGGGGAAAAAAGGGTTATGCTTGTAAAATTATGTGGTCCTCCAAACTGCTAGATGTCAGTCTCTGCCAGTCTCATATGACAATCTGAAGTGGAAAAAACTTATGAAACAAAATCATAATCAGCCAATCAAAAGTGCATCTGTGCATTTTTAGTTTTTTCACTTAAAAAAAAACAAACACACTTCTTTCATTTCATCTCAGTTTATGAGTCCCTGTGTCACCTGTCTGTGTTTGAAGCCCCTCCCCTCCACACTCAGAGCGCAGACAGACATGCAGGGATTTCTTCACTTTCTAGTGAGTTGCAGTACTGACAGGAACACGTGTGAGGGTTTTTTGTCCTCATTATACTTGACGACCTTTCCAGTTTACTTGCTTCTAATTGCAAATTTAATTAAGATGGAAATGGCAAATTAAGGCATTCTCACATTTAAAGGTTTCGGTCTGTGGTGGAGGCAAATGTCAGCCCACAACAGAGAAAATGGAAGCTGTTGTGCTTGCTGTTGAGTAATGTGGCTTGCACCAACAAAGGCCAACAGGGGAGAACACCGACTTAAAAGGGCCTGGCAGGTCTACTGTATCTGCCACATGGGGAGTTTCTAATTAGGGTATTTTCACTTCACTTT
>NW_005187404.1:670758-677762 GCF_000239375.1 Pundamilia nyererei
TGAAGCTTGAGTCCTTTGATAACAACACCACTTACTTTAATCAGCAGATAACTGCAGCCAGTTATTTTTCATTTAACTAAAGTCTGTTTTCTCAGATTCATTTTAATTTCCTAGCCTGTGTTTGTTTTTTTCCCCCTTTCTTCCAACTCTCTCTCTCTCTCTTCTGCACAAGCTCTCGTTCTTATAAGCTGTGAAAGCGTAATCGAAAAGGAAAGGTGCACACAAAAGCTACAGGCATGAATGCACACATGCATTGTTAATGACGCATCTGTTACTGCAAAACTTTACAGAGTAAAAGAAACATTTACGTTGCATGTACAAACACACACCTGTCACTAGAGTCTGTGGGGGCTGGAACGCGGCACACAGTACAGCACCGCGATGCTGGAGTCCCCCCTTCCACTCACAGGGCTCAACAGTAGACTGCATGAAGGAATGCAGGCGGAAAACTGTTAACTTCCTACAGAGGGACAAACACAGAGGGAAGAAAATGGTGCAAAAATTACACATATAAGACTCCAACACAGTTTTAAGATAAGATGCACACTGGACCATCATTATTAATTCTCTTTCTTTAGGCAACATATGTGTTAATCAGGATACATGTTATATTAAATTATTATTATAATGATCATCAGTATCACTGGCAGTTCGGAGCAGCCCTAGCAACAGTACTTGCTAGTTAGTTACACAGTAGTTACAGTACTGTGTAAAAGTATAGAGTCACTGTTGGAGTCAAATTGTTAAATGTTGCCATTATTATACTTAAATTTGTAAGTCTTGGTTCAAACTGTATGATCAAAGACATTCTCCTGTTTCTATTGCCCTCCCCAGCCTGTTGAATGGTGGGGAGGCTGTAGTGTTTTATTATAGGCACATGAAGGTTCTGTTTTCTTGTTTAAACTTGTTAAACTTCCTGCCTTTATGATCATTTTGGTGAGCAGGAGGTCACACAAACGCACCCCCAAACAAAAACACACACACACTCGCACACACGCACGCACGCACGCGCACGCGCGCGCGCGCGCACACACACACACACACACACACACACACACACACACACACACACACACACACAGTGTTTTAACCTTTTATAGGGGGGGGTTACAATGAGTGTTTGTGTAAACTGTGTGTCACAGAAATAAAAGGCTGTAGGGGAAGCTGGTTCTTTGGACTCGCTTGACACCAACGGCAGAGGACTGCTGCCGTCCAGTCCCCTTGCTAGCATGTGAAAACCGGTTGAGCTGTTCGTCTTGCTTTGTTAACGGGAATAAGTCTCTAAACCAGCAGGGCCTGTAGAAGCGCAGACCCAACAGTCACCTCTCATTTTTTTATATTATGCTGGGAAATAGGTGCAGCAAATACACATGGAAATACAGTAAATAAGGCAAAAAATAATCAAATTTACAAATCTCAGATGTTGAAAGTCTGTATTTGTTATGACAACATTTATTCTTTAACACAACCTGAACTCTTATAGACAGGTTTCTTGTAGCTTGTAGTCTTCAGGACTAGTTCTCCAGGCTTCTTGAAGGACATTCGAAGGTCTTCTTTGGATGTCGACTACCTTTTGTTCTGCTCTCTGTCAAGATGAATCCACACTGCTTCAGTGATGTTGAGGTCCAGCTCCAGGAGAGGCCAATCCATGACTGACAGTGTTTCATTGTGTCCCCATTTCCCTTCCTTAAGACGGCTTGTTGACAGCTACCCAGATAGTTTCTGATGAGGCTTCAGTGAACAGTTAATGGATCAACTAAAGGGTCAAATGCATCTCTTTGGGCCTTTGTCAGATTTTTTTTTTTCCTATTTCTTAAAGACATGGCTTGCAGTTAATATTCATCTGCTGTACATAGTATTTTTAGGCCCTCTAGGCCTTCCTTTTGTCCTCTACTTGTCCAGTTTCTTTAAATTACTTAAGGAAAGAATCTCAGCATGGATTAAATTGGAGGTGAAGGGAGCAGTGCAATGCGGGGCCATGTGTAGATCACAGCATGCTGAGATATGTCATTTTCAGCTAATAGTCCTTTGGGAATCACCTCGTTGGTGCAAAAATCCTATTATATGCCTGTTGAACTGTGTTATCTTTGGGATTTTCTATAGATTCAACAAAGGAAATTGGAACAAATAATGTGCTTCTACGACAGGCTGCTAACAACAAAGTGCCAAAAGACACCATTTAAAATGTATCCTCTGCTAAGTTGTCTGTTATGTGGTTCATGAATTCGAGATCGGTGCCCTTTTTATGATTGCATGATTCATAGGTCAGTGTTAAGAGGCTTAACCTGGACACCTACTGCGCACGTTAAAAATGCTACAATAAGGCGTGATTCCTTGGAAGGAAAATATAAAGATATGACGATTGGTCGAAGACTTTTACACAGAACTGTAGCAGGCTTATGTCCCACCCCCCAAAGAAAAAAGTTTTATTTTGCTCATTTAAAAAAAGAAATAACTTGAATTTGAGTGCATTAAAGGTAATCATTATAGCATTAGCAGACTCGTTTGTTTATTTTCCCAACAAAAATCATATTCATTTAATTTCACTACAAATTTTGAACCTCGCCATCCATGCTGCCCCCATCAAATTGCTTTTTTCCCCCCGTAGTCTGAAGAAACATTGCATTAATCAGCTATTTATTCCATAAATTAGACCTCCTCTGCAACACATTAAAACTTTGCTTTACACCTGCAATGCATCAAGGCAGTGTTGGTAATGAACATGGAAGCAGTTCCTTTACACTACAGCGCCACAGGGGATATCATGAATATGCAACACTTTAATACTCATCATCTCAGGAGGACTTTTAGCACACCTGCAATGAGTTCTTCTTCTTTACTCTTTTGTTCTCTCATCACAGAACTTTTGCTTTTTATTGTTGTGAAATGAAATAATGATGCACTTTGGTTTCAAACTGAGAAGTATGTCTAGCAGTGGGATGTGGATATTTCAACCCGCGTGAGATCGCTTGAGCAGCCGAAGCTGATAGGACTTTGAATTGGATGCCATGTGACACAGCGCTATATGGATTAAACTGCGGTCTAGGCTGATGCGAAGAAACAGGAAATTATATGAGTAATGAAAGTCATAACGGCACCATTTTCTTTTACTGCTGCTGATCTGTCGTCTATGTTCTCTTTACCACTGTGACTCCCCAGAGAGCGAGAAAGAGTGTGTCTGCGTGCGTGCGCGCGTCGGGATGTGTGCGCGCATGTGGCGATGAGACGGAAAGACAGAAAGAGAGCGAGTCGTATAACTTGATGATAGCACACTGCTGAGTTCAGCTCACTGGGTGTGAAATGATGATGATGATGAAGAGCAGATGTGATGTGAGTATAAAAAGGATAGACACACACACACACACACACTATCACACAAATATGAGGTAGTGATAGTAAAGCAAATATGAGCGCCCTGGAGCGTTTTGACTTGTTAGGGTCCAGATGTCTGGTTGGCTCTGAGCTTTTGGCAGCCAGACAGAGCAAGAAAGGACAGAAACACACAAACACACACGCAGATGCTTTCACACACAGTCATTTTTACACACAGTTGTTCAGTGTTGTACATTATGGATTTAGTGTTTAAAATGAAACACAAATGAGCAAAACAACAATAATCAAAATAATAACATCTCTTAGATATATACACGACTACCTTTCCCAGCCCATCACCAGTATGCTTCTCTTCAGCAACAACACCTGAGAGAGTCTGACAGCACGACCCAGGCCGGCATTCATTCTGTGAAGGCAGCGGCCGTTAAAGTCCCACACCTGAAAAGAAGCCAAAATAACACTTAAAAGCATTTGGACAACACGAAATGTTTTTAAAGTCTTTGGTACACCCTCAACTGCTCATTAATGCAAATATGTAATCACAAGACAGCAAGTCGGTGCATTTAGGCATATAGACGTGGTCAAGACAAGCTGCAGGAGTTCAAACTGAGAATCAGAATGAGGAAGAAAGGGGACTTAAGTGGCTCTGAATGTAGCATTGTTGTTGATGCCAGGTGGGCTGGTCTGAGTATTTCAGAAACTGCAAAACCACCTCTAGGGTTTAAAAAGAATGGTCCCAAAATGAGAAAATATCCAGTGAGTGGCAGCTTTGGGTAGAAATACTTGTTGTAACCACTTGTTACAACCAGTTAGTATATTTCTGAATGCACAACATGCTGAGCCTTGAACCAGATGGGCTACAGCAGCAGAAGATCACACCGGGTGCCACTCCTGACAACTAGGAGTAGGAAACCGAGGCTACAGTTAACTCGGGCTCACCGAAACAGAAGATTGGATAAACATTGCCCGGAGGGAAGAGTTTCAATTTCTTCTGAAAAATTACGATGGTAGAGTCAGAATTTACCGTAAACAACAGGAAACCATGGCTCCGTCTTGCCTTGTTTTAACTCTTCAGGCTGGGGGTGGTGATGTAATCATGTGGGGATATTTTATTTTTGCACCCCTTAGTACCAGCTGGGCATAATTTAAACACCACAGCCTACCTGAATATTGTTGGTGACCATGTTCAGCCCTTTATGACCACAGCATACCCATCTTCTGATCCTCTGATCCTGCATTCTGATTAATCCAATAGAGCACTTCTGGGATGTGATGGAACAATAGATTCTCATCATGGATGAGCTGTGTGATGCTGTCATGTCCATGGACCAAAATCCCTGAGGACTGTTTTCAGGACCTTGCAGAATCTGTGCCATTGAAGCAGCTCTGAAGGCAACCCAGTACTGGGAAGCTGCAGCTAACAAAGCGCCCAGTGGGCGTATGTTGCTTAAGGAAATTTACTAGAAATGGAATTACAGCTTTATTTTCTTGTCTAAAAAAAGGATTTAAAAAAATAAATAAAACCAATGTGTGTTTTTCTACTTTTGAAAGTGTCATTTTTCCCCCCAAGGAGGGATAAGGCAACATGACATTAGGGCTTTAATCCCCCGTCACAGCTCAGGCACCATTTCTTCTTCTGTGTCCAATTTTACACGATGACGCACTTTGCGTCTTTGTTTGTGCAATTTCACAAAGAAACACTGATTGGCTCAATGGGGACACTGTAATTAAAAGGTCAAAATTTCACATTTGGAATGGCCCTAACTGCTACACAACGGGTTCATTGTTGATGAAAATTGGAGCGATGATGCATCGTGTTACTAATTGGCCCAGGGGGGGCCCTGCTTCTTCTGCTGAGAATGACTTGTGTGGTTGTTTCAAGCAGCGGTGCAAGTATTTCTGACGCTACTTGCACATGGATGCATTCTCACAAGGTCTCATGGGGTCAGAGAGCTGATGTGGTTGATTATATTGATTGCAAAAATGCATAATTATTTTATTTATTCGCAGAGAACTACTGCAGTAAGCTCAAAGTCATTAAAAACAGTCTCAGAATGCTACATATGGCAAGCTGTTTTCACATTTAATACCTACACTGGATGTGTATTGCAGAAATCTGTCATTCAATTCTTCGGAGCCCAAAAAGAACATTTCAGATATCAAAAAGGTCGTTGTCTCTCGGAGAAATGGTGTCCATTTAAGTGCACTGCACATTCTCTTTCAGATATTCTTAATTGCATTTTTCAAATCCAAAATGAACATGGGCTGAATCTGCAGTGGAATTACTACTTGGAAAAACTCCCATTTTGCATATCTAAAATTAATTTCTGATTAGTCACAATTCCGACTGAAGATATATTTAATTCCCCTCAATTCGAGATAACTGCCTTTTCCTCATTATACGTTTTAAATGAGGGGTTAACTAGTCAGAATGAGGTTGTAGACATCTTGAGCTGTAATTCTAACTATTCAAAATGATGTTAATGATATCTCAGAGTTTCCTTTTCTATAGCTGAAATGTAATTATGGATATCTTGAATTAGAGTTTCCATTAGTTGAAATTACATGAGAAATAGCTGTAATTCAGTCAGAAGCTCCTTTGTGTGTGAAGCAGGGGCAGCTTGGGATCCAAACAGAATGCCACTGCAAACATCTGGAAACAAATAACTTAGAAAACGGAAATTCCTACGAGCGAAATCTACTGAACAAAGCTCACAAGTGCTTCAAACTCCTGGATGATAAGCGCTTTTTATTACATGTTCAGTAATGATTAAAACTTATTATTATGTTTGAGATTCTCACAGCTGTTATTTTTGTAGTAAAAACTGGATTGCAAACATATGTGCTAGTCTGATTAGTCTGACTGAAATGATCCCACTACAATTTGGTAAAATGTCAACATTAATATTTGTAACATTATTTCCAGACACTGAAACTTAACTAGAGCTTACTAAATGAGGAAATGGCTTGCCAGCTAAAAGATCTTTAAACTACCAACAAAGAAGAAACTGTGCAAGACGGGATTCTGCCCCGAGGAGATCTAGTGACAAACGACAGTGTAAGAAAACCGATTTTTCTCATAAATGAATATTTAGATCTAACGAAAGTTAGAAAGTTAAGTTGTTCCTTATTTGATTTCCCCTTGTGACTTTTACCCCCTGTGTGCCCCTCTGTATCTGTGAGCCCTCGTCTCCCCTCCTTGTGTTTCATTCAATGTTTTCCCCAGCCTGTTATGTCTGTGCTCTCTCTCTCCGGTCTGAACCTCTGTGTACTTCCTGTTTTACTTTGACAGTCTCTCGTCAGCATGCGTCATGTTGTGTTCACTCCTGCCCTGTCTCGTTACGATTATCTGTGTCAGCTGTGTTCCCCGTGTGCTCCCACTTCCTTCGTTAACCCTCTGTGTATTTATGTCCGCGTCTCCCTCAGTTCTGTGTCGCGTTCTCCCTCATGACTGTGCCCCTCCATGTGTTTCCTCGTGAGTCAGTTCCTTTATGACTTCCCAGTTTAGTTTCATATTATTATTAGAAATGGTTTATTTGAGCTGAGATTCAGAGGTTTCTGTGGACACTGCTCATGTCAGCACTTATATTTCTAACCTTTTCTTATAACCGATTAAATATGATCTCCTTCCTTTTGCCCCCATTTTTGGTGGTGTAGGTACAAATGATCAG
>NW_005187404.1:679153-690910 GCF_000239375.1 Pundamilia nyererei
TTCTTTTCTTCCACAGCTTCATGGAGCTGTCTTTGGAGGAGCCGATTTTTTCGGTCCATGTATTGGAGATCCCGTTGTATCTTATCACTCATCGTTTTCTTGTCTTGGAGCTGGTTGGTCATTTCTTTTAGTTCTGCACTTTTTTGCCTGTTTTCTTTAATGAGGTGCACAATCTGCTCTCGGGTCTGAGCAAACTTGATTCCCCAGCCCTCATTAATAATTCTTATGTCCGGCTGGCGCTTCCGCTTATCCTTTTCAGGGTTGCGGGGGGCGCTGGAGCCTATCCCAGCTGTCACAGGGCAAGAGGCGGGTTACACCCTGGACAGGTTGCCAGTCTGTCGCAGGGCCCAAAAAATCGTTCAGCAAAAACTTTAGGAAGGATTAAATCAACAACATGGTTCATTCTTAAGTGGAAGAATGCTCAGCAACACCAAAAAGGCCTGACAGACCACAGAAGACACATAGAGTGCATGATGACAGAATTATTTCCATGGTTAAATAAAACAATTTCACAGCATTTAACCAAGTTGTGATCTCTCTCAGAGAGGCACGACTGCCTGTCAGCTCTGTTAAGATGTCGGCTGCCAGTGGAACCCAGTCACTAGTGTTTATTGATGTGAGTGTTAACTGTGTGAAGTGTACAGGACTATACTTTCTGCTCAGATTCAGCCAAACACCGTATAACTGATCAGAGTTTCACAGTGTAAATGGATAATGACTCATTGCATACCTTGAAAGTCACCCAAGAGTTTCTCAAGACAAAAGAAACAGGATATATCAGTCACCTGATCTAAACCCAGCAATGCAGCTTTTCAGTTACTGAATAAAAACGTGAATGCAGAGAGACCCACAAACAAGCAGCAACTGAAGGTGGACCGGCAGAGCGACTCAAGGGAGCAAACGTAGCATTTGTTCACGTCCACGTTCTAGACATCAGGCAGTCATCGACTGCAAAGGATTTTCATCCAACTCTTAAAAATAATACTTCCAGTTAAAATTACGTTAGATTGTCCAGTTACCTTCGAGCTACTGGTTATGTATTAACAGCATTAACTGTCCCAAATTGGTAAAACAAAATGTTGGTCAAACCCCTTGAATTTCAATCACATCTGGATTTTTTTGATGTTTTATTCACTGTGGCGGTGTACAGAGGCAGGATTACACATTATAGCATATCCTGCAAACCCTGAAAAATGTAAATGAGATCAGTAAGATTTGATTCTGTCATGATTAGGCTGTGTGCAGGCAGGATGAGGACCCAAACGCAAGCTCACGGAGGCAGGAATGAACTCAAAACACAGTGTTATTGCTGACGGAAGTTAAGGCGATACAAAATAAAGCATTATTTCATATTAATGAAGATATAAACTTGTAAAAAAAATTTAATATTGTAAAGTGATAAAATAACAATACAGCAAACAAAAAATATTCTTCCTCACACTGAAAAATATTCAGCATTGCCATAAAGCGCCCACATCAGCTTGACACAGCTAGAGATACAAATGATACTAAATGATATTGCTAAATCTAAATTCTTAGGAATATTGTTTGTCTTACAACATATATCATCTGATAATCACCTCTGATAGTCTCCAGCACCTGAGCAGAAACACTATTTGAATTCACAGTGATCCAGTGGGGAATTGGCAAGTACCTTTAGACCCATTAGACACAAACGCCAACCATTTTACCATTTTCGGGGGGAAATTTGTGCCAGTTTGTCAAAAAGCTGGTGTTGTCCCTTCAAATCCACGTTTGGCCATTAGCCAACAGTTAATCACACAATAATCTAACACAGTGAGCCGCAGCTGATGTAAATGTAACCATGCTGGTTTGCAGCTGCACACATCTATTTTGTAGTGCCCATATCAGGAGTAAATACAACAATTTCCTAGAAACATTGTCCTAAAAAGCTGCTACTCCACATTAATTCACACTTTAATTTTGCATTTCACTCAGGCTTTAACATTTCCATGAGGACTAGCCGGCAGCTGTACTGTGCATCTTCATATCCGTACAAATCCGTGTGTGTGTGTGTGTGTGTGTGTGTGTGTGCGTGCGTACGCCTGTCCACCTACTTTGACCTCTCCGTCGGCGCCCGCGGTAAACAGTCGGGTCTGCGTAACGTCTAGGGCCATGGTGGAGATCTCAGCATCACCATGGCAACGGTGGAACTGCTTGACCTTTTGTCCTGTGTCAGTCAGCCAGAAGATCACAGAGGAGGCAGAGTCGCTGCTGACTACCTGCAGAGAGAGTTTGATCCATGTTATGCTACAGCAAAGGCGCTAATGCATTCTTTAATGATGCTCACATAACCAATCCATTCTCCACGCTTATTTTAGCGCTAAGCCACCGCTGAAGAATACATAATGGGAACAAGAGGAGGAAGAAAAACACGAGTGTCGCACAATAGGTGCTCATTTTCACTTGTTTGGTGTCTGCTGCCGCGTCAGTGGGAAACAGCTTGTTAAGAGGAGTGAGAAGAACTGTAGAACTTACCTATTGTACTAATTGTACATGTGGAAACACAAAGAAATAAAACAGCAGGTCACAGAAGACCATGTCACTGGCATACCTGTCTGAACCGACTGTTATACAGCACACAGGTAACAGGATGTTCATGGCTACTGGTCTTCTTCTCCTCCCTCTTGGATTCCAGCAGGAGAAGCAGGCTGTTGAATGAAAGCACAAGGTGCTGGCGCTCCTCATTGAGAAACAGGAAGGGGTGTGTGTCCCCCTGTATGTTTGGAAAGACACCGGCCAGACGGTGTGTGCACAGCTGGCTGGACACATCCCACAGACAGAGCACCTGGAAGGATAATAAGGGCTCTTATGTGTCTGTGCTTAAGGGCAGATATTTTGGTACATATCCACATGTTCCTAAAAAAGAAAAGTGCCACTAAAAGCTATCGCTCCTACAAAAAAAACTTTTATTCAGTGATTACCAAGCAAATACATCGTTGCACCATGAAGAACTGCTCCTCTGGTTGCAGTTTTAGTGGCCATATTGCTTCTAACGGCAATAACATGTCTGTCGCTGCTCCAGAAATTCTTTCAAAGTGAACTGAGGTAAAGCCTTCAGAGTTTCTTGCAGTGGCAGATGGTGTTTGAGCAGAGGCAGATGGAACATAAATCACTTCTAAAATATTCATTCTCTTCAGAAAAGCCAAAGAGAAGGCAAACATGCACGGTGCTACAACAGGGAGAGGAAAAGCAACAGAAGCACCAACATCCTCTTTGCATCAGAAAATAAAACAAGGCTTTAAAAGAAACACCAGCTGACAGTGGCAAGAAAAATGTGAAACAGGCTCGTCCCCAACACCTCGTTCGTCTGCAGTAATTAAAGCAACGAATAACAATTAATATTACAATTACGGGGCTCTTCATCTCTACATTATCTGCACTAGTAGCGGGTCTGTGCACCCACTGAAGGGCACTCCTACCTTATCTTGGGAGTAGCTGAGGAGTTGTTGCTTGGTCTGCAGGAAGCAGACAGCAATGACGGGGCTTGTGTGTCCACCAAGGGCGCACGCCGGCTCAGAGGTCACGTAAGGATTCCACAGCAAGACGTGATGATCCACACCTGCTGTGGCTACAACCAATCAGAGGCACCATTCAGACCTGGAAGTAACAGGCTTCTTTGTGATCCTAACACAAGCGGACAGCTCCAGCCATGTTAGTTCACACCTGGCATAAGAATGCATGTCCAGTGTCTTCCGGTGACTTTTCCTCTCTATATGGAGATAATCATTTACATGACTTCTGTTTGCAAATGAAGATCAAATGCCCGCACGGGTCCCCTCCAAGTCAAATCCACCCCACCATGAGCCCACCTGTGATTAAACAAACAGGTTTACTCACTATTTATTTATTTACATGCACAGTTGGCCAACAGCCTTATGCAAAAATCTGTCAGATCTCAGTGCATTCCGACTTGGAGATAACTGCATGTTGATTCTGGTAGCAGGTCCGGTCAAACGTAGGTTTCAGAAATGGACTTGTGCCGGACTTTGATCTCGAGTCTTCGCAAATCGAAATTATGTAAAGCTCACTCGCATACAGAGCGGGGTAGTGAGATCCAATTACAGGTGGTCATTCAAGATGCATTTTAATCCCAAGGGTGAACTGACTGATCATCAAAAGAGACATTTCAGTGCCAGGTCTGAACAGCTCCCAAATTAGCGGAGATATTAATTGCAGTTATTTCCAGGGAACAATACCGCTCCCAGCCCCCTCCACCACCACAACCAATTTATTGTTCAATGAGGCATTTGACAGTTTTGATGATGCATTGTTAGTAAATTTAAGTTGATTGATTGAGAACTGTAAAAGCATTCACGTTTTTGCAATTATTTAGAAGCACATGGTATGGTACATTAGACATTTAATAGATAGTGTACAATCATTAGAGTTTTTTTTGTTTTTTTTTGTTTTTTTTATGTAAAACCTCTAAGTTAAACCTGAAATGAAAACCTTCAAGTGAATAAATATGATTCATATACACTCATGGTAAAAACAAAGTGCAGCCTCTTTCATTCAAGGTTCTATCAGGCATAATAAAAAGGTAGCTAAATATAATCTGAGGTTAATACAGCCTTAAATGAACAACAACAGACAAAATGACAAAATATGACATATTACACTGTGTACAACCTTACTGCTTCCATAGGAAGTAAGAAGGTAATTAGCAGCCAGGTGCTAATAATCAAATGTACTTGATTAAGTGACCATTTGCATGTAAAAGCAGAAGGTTTTGGCCATAATGCACAGCGCCATGAACGCAAGCATACTTAATGTCGAGCACGGTGGTGGAGGGCTGATGATCTGAGCTTGTTTTGCAGTCACAGGACCTTTGGATCATTGAGTGGACAATGAACTGAATACTAACATATTAGAGTCACATGTGAGGCCATCTGTCTGACAGCTAAAGCTCGTCATCCAGAACAGTGATGTTTTGAATCATGAGGAGCACATAGTTTTTTTTTTTACATACTTCTGCATTTTATCTCAGTTTTTGTGAAATAAATAATGTCAGAGTCTTCATCTGAGGTTGCATTTGCCAAATTTCAATTCGTAGTAAGGACCAAATTATTTTTATCATGTCGTAATACCTAAAACCTTGAAAATTACATTTTACCATGACTCTATGTCATCATACTTTATGTTGTACAGCCACTTCGTTTGGACCCACCTAACAGGCCGAGTCCAATATGGAAGTCGACGTCCCACACACCGTCCTTTGTAGAGTAAGAAGTGATTCGTAGGCTCGTGCTTTCCTTTTCCCTCCAGCCAATCACGATGCTGCTCTGCGGTGCGATGCTGCACGACACAAAGGCCTCAAGTGAGCCCAGGTAGCGCACTGCAAGAGGCATAATAGTCAGAAAAGTGAAAGTAAATCAGAAGTGGCATACTGTAGTTAGCTTGACTCCATCCAGAAAAAAGCAAGTAGATAGTATAACATTATATTAACATTTCTGCAGTTTATGTCATTGTAAATTTCTGCTTTAGCATTAGGAGCTGCTTATTTGTCATCGTCTTCCAATCCACAATAACTACAACTGGTTTCATCATAAAGGAAAAGCTGTATGGCTTGTACAAACACAGCAATAGGCTTTTTATCTACAAGCTAATTTCAAGAGAAAAAAATAATCCTAAACAATAGCTGCTGCCTTCCTGTGTAAACAGCAAAAGTTACTGGCAGAGTGACTAAATTAGTTTCAAACTTGACAAATTCAATATAAAAACAACATTGCAACATATTTTGATGATGACACACTGCTCATCTTCTTTCATTTCCTCAAATTATATCCTTCTCCTTGCTGATGCCAAAATGCTCTCACTAGCACGGCTCCAAAGGATATCCATCCACTCTCTGAAACGGTTGCGCTAAATGTGCAATGACCGCAGCCGTATAGTAAACCGACCAATTCTCAGGAGCTCAATATAGCATAGAATTAGGCGGTTATGATTTGCTCACTGGTATTACAGAAAACGTAATGGATCTTGCATCACCATCTATCTCAATTAAGACTTTGATTGAGACCAGCTAAATTGGTTGCCACATGTCTCTATTAGAGGCTGCTTAACTTTCAAAGCCTGCACAAGCTAAGGGCTGGTTTTGAGATGGCATGTGACAAGTCATAGGTCAAACACTGGCTGGAGAGCTTGGGGCAAATAATTATATCTGAATACACTTCACGCATTCCCATCTTTGCTCCGCTCCGTGAATTTAAGAGATTAGTGGATTTTCAGACAGCGCGTTGTGACTCATCATTGATTAATGATCCCTTCTCTTATTCATTGACAAGCACAGCTCATCAAACTAGTTGTGATGCAGACTCAGATACAGAACATCTGCTTCCTTAGCCGGTGCTGCAGCTATTCTCGCACTTTCACTGCTGAGATTGGAAATAACACAGAAACAGCAGGAGTCATTGTGTGTTTATATCAAAGCAAACCTCTCGTGTTGTGCAATAAATCGCTGCACGTTATGGGAGATTTTTATGTTACCTACACGTTCTCTCCATCACTAACACACCCCTTCCTTGCACCTCTCATTCTTTGTCCTTATAGGACTGTTGTCCATCCCAATTTCCTCCTAATTTGCTCTCAATTTCCCCTCACTGATCCACCGCTGTCTCTTTCTCCTTCCTCTCCTCCTCTCTCTGGTGGCCCATGAGCCTGAAGGTTTGGAGGTCTGGATAACCAGGCATGTCTAATGGTACACAGCCCACTCATACTGCAGGGTGGGAAACTTCAAAAGAAAAAGCACCAGCACCCCAGAGGTATGCAAACACACACGCACATGCATTCACGCGGGCTGCCTTTATTTACAGTCAGAAATGACGACACACACGCCCACACACAAACAAGCGTGCTCTTGCCGATTCACGTGCATGTGCACACACAGATTGTAAAATTTTCATTTAACTAAAGCTTTTAATGTTTCGCCATTGTATCCTTTGTTTCCCCATTCTTTGTTATTCCTTTTTCCCCATTTATTGAGCTTATTTATACGTGCTTTATTCTTGTTTTCGCTTTTATCAGGATCCCCCCCCCCCTTTTCAGCGAATCCAGCCTCAGAGCGTTGTCTCGGCTGAATCATTATCAAACAGCCCAATAACTCTTCAGAGAGCCTGTCCAAATGATGCAATCGAGATAAAACTAAGCGACCTCTTTGTTACCCACGCTGAGCTGGGGGGGGGATCTCAGCAAGCCAGACCTCAAGTTCCTGACTTTATATCAACAGTAAAAAGTCTGGCTATGAAGAGAATGACTCAGGACTCACTGCATGTGTGTCAGCGTGCCTGCATCAGTGACCGGGACACACCCAGGCGTTTTCATTGTGTTGCATAAGCTGTTATTGCAACGACACCGGAGAGGTGACCAAGCAAGCCTGTGGCTCTCATCCCAGGTGTGAAGGGTAAAGTGTGTGTGTCTGTGTTTGCGTGGGTGTGTTAAGTAGGTCTGACACCCAGAATGTGTTGTTTCTATCGGATATACTCCTGATTTCATTCTGACCTGATACTGGAGAGCTGCTTTTTTTTTTTTTAACCTGAGGCTGAATACAGTTGTGCACAGGAATGACAAACAGAAGCATTTGGGTTCTGATTATCGCTGCTCATGCAGGCTATTTCAGCTGGCTCCTTCTTTTGCATACCATATGAAATAGCAGATGTGCAAACAGAGGAGTTTTCACTGGGACAAGACAACAAAAGAGAAACTACAGCTGCAAGAAAGACATGCACTTTTACAAGAATGTTAGGCTATAATTAAAGAGAGAGGGGTTTGTTAGTATGCTCATGTCTCTTTGATGGTGTGTGTGTGTGTGTGTGTGTGTGTGTACTTTCTACCTTTTCTAACCCAGCCAGGCGCGTGTGCTTGGTGTGTCACGGTGTAACAGGAGCGATGCTTGCCTTTGGCCAGATCATCCCAAAGGATGATGTCTGCTGAGTCAGAGTCTGTCCTCAGACTGAATCTCTCAAACAGGAAGATCTGGGCTGAGGTGAAATATAAAGCACTGACCTGGGAATATACACAGACACTCACAGTCGCTGAGCAGTGGACCTGTTCGATTCAGATTTATTTATGTAGCGCCAAATCACAACAACAGGCGCTTACATTCACCTTACATTCTTTAGCTCATAGGGGGTCACTTTGCGACAGTGGGGAGGAAAAATGACTTTTTAACAGGAAGAAGCCTCCAGCAGAACCGGGCTCGCAGAGGATCAGCCATCTGCCGTCAGCGGTTGGGGGTGAGGGGAAAGAGAAAGAGAAGAAAGAGAGCATATGGAGGCAGGACAAAACAGACTAAGGGAGAGACAAGACAAGGATTTAATGACATGCTGCAGTGGTTTATAAATAGGGAGAGAAAAGAGGCAAGTGGAGCATAAGTGCTCATTGCATCACACAAAGTCCCATAGCAGCCTGAACCTATAGTAACATAATGAACATATATGTGGATAATGAGGATAACGCCTTCCTCTCTTGTTCTTTAGTAAACTAGTTCATGCATTTACTACTTCTAGGCTAGACTACTGTAATTCATTATTATCAAGATGTCCTAAAACCTCCCTAAAAAGCCTTCAGTTGATCTAAAGAGTACTGGCAGGGACTAAAAAGAAAGAAACATATTTCTACCATATTGGCTTCTCTTCATTGGCTCGCTGTTAAATCCAGAATCAAATTTCAAATCCTTCTCGTCACATACAAGGTCTTGAATAATCAGCCCCCATCTTATGTGAAAGGCTTGGTGCCTGAATCACCCCATTAGAGCCCTTTTTCTCTCAGACAGCAGGATATGTAAAAGTAGAATGGGAGCCAGAGCCTTCAGCTTTAAGGCCCCTCTTCTGTGGAACCAGATCCCGGTTTGGATTTGGGAGACAGACACCCTTTCTACATTTGAGATTAGGCTTAAAACTTTCATTTTTAATAAAGCATACAGTTAGAGCTGGACCCTGAATCTTCCACTAGCTATGCTGCTATAAGCGGCTGGGGCGTTTCTTTTTCACGCTCCATGTGTTTCTACAACACTCTGCATTTACTCATTAGTTATAAATTTCTCCTCCGTTGCAGCAGATGGGTGCCCCTCCCTGGGCCTGGTTCTGCTGGTGGTTTCTTCCTGTTAAAAGGGGTTTTTTTTTGCTTCCCACTGACGCCAAGTTCTTGCTCATATCTTCTGTGGATTATTGTAGGGTCTTTGCCTTACAATATAAAGTAACTTGAAGCGACTGCTTGTGATTTGGTGGCATATAAATAAAACTGAATTAAGTTCTTTTTCTTCTCAATCATTTGCTTTTCTTTGTATGTGTGTATTACCCGTCCTCCAATGTCTCCTATAGTGAGAACAGCCTGATCAGGGTTACAGGGATCTACCCAGTAGTCTAGACACCAAGGAGTAAAGTTCAAGCCCTAGAGTAGATAAGAATATATGAGATATATTGCCAGTTCTTATGTTCTTAATAATGCAATGGAATCAAGCTGATGGTAAAATGAAAATAACACAAAACACTAAAAAAAAATCTCCTTGTTACCTGGAGTTTACACTTGCAGCTGAAGGTCTTTTCACACACGAAGTCATAGAAACACACCTCTTTACTTGTGAAAGCCACAGCTATCTGAGACTAAAGAAAATGGAGTTTGTTAGAAAACACAGAAACATGGAGACATGCAACCTGTCCCTATTATATAACAAGGATTTAGCAGTTTGCCAAACTGTTAATTAATGCACAATGGGGGAAAAAAATCCTCATGTGTTATTCAACGCGGTTATACAATACAGAATATGGCATCCATAAATCTGTAGTTTAAAGAAATGCCAATTAAAACTTACAATCAATTATTGATGGTGTTATTACTAAAAAATGTATGTTTACTTTCTGATCTTTATGCACCAGCTTCGTGTCTGAAACGCAATTAACCAAAGCCACAGATCAATAATTCATTAATTGAGTGGAGTATTTGTTTATCTCTGTGCCATACAATATCTGCTCCATTAAATGAGGCTACTTATCAGTTATTAAATTATAAATCCATTTCTTTGAATAATATTTCTTGAACTACGCTTCAGGAGCCACGATGCAGCAGTAATCGATGAGAGGACTGATTAATAGTTAGGTATGCATCTCTCAATATGTTGATAGGTTCACCTTGTCCACGTTTTGCATCAGCACCACATCTGTGACCCAGAGGTCCTTGGGTGTGACTGTGCTGTTCTGCAGTCGATGAGTGTGCAGAAGGGACATGTCCTCCGCATCCCGCAGTCCTACGTTTCCTCCTTTACTCACAGTGAGATACTGACCTGAACTCTGCAGGTACAGCACCTGAGGAGGCCAGAGGTTATTACAAGCAAAACATTTAAAGAAAATATCCACAGAAAGACTACAATTCACACTTCCCCGTAACACCAGCCTTTAGCTTTATGCCCCAATGAAGTTTGCTACATTAGAGAGTGGCGTTATTTATTAAAACCTGAGGAGACAGCTTTTAAAAACCAATTTAAAATATTAATTATGGCTTGAATTTTCCTCTTCTTGCTAGCTACTTTATAACCGCAGAACTACCCTAATATAAGTTCTCTAAAAATGAGCCCCTACTAAATCTTCCACTCATTGGATACAGGTGAATAAAAGGAGCCGTTCTGTGCTGAATCTAATAAAATTGAGAATTAATCATTACAGGAGTTATTGGGTGAACAAAACTTTTAGCTGCAAAAAATAAATTAATTCATTTTAAAAAGCTTGAAGCTGACTGCATCTAATGAGCAAGAGACAAAGTAGATCTTTGATGAAAGGTAGTTTATTAAAATTTCACCGCAGAGGTAAGAGGTCAGATGTTCTGCAACGTAATTACTGTCTTCTCCCTTTTCACAGTGTACCTTTGTAAGATCTCCCAGATTCGCATGTCATTTCTCCATAATTATTATAATTACATATTGATATACAGCTGGTGAGTAACTGATACAATGCGTTTATCTGTAGTGCGAGCGAAGGGCTATCATTTTGGGGCTCTTTTAGCAGCTTTTTCGTTGCTTTAAAAGCTGGAAGACAAAAACTGTTATTCAATTTGAAGTATGTACCCAATGAAGTGTCAGTGAACCTGTAACTGCTAAATGGCAACAAAATAACTTTTATATTTAACAGTATATGGTATACTTTAGTACTTAAAGTATTTCAGTGTATGCAATAGATTCCCATTTAGCTTGTAATAGGGAAAAGCAACGTTCAGGAAGAAATGGTGGTAGATGAAACAAATAATATAGGACCATGTAAAATGGGCAGGTGCAAATACCTGGGGAACTCTGATGAGGACAAGCATTTCAGAAATAGCATGTTCTGTGGGGTGCTGCTGGTTAGCAGCACTGAGTGGTCAAATGACGGACAGACTGTCCACAAGGTCTCGGGGATGTGCTTGTATTACTAAAACCTCACAATACTGACACCAAGGGGTACTTATAGTCTTAGAACCATGCTATAGGCAGGTATCTTTGCTATTAAAGCTGTTGTGTTGCTCTGGCTCATCAGAGTTATGTGAAATATCAAACACCAGAAGTGATTTTGGGAGACAATTACATGACAGAGCAGCTCTAGAAGTGACTTTGAGGAAGAAAAAGATGCAAGATAATGTGTGTTCTAACTGTATGATCCATGTAATACTGCAATGTAATGTAATGTAACATGAAAATAATATTACATGTTTACTGAGGCTCTTCCATCACATTATCGTCTCCTCAAAATCATTCATTCATATGTGTGTATA
>NW_005187404.1:690966-698600 GCF_000239375.1 Pundamilia nyererei
CAGAAGCTCACAGATAGAGAGCTTCTGCTGTATTTTATTTAACATTTAATGTTCTTTTGCCACATTTTTCTATTTGCTTGTGTTTTCTTAAGTTGCACTGCCCAACAGTTTGGTCTACAATTGTAGCAGACATAAAGCAAATATTAATATTTGGTGTTACCATTTAATGAATACAAGTCCAGAATTCACTCCTTTTAGCTCAGTTTTGGTCTTCAACAAGCCCTGAGTGAAATGTGTACAAAAAAATGCAAAAGCTGCAAGCTGTTGGTGGATTTGTCACCATTAGTAACCACTTCCTGCTTTGCTACAAATTTGCCAGGGTTATAGATACAGTACATTGTTTCCATATTCTCTATTTGATACTTAACTAGTGGAGTAATGGTCAGAAATGAAAGCTATCTAAGCAACAATACTCTGCCTCTTTAAGGCTGTCAAACCTTCCAGGCACTCAAAACAACTGACACAACAGTCTGACATTTCGACATCCTCGGGATTGAAAGATTAAAGTGATGAGCCGTCACTTTATCCAAAGCGGTGGGGACTTCATACCGGCTGCTTCATTTACATATTAATTGATAGATGTTAAAGGAGTCCAGAGCCATTTATCTCCAAAGGAGTCAGCCATTTTGATGAGCAAGACCCTAATACTTTTTGAACGTTTCCTTCCACAATGTTTAATAATGTGCAATTCCATCCAGTCAGCAGAGTTTTGGATTCCCTAGACTGCCAATGTCAAAATGTTTTCAGATAACATGCAGAGGGTCATTGGTTTGGGGGGGGGGGGGGAAGGCAACATGCTATGACTCTCATAACAAACTTTTCTTCGTGTAAGTCTCTACTAGGTTAAAGGACCTTTTACCTTTTGAAGAGGGTCTCGATGTGGACAGGTGAGGGTGCGTGGTGGCTTCCAGCAAGGCGCACTAACAGTTTTGCTGTTCTTTAATTTATTGGAAAGCTCCATCAGCAGAAATGAGCACAGGCCTCCCCAGTCAATGCACTCTTTCTCCTTTGAGGCGTCGCTGTCCAGGAGGAGGCCACTGCGCTGCTGACTGAGAACCACGCTGTCAAACAAGAAGCCATATTCCTCCTCGGACCCGTGGCCAACTGATGACCAAGCAAGATCGATGAACTGAATTCGGGACAAGGAGCGGGATGCACCTGAGAAGTCCTGCATTCAACAGCAACAGGATTGTGAGATATTGCACAATCTTGGCACACAGCTGAATACAGCCAACTAGTGCACTCCCAGCATCAGCAAAGTTGGTCAATCATGAGTGTGGACTATGTAAAAGATGGAAATAGCTTCAGGCTATTTAAAGCCTCCCTTTTTTGCCTCCAAAGTTCCCCCACTTTAAAGAAGTCCATGAGCACTTTAACCTCAGTAAACAATGTCTCCAATCTCTTTGAAACTGTTAGCTAAAACTAGTGCATCTCTTAGCTATTATAGTAAGGTATAAGACTAATACCTAAGGTTAGTTTCAAGTCTCAGTTATTGAAGCAAAGTATAAGACTGACAGCTAAGACTAGTTTCAAGTTTGAGCTATTGTAGTATGGTGTAAGGCTAATAGCTAAGATTAGCTTCAAGTCGTAGCTGTTGTAGCAAGGAACACACAATAAATCAAGGTGTGTTTAAGACTGTGGCTACACTGTGACAGGAAATTGGTGCAGTTCAGGGCATCACAAATAAGCGACTTACTTCTAGGTGGCTACCTCCATCTTTTATACATCAGTTATGAGAAGAACCCAAAAATTAGGGCAGTACTTGAACAAATTAACTTGACAAGCTGTATATACTCCAGTAAACTAAAAGTAAGTAGAACATACTCAAACCCTATGATTTCTTAGTAAATCCCTGAAGACTCCCTTGTTTGTATAGCACTTCTTATCAGATCTAAAGGCATGGTTCTATACTGTCAAAATTGGAGATAAATAATTTAACCCTGTTCTTTAAATGTGAAATAAAGGTGCTGTAATACAAGGCTGTCAATAGACTGACTTGAAATCAAAGACTCACAAGGAAAAGGTTCTGTAACTTTCTATAATCCTCAGCGTTCATTCTGCTTTCAAGCTGTGCCACCTCCATTCTCGTTCCCATGGTTACAGCTCAGACCTGTCAATCAATCAGCAATAAACCAGGTGAGGTCAAGGAGGTAAAATGCGTGTCTGTATGCAGGTTGGTGTGGAATAGGGAACACACACACACACACACACACCACTGAATAAAATAGATTTCCCAACGTCTGTGTTACATGACAAAACAAGATGCACTCAGAATAATCCCTCAATAACCTGCCATATCTATTTCACATGGGTCGTCATGCCACCGTGATCATACAGCAAGGTCACAGCAGCAGCTTATTGTTGCCTCTTTTCACTGTTGGATAGCGTGCAAAGGTTTCTGCTATTTTCCGAACTGCAAGACTTTAGGAAGTAGTCAAACAAGCCCCCCCAAAAGAAAATTTCTCAGAAAGGCAGCGGGTTGCCAAAGCATGTCGAGTCTGTCATATCCGTTAGTGTGAAATAAAATACAGTCAGATAGATGGAGAGAATAAAAGTGTGAATAAAAGGGAATGATTTCTGAAATTGCTCTGTGCTGAAATTAAAAGCGCATTTGAAGTCAAAAGGGAGAAAGTTTCTTTTTAACTCCAACTCTCCTACAAAACACTCCAAGGGGCAGCGGGGCGGCAAACACTGTTTCATTTTTAGCATGGCATAAACGTTTATGAGACAAATTCACTGGATGTGGCATCAAACTGAACAGAGATTTAGATGACAGGCTGTGTAATGAAAGCAAAGGGAAAATAAATAAATAAATCAATGCTTTGCTGCAGCTATTATCTTTTTTTTATAACAGTGATGAACTGCAGTGTGATCTTGACATGATAGTTAAACCAGACAACAGGTTCGCAGTAGACTGCAAGATGACTTTAGACTACTGTAATATTTAAAAGAACACCGATACTCATGGGACAATTTCTTCACATCTTGTTTGTGAGCGTGATAACTTCTAATCAACCACATCCTGACTTGTTTTGTGGCACGCCGCTGGCTTCAGTCTGCATGCGACTGCACAGACGCAACTCTATAAAGAAAAATGAACACAGAAAGCTTGATGTGCCGTCCAAATTGCTGCTGCTTGAAAGGTAAGAGGCATTTCTTATGAATGCATCCACCTCTGGGAAAGACTCCTTTTGCAATCTTTTAGCAAACACACTTATCAGGGTTGCCTCTCCTCTTCCTGGATGGTCACTTTTGCTCCAGTTAGTCCTCTCAAAACTGTCACTGTAGTACTTCTGAGTTTTTAAAAGAACATGCAGTTAACTTGTCCGTCAACAAAGCATCTCAGCTCCTAACTGTGTAATGGCAGACCTGGCCTTCCAGTATACACATACCTCAAGTCAAGCATGTTTTCTTTTCAATCACAAAGTTCAAACAGTGAAACCAAACACAACTTTACACTTAATAACAAATTCAAACTTACCATTCAATTTCACCTCTCATTCTGTCATGGGTGTGTGTAGTATGTTGTCCCAAGAGTCCAGCTCTGAGGTGTTGGAAACACCACTTTCAAATGTGTGACATTTCAAACAAATCCTCACCTTCTGGCTATTCCGTCTTAGCAATGGCTGCCTCTCGTCTACAGGAGACTCGGCCGATTTGTGGCTGAAGTTTGTGTCCAGAGGTTATTCTAAGATGGCAACGTGTAAGAAGCAATCAACGCCAACAGCCCTGACTGCAGGCACACACACCCACAGAGAGTTAACGAACTGCCCCCCAGTAGCCCAGACAGTGGCAGAGGCCACACACACACAACAAATCTTTTATTATCCTTCACTCTTAAAGACTCGGGCTAAGTTTCCTGGCAACCGAGTAGTCAAAAAGAGTTGTGAGAGTTTGTGAGTCCAGGCCTATTGTCAGTATGCGTGCGCGTGTATCCTTTCTATTCTCAGATTAGGCACAGGAGCGAACATAATGTGTGTGAGACTGAGGTGCAACAACGCCACATACAACAACACGATTCACACAAAGATTCCACGGCGACTGATAATAAAAGAAAAATACTGACGTGAACCTGAACAAAGATAAAATACACACAAAACAGCTTTACAGCATCATTCAAATGCCTGTTAGAGGGCATCCTGCAGGTCAATTGTTGCTATGCACACACAGACGCGCATACACACACACACACACACACACACACACACAGAGAGAACAAAGTATCTCAGGGATTTGTTTAACTCAAACAAATCGATAGCTCGCATGGTGGAAAGCATCAAACAGTAAATCCAACAAAGATGTAATCACCGCCCTTCCTTCCTGCTGCTCCAGTGACCATGGCCAATCTCCGTGTGTGACTTAATGGTCTTCAATAACTCGAATTAGCTGATTATGGCGGCCGTCAACAGTGACAGGATCGGAAAATTAGGTCTCAGCAATTTCAATAATAAAGCTTTAAAAATTAACACTATCACAATTGGATTACAGTGGTGCATGTAGGAGCCAGCAGAGAGCCCAAAATAGCCCTCCACAAATCCACCATGGAAAATCCACTATTATACAGGGAGAAGAATGAAGTTGCTGGAATGGGAAGGAGAAAGAAAAAAAAAAAAATTGGTACGGCTCTTAGTTCTGGGAGGAAAGAGGCGCAGTCGAAGAAAAGAGAACGCAAGGGCAACTGAGCGAAAATGAAGCACTCTCATACAACAATACAAATCTGAAGAGAGACCCACTTTTGGAAAAATCTTTCTCACACGTCAGAACTCTTTAATTTGCAAGAGGAAGAAGAAGAAGAAAAGTGGTTTAACTCGTCATGACTTCTTTAAGAGTTCTCAAAGAAGTTCAGGTCCCTTCATTTTATTTTCACTGGCCTTGAAAACGTCATGAAAACTACAGAGTAGGAGTTGAACAGAAGGTGACAAAGAGACAATATGTTCATAATCAGAGACATCTGCGTAAACATGTGAAGGTTAAGTCGTCACTCATTTGAAATGAATTGAAATCTGCAGCTTTGGAGCAGTAACGCTCTAGCTGGAAACATTAAAATACAAGACAGCGAGAGAAGTCCAGTTAAGTATACATGTATATACACATGGCACATATAGATGATACCTATGGGGAGCTAAAGAAAAAGGGTTAGAATCAGTGGGCTTTTGGTCAGAACAAAATAACAAAAAACAAAACATTTAAAGATGGCATCTTGGTCTTTGGCAAATCAATCAAATTACAAATGACTACAAACCGTATTGGCTGGATATTAGTAATTGCCAAAATGATAACTTTTAAGGACTTATATGCAATTGCCAAACTTTTAAGGACAAGGGAAACACTGACATGATCTGAACAGAGTGGAAAATGCAGAGGGGAGCGTAGAAAATATTGACTTAAGAATCTGATAAAAGAACAACATTAAAGAGTAAAAAAAATCCCCAGCAATTACTGTCAGCCTGACGTGCTTTGAAACTCGAAACTACCTGATCTCCCCTCAGAGCCACAGAATTATAAATTATACAGCCCCCCCCCAAAAAAAATAATAAAACACCTTTACAAATAAAAAGCCTTGTTTCGCCTGTCCTCTAATGAAAACGCTTCTCCTGTGTGTGCGCGCGTCTGTTCTTCGCGTCTTCTCGGGCCGCCGCCGCTGGGCCGCCAGTCTTGAAGGCCCGCATTATCATGTTGATTTGGTGGGTGAGCTGGTTGGCGCTGACAAACACATTTACTGCTCTGGAAACAACCGGAACAGAAAGACAAGGACACACGTGTCACTCACACGGGGAGAAAAAAAAACCCGAAAAGCGTGGCAACAATATTAGGATTGATCCGGGGAACACTTTGATCTGGCTGGAATAGAGAATGTCAGGCTTCAGAGAACACAAGCCAGGATGGATCCACAGGAAGTGGGTCAAGGGAATTATTCAGCATTGGTGGATTTGATGGTAGCGGGCCTGTGATCAAACAACCACCATTTACATGGGTGACAGTGGGTGTGCGCGTGAGCGTCTATGCAAACAGGCAAGGCGTGCAGGCGTGGGTGGGTGTGTACGACTAGTGAATGCGTTGGTGGCTATGTGTGCGGACACGAATGAGAAAAGGTTGAAGATGTGATGGAGAAAAAAAAAGAAAAGGGGTAAAAAAATACACTAGAAACAGTGTCTTACTTTCCATCTTTGAAGTAGGTTTTGAGAGTGTCACTGAAGCTCTTGGAGTATTTCACAAACTCTTTCTTCTGCTGTTCCACTACCTAACCAATAAATACAGACAGCCTTTCAGCTCCACTTATTTCACAGCAACTGTGTTTGTGCGCACCGGCACTTTTTTTTTTCTTAAACTTACTAATGTATCCACTTACCCGTCTGTTCTGATGTTGGTATTTCCTTAAGACAGTATTAACAGTGTTTAGCAGCTCCTTGATGGCACTGGCAACATCTCTGCGGATGACACGCACAAGTGAGTGCATGTTAGAAAGAAAAAATATATATATATATATAGAGAAATCTTCAAATCTGTCTGTTTTTATCAGGCACTGATACCCTGAAACTACAGTCCTTTGATCCAGCTTGTTGTCTCCCCTTTCTTCCCCCTGTTCTCACAAACACGCTCTCACCTTCAACTCTCTTTCTCTGTCTCTCTCTCTCTCCCTCTCCCCTCGCATGCACTTGAAATCTGCCGTTTCATAACTTTAATTTCTTAGCATTCCCTTTGAATTGATTTTATTTCTAAGCCCTCCGCTGGGTAAGTAACTTAAGCACTGACTCACTAAGAGTATTGAATTCCATCAAAATAATGGCAAAGTGGGCCAAGAAGATGAAACATCTCTCACTTTCTCTCTATAGCGTCCGTGCAGCGCGGCGGACAGGGACGTTAATAGTTTCGCCATCACTGCTGTGCACACTGCCCAACCTTTGAAAGGAATCTTACGGCTTAGAAACAAAGACATGCTCCGGTTGGCCAGTTGGAATAAAAGAAATGAGAGCTATGTAATGCCAGGCAGCGTCTTAGTGCATATAATAAAATATTAATTGGAGAACAGTTACTAAAAGCCAACTCTTTCACTTTTAATCAACCATCGAGATGTTGTAAGTCAAAAGGGCTTGCTTTCTGCTACTTTAATCACTTAATCTGATCGAAATTTTGCACGTAGTAGTGAACCTGATTTACGTCACACTGCAACACACGTGCACATTCACACACACAGCTGTCTTACTTGATGGTATGTAGCAAGCCCATTCGGTCATTGATCTCATCAGGCAGGGTGCTTAGGATGTGTTTCAGAGCTCGGGCCCTCTCGTTCAGCTCCTGGAACTCTGGCTCTTTCCTGTCAATCATCAACTCTGAAAAACACCGAGAGGAAGAGAACAAAAGACAGAGCTCAAACTCCTCGCAGCAATGGGCACGTCAGCAGTCGGCAGAACTCATGAAATTAATATTGGTGACGTGTTAAAAACCTATGTCTACAGTGCAAGTGTGAAAAATGAACACAGCATCAGGAGTATGTGTACATGCGTGCGCACTCACACACACACACACACACACACACGTTAGGGACAGTAACGTGTTGAGTTTGTTAAGTGAAAAGCCGGATTAAGGTAGAACTTGGGATGTGCCATGCAGGAGGTACATTTAAAATTCATCCA
>NW_005187404.1:700643-741716 GCF_000239375.1 Pundamilia nyererei
CCTGCCACAGAGAAGGATCTATCACCACGAGATTTGAGAAAAGTCCGTGGGATGGACAGCATTAATTTTGAGCTAGCTTAAAGGTGCAGGTAAATACAGGTGTTACTGACCTTGCCTTAAACAAAACAGAACCTTCATTAAACGACCTTAAACGCTTACCAGCCACTTTATTAGATACTCTCATTAAACTGCTCGATAATGCAAGTGTCCAATCAGCCAATCACATAACAGCAACTCATTGCATTGAGACATGAAGACTTGGCCAAGATGACCTGCTGAAGTTCAAACTGAGCATCAGAATGAGGAAAGAAAGGTAATTTAGGAGACTTTGACTATAGCATGATAATTGTTCCCAGAAAAGGCGGTCTAAGTATTTCAGAAACTGCTGATCTACTGACATTTTCCCAAACAACCATCTCTAAGGTTTACAGAAAATTGTCCCCCCTCCCCAGCTCCCACGCCAAAAAAGAAAGAAATAAGACATATCCAGTGAGTGGCAGTTTCTGGGCAAAAACTGCCTTGTTTGTGTCAGAGGACACTGACCAGATTGCTTTGAGCTAAAGGAAACTCAACAATAACTCATAAGCACTTATTAAAAGGTGTGCAGAAGAGCAAAACAACAAACCTTGAAGCAGATGTGCTACACAGCAGAAGACCACACTGGGTACTACTCCTGTCAGCTAAGAACAGGAAACTGAGGCTCCAGTTCACACAAAACTGGTCAACATCAGATTGGGGAAAAAATGTTGCCTGCTTTGATGAGTCTCAATTTCTGCTACCACATTGGGATGGTAGGGTCAGAACAACATGAAAGCATGGATCCACCCTCCCCTGTATCAACAGTTCAGGCTGGTGGATATTAGCACCCTTGGTACCAACTAACATTGTTTTTTTGTCTTTTTTAATTCTTTATTTCTAAACTATTACTTCACGAAGGTGATTACAGGCATTAATTAACACAATTTACAAGGGAAAAACAAAATGAAAGAAAAAGAAAAAGAGAAAAAAAAACCAAAAAACAACAACAACAACAACAACAACAACAAAAAACAGTCGGGAGTGACCAATTAGCTAGGTTGGTGGTTTCAAGCTTTGAGGAGAAGATCCGGCTTATGAGTATTGGCATATAGGACACACTTATCCCAACACGAACGGAACCAACACACTCTGTCACTGACATAAGCTGTTACCTCCTCCATCCCTCCAGCTTCTCTGGTGTCCTGGATTGTTGATTACCTGACAGGAAGACCACAATATGTACGTCTCCCACAGTGTGTGTCTGACAAGGTGATCAGCAACACAGGGGCACCACAGGGGACTGTCCTCTCCCCCTTCCTCTTCACCCTCTACACCACAGACTTCAGCCACTGCACAGAGACCTGCCATCTTCAGAAGTTTTCTGATGACTCTGCGGTGGTTGGATGCATCAGCAGGGATGATGAGACAGAGTACCGGGCTGTGGTCGACTCCTTTGTCACGTGGTGTGAGCAGAATCATCTGCAGCTCAACGTGGCAAAGACCAAGGAACTGATCGTGGACTTCAGGAAGACCAGGAAACACTTGACCCCTGTTTCAATTCAGGGGGTCAATGTTGACATTGTGGAGGACTATAAATACCTTGGAGTTCACATTGACAATAAACTGGACTGGGCTAAAAACACCACAGCACTTTACGGGAAGGGCCAGAGTCGTCTCTATTTTTTGAGGCGACTGAGGTCCTTCAACATCTGCCAGAAAATGCTGAGGATTTTCTATGAGTCTGTTGTGGCCAGTGCGATCCTCTATGCTGTTGCATGCTGGGGGAGCAGGCTGAGGGTCGCAGATGCCAACAGACTCGATAAACTGATCCGTAAGGCCAGTAATGTTGTGGGGACGGAGCTGGACTCCCTCAAGGTGGTGTCGGAGAGGCGGATGCTGTCCAAGATAAAGACAATGTTGGATAACACCTCCCACCCACTCCATGACATGCTGGTCAGTCACAGGAGCACGTTCAGTGAGAGACTGAGATTACCGAAAAGCACCACTGAACGACACAGGAAATCTTTCCTGCCTGTGGCCATCTCCCTGTACAACGCATCCACTTAACACACTGTTTGCTGCTACAACTACACATGTTTCTTTTCCAACTATTTATTTATGAGTGAAGTATGTATGTGTATATATGTATATATTGTACTATTCTTAGTTAGTGTACTGTCTGTCTTGTCTTAATGTTGGTTTAAAATGGAGCACTGTAACAAAAAATAATTTCCCCCAGGGATCAATAAAGTATTCTGATTCTGATCCTATAAATCTCTAGCGTAATTTCCCACCATAATGACAAGGTCGGTATATCTTGCAAGGACCCTTTCGTAGTTATACCTTTCTTACTTGCAACAATTAAAGCTCTTAACAGACATGTATCATTTTTAGACCAGTTCTGCGGTATACAACCAAAAAAAGTTTGTCTCCATGTCCCAACTAACATTGTTTAAACCCCACAGCCTACAGCCTACCTGAGTATTGTTGGTGCCCAGGTCCATCTCTTTGTAACCACAGTGTACCCATCTTCTGATAGCTACTTCCACCAGGATAGCACACCATGTTACTTGAACATGACCATAAGTTCTCTGTACTTGAATGGCCTCCACAAGAAATAGAAGTTAATCAAATAGAACACCTTCGGGAGGTGCTGGAATGGGAGATTCCCCTTATGGATGCTTCCATGATCTTGTTGAATCTATGTCTTCAGAACTGCCTTAATTCTTTGTGTCAAAGTGTATCTGATGAATTATCTGGTGAGTGAATATCAAGACAAAATGGCTGTTGGGAAACAGATAAATTCCCCATTTTAAAAACTGTTTTCAACTCCTTTTGTGGGTCTTTAATGATAACAAAAGAAAAGAAAAAAAAACTATGGAAAAGTGTAACCTGTAATCGTGCAGGTGTGATACACAGAGATGCTTCACATGGATAAAAAAAAACCCTTCAGAGATACTGACAGTCACTCAGATTTACCATCAGCTGAACAACATGAATAGTAGCAGCCTGCTCACTTCTCATTACCGCTCGTTCTCCACCACTTGTTCTTGTTAACACTACCGTTTCCGTATTTCTATTCGGCTACACCATCAACTCTGCAACCTCACACAAAAGCCTTTCCACAGTTAAATACAACCCCTGCTTGAACTGACTATTTACCGAAAGTCTCATTCCAATTTTCTTCTAAGGTCACAAACTCTCTTTTTTTTTTTTATTCTTTACCTCCTTAAAAACAGGAAACATCACGGTGTAGAGAGCCATCGGAGCCAGCGAGGCAGCAGCTGCATCATTCTTCATGTCTCCCATGGTCATCCTTGACCAATCGATGGACCCCTGTGCGTGCACTCGTCCACTGATGCCGGTTTCACTGCATTCAATCAGTCATGAAGACTGACAGAATGGGAGCAGACAAGGATCTAAAGAAGAAAAGAGCACGATGGGAGAACAAGCAGGGAAAGATGGATGGTAGTTGACAAAAACAACTGTGTAAGGGATAAAAAAAAACAAAAAAAAACTAGACAAATAAATAAAATGATCCATGTTTACAACCAGGCTAAATTTATCCTGTTTAAACATGTCTCTATTGTAGTGAGGAGGTAGAGAACTGGTTCCACAAAATTTCAACTGGAGCACTCTAATTCTATAAATTTTTGTGCAATTAAACAAGATCAAACCTCATGTCATGTTTACTTCTTCCAAGAAAGTCTTTCAGTCACAGATATGATCATTCCATAACAGCCACACCACTTAAAAGACTGTGCTTTACTGCTCCACTGGGTGCAATGCCGACAAAACAGGCACGAGTCACACCTGTACCAGAAAACCACGCTCTTCTGAAAATGACTGCCGCAATAAATCAAGGCGGTGTGATAAATATACGACCTTGGTATTGGTTTTTAGCTTGTTTTCCCCCCCAGACCAGGTTAGTCATAAATAATAACAAGAGGAAGATCCAGCACATCCTCTTTTGCAGGCCTGTATTCTGTCTCTTTTACTGTTGGTGACACAGGAATTCACAGGACCAGTTTTTGCTCACCTACATTGGCTCTATGTGACAATCTCCATTCGTACAACAAATCCCTAATTAAATAAGGCCTTTTTATACGAGCTCACTATTCACACGGGTGAATGAAACAAGAGCGAGACAAGTCGTCACCCTGTGACTTTCTGCCATAACTGAGAGTGCTCTTAGGTTTATCAGATGCTTGGTTCTGCCCTTTGGCACTCTCTCGTGCATAGAGAGTAAAACTGTAAACAGGTCCAGTGTGACATTATTATATCTGATAAGGATTTTAAACGGAGGTTTAATCAGTGTTTACAACAGCCATGGTTACAGGAAGGATTGCACTGGTTTCTAGTTATAAGGGATACGTCATATACAATTACATGTGCCAAAAAAGGTAACACTGCAGACTCTGTTACTTCCCTGAACCATAAATGACTAAGGTGTGGCAAATCTTAGTGCAGGCCAAGACAGAGAGGTAATGGTAGCATTTGGCACAGATATATGGAATGCAGACCAATCATTCAGTGTATGCCAGGACAAAAGGTTATTACAGCCCCTTCTGAGTCATTTGCATAGACTAATGTAGCTCTTCCTGGAAATAAAAAAGGGGGAGAATAACAAAAAAGTGTTCAGAGCAGCATGAATAGCTGGGGCAGTTTAAAACCACCGGGGTGGTTTGTTTTTTTTAGAGTTCTCTGTGAAATGACCCTTGGATCAAAGAGAGGCGTATTGCTCTGAAAAGGTTACGGTCATAACTCACTATTGACATTTATAAATCAAAGTATTATAATTTTTTTTGTTTGTTTTGAACTCCCTTATTTTGCCCTTTTCTGAAAGGGTACCGACCTCGCTGTAGTAGTCACTATATTTGAGGTTGCCCTGCTTCTCAGCTCCAACACAGGTCTTTTACAAGTTTATGTGGTGGTTAGCAGGCACGCCAAACTACATTAAAAACAAATCCAAAGAGCTCAAACTTTCGGTACCAGCCTTACCCGATAAAAGATGGTTGCCAGTGATGAGAGAAGCGGCGGACCGTTGACCGGAAAACAGCAAATCACGTCTATAGGTAACGAACTAACGTTAGAACAGCAGCTTCGAGAGCAGGTGATTCAATCTGTTCTGTTAGCACTCCAGTTGCCTCCTTATGAAGTGCGACTAAATAAAGCTGAATGAAGGCGGGGACGTGTTGTTGAGTTATCTTCCCGTCTTGTTTTGGGTTACGTCTCGTTCAGGAAGTTTTATTGTCTAATAAAAGTGCAGACGAGAGCCAGGTTGGGCGGTGTTGGGAGCTGCCCGTTGGCGTCGCTCCAGGCTGTTTGTAGTTCTTCCTATGGACGCCCTCAATGTTTCGTTATTGCCGGGGACACCGAAATAGACTTCAATTCCCAGGTAGGTACAGGTAATGGATTTTTAACCCTTAAGTCGAGTATGAGACGAATATTATCTGCGGTATGAGCGCACACATTTTAACCATGTTTAAGAAAACATATAATATAATATTGATATGAATGTGTATATGCGTCTACAGTTGAGATTTGTGTCTACGCGTCTACAATTAACATGACACGAATGATAAGGTAGCTAGCTATCAGAAGAACAAAATTAACGGTTTTCACGACGGTCAAGAGAGTTCGCTGCCAAAAAGCTAAAATATTGTCAGTTGCGCAGAAATACCAGGCTTAATTAAAGGTACGTTAATACTGACAGGATGCGGCTGTTAACAATTATTAGCATTGTGCGTTACTGCAGAACGTTGTTTGCTAGGGAAACTGTGCTAACCGCTAACCTCCAGGACCATTATTAAGCTGGAGGTTAGCTTTTACAAACAAAGAAACAAAACAGAGAGAGAGAGATGTGATACATCTTTGCTATTTCATAAAATAATCAAGAGGCTGTCGTCAGAATGGTCAAAAAATATGTTTGGAATGAGAGTAACTTGAAGCTTTACGGATTCACAGACATACAAGGAAGCTGGAGACAGTTACTATTTCACCTCACGCCTAAACTCTTTGATCAAGGCTCATTGGACCAATCGGCGTGGAGTGGGCGGGGTCTGCGGCAAACGAAGAAACAGTGAGCTGCGGAGGAGAGCAGCAAAGAGAGAGACCGCACTTATTCATCCTTCCATCCCAACCAACCGTACGCCCTTTATCGGTAAGAACCGTTTCTGGCAATAATACATATAAATACATATCTATGGTTCAGTCACAACGCCGGTGCTGATTTATGTGAACCATATTGAGATAAGAAAACCGTAAGTGCTCAGCTTTTGCACGATAACAGAAGAATGTGATATTTCTGAGTTTTTCCACTGGAATTTCTGTTTATTAAGCTGTCAGGAATGAGTAGGTGTAATGGGGCATTTTATGGACGAGTGTAAAAGGATTATGATTGCTGTAATCAACATGTGTGGGCTTTTAATAGGGGGGGCGGGTGGAGACGCACATTGGAGCCAAACGTATTTTTTCCCAAGCCCACACTGATTAAAGCCGTTACCCGTGTGTCCACTACCCAGGGCTATTTAATTTTCATCGGTGGTGCATGGTTAAATTGTTGTAGTTCTTGTATGTTTTTTTTTTGTTTGTTTGTTTGTTTGTTTTTTTTGTTTTTGAACTGAAATCAGCTTCAGTCGATGTGTTGGGGCTCTTGTCCTTGAAATATAGGCAAAGGCGCATTGAGTGAATGTGTGTGAAATAACGAGGCAGATTGTAGTAGCTTGGTCCTGCCTTATCCCTACCCCACAGTAACACACATACACACCACTTGTTATTCCTTTAATGCAGATCTCTGTATATGAATGTGTGTGTACATGATGGCTTTGATGGCCATCGATAAGTCAAATGTATACCTACTGTCTGTTTTATTTATGTTAAATAGCAGTGGACAAAAGAAAGACAGAAAAATCTGGTCAAACATTGCAGTAAAAGATGGAATTATTGCAGTAGGATTAGATTGCATTAAAACATTTATGATTTTTTTTTTTTGGTTATTTTTCTCATGATATCACCTATTCTATGTGGCATTTATGTGAGTAGCAAAGCAAAAGTCCGCAATAAATATTTCAGCGTTCCTCTCTCATGTCTCATTCTCTCAATCCACCTCTCACATCTGCTTATCTCTGCCACTAAAACAGTGACTTTTCTAAATCCTCATTTAGGGAAACAGGAAAACAGAGTATCCTTTTAGGTCATAATCTCAATGTATTAATCCCATATGGATTTGAATCACTGGTTAATCCCCGCTGATAGCCTGCTGTTTGCCTCCCTGTGCCTGCCTACGGTTTCAGCACTAGCATACATGTGTGTGTGCGTGTGTGTTCTCTCTTTTCCCACAGAGTACTGCATTAATTGCATTTCAATAATTAAATGTCTTTCAAATCGTCCTAGCGAAACAAAATGAGAGAGGAGGGAAAAGTAAGTGCCTGGGTTTGAACGGCACAGCACGCCGAGCTGTGATTGCTTGTGTGTGCGAATGCTAACAAGAACCTTACAAATCTATATGTGTGCAGGACTGCTGACGTGCATCTGTCAGCTACACGTGTGGCTGCGAGAATAAGGAGCAGTAAGTAAGATACTCTGTTTCCTCAAGCTGGGACCAAGCTTGCTATGTGCTGCCGTGTGAACCATAAGAAGAAGTTTAACATCTGTGTTCTGCAGTACGTGTCTTCGCCCCACAGTTACTGAGCACACTGTGCATGCAGTGCACTTGTGTGGTCTTTCTTCTGCCTTTTTGTTCTGCGTAAAATAAACTCACAAACCGAAGCACGCTACCTGCATATACGCTTTCAAGCCGCAGGTTTGTCCCGAGTGTGCTCAGCGGCAGCAAATACACAGGATATTTAGCTTATATTTGGACAGATCTGAGGATGAGGGAGCAGAAATATTCCAAGAGAAAGCGGTCAGGTGAGGGGAAGACGTCAAAACAACGGAAATAGCTCATCTTAGATTTAGGTAGCAAAGCTGCCAAAAGCTGGCATCCCAAATTAAATGCATCCATGTTGGAAAGCATTGAAAACATAGAGGATCTTAACACCTAAAGCTACCTAAAATACTGAGGTATGCTTTTAAAAATTTGTAAACGATTTAAAAATTGTGTGTTTATCTGCAAGTGTGAGCATTGCATACAATTAAAGGGTTTTTTAAAAATTATTTTATTTTGTTTTATTTAACAAGTGTAATACGTACCTGTGTTTATACACTTGTACCCTGGAACTGATCTGTTGATTGATTTGTGATGCCAAGTGTAGAGGAGAGAGGATGAGTGCAAGTAGAAGATCTATCTGAGGAGGAAAATAAAATGGTGACAGTCATTTGATAACCCAATCTATATGCAAAACACATACTACTCACAAAGTAGACTGCTGCTTTTGCACCACTAGCTGTTCAGCAGGTACTAAGTGTAGACACAGGATGCATGACCTCACCTGGCTTGAATGCAGCCGTCATGAATGCACCTGTGCATTTCCTGCTATCATGTGTCTCCTCTGAAAAAACAAAAACAAAAAAATAACAAGATTTTCGCATTGCCCAGCTTCTTTTCTTTCTTTTTTTTTTTTTTTACATCTGTAGTCAGAAGACTTTAACTCAAAATCAGTTTAATTTATTCCCTAAATGTTTACACCTGCAAGCTAACAGTTTCGAAACCTTCATTATCACTCTGCCTCTCGGCAGCCTCGTCACAGCTTTTTATTGAGGATCACCTGCCTTGTCTCTTTTTTTCTTATCTCTGTTACCACCCCAGATATACGGGCACTGCTAGGTCTGTAAGTATTTGGACAACGACACATGTTTTTTGTAGTTTTGCCTTGTTTTGTAAATCAAGCCATCAATATGGGATTAAAGTGCAGACTTTCAAAGCAGTTTTTTTTTTAAGTTGCATTAAATGTGTTGAAATTTCGACTTTTTTTTTTTTCCAGAGATTACAAGATGATAATAAGACAAACTAACATAATTGTAAAAATCCCTTGTAGTCATCAAATGCTTCAGTTTCCCTTGAGATGCCAGGCCTGTACCGCCTTCAGTAACTAAAAGCTGCACTGTTGTGCCTGACCTGACCATTGAAGAATATCCAGTTTCACTGCCTTAAAAAAAAAAACCCTGGACTGCTTTTGCTTTGGACCATTATCAATTTATATTGTGAAGCGCTGTCCAATCAGTTTTGCAGCATTTAGCTGAATCTGAGCAGAGAGTATAGCGTCACCTCATCAATAAACAATAGCTGCCCAGCTCCACTGGAAGCCATATAGACCCATGTCATAACATCGCGTTGTTTGACAGATAATATGCATTTCCTTCCTTCTCCATACCATTCTCTTCTCATCATTCTGGTACAAGTTCATCTCGGTTTCATCTGTCCAAAGAATAATCTCCAGAGCTGTGTAGGCTCTTTCAGATATTTTCTGGTAAAGTCCAGTCTGGCCCTCTTGTTCTTCAGTGTAACCAGAGGTTTGCAGGTTGTTGTAAACTCTGTATTTACATTCTTGAAGGAGTCTCTTGATTGTAGACTTTGACAGTGACAGTCCGACCTCTTCAAGAATGTTCTTGACTTGGTTAGATGTTGTGAAGATGCTTAACCTAACCATAGAAATAAATCTGTCATCATAGTTGTCTTCTGTGGTCTTTCAGACCTTTTAATGCTGCTGAGCTGCTCAGTGCATTCATTGTTTATGATATTTAATATTCCACTGAAAAGCTGCCAAATGCTATCGAATCAACTCTAGATTTCTCATTTTCTTAATTTGTAATAAAATAATGAGGGAGCACGCCTCACCTAACAATGAAACTGCTTGTCAGGAAATTGTCCAATTTACTTTGGACTCCCTGAAAATCGGCGACGGTGGATAAGAACGGCTGTAATCCACAAACAGCTAATAGAGTATTTTTGTTGAAAGTCTGACCTTCACTTACATCCTGAACGTTTTATTTAAAATACACTGTAGCAATGCACAGTCCCAAAGCTGCACAAAAATCGTGTCGTTGTCCAAACACTTACGAACGTGACTGTATGTGTACGCTTCCCCCACAGGACTAGTTGATAGTGACCTTTCCTATGCTGTAGACCATTTCAAAAAGCCTCCAGTCTTTTCACTTTTACCGCTGACCCCAAATAAAGGCCGATCCAATTACAACTCAAACCTTCTAAATGTGCTCCCACAGCACCAGAGGGGGGTGGGTGTGGGTGTGTGTGTGTGTGTGTGTGTGTGTGTGTGTGTGTGTGTCCTGATATGGACAAAGAAAAAGAGACACTGTTTGGTGTGCCAGGACAGAGCGTGGGGAGCAGTCAACCATCTTGCCATGCCGTGCAGGGGGCCGTGAGATATGACTGGCTCAGAGTCAATGCTGCTAAGCTACCTCCATGCAGCTCCTCAGTACACCTCCTGCCACAAACATGTTTGTCTGTCTGTTTTTATTTGTGTCTTCTCCTCTTTTGCTAATTTTCTACCAAAAAACGGTCCTTGTACCTCTCTGTGAGTGTGTGTCTGTGTATGTGCTTCTCCCTCTGGATGTCTCTGTTAGCAGGGATTAATAAAGAGTTGTTAACCTCTGTTTGCCCTCTGTGGAGTGTGCAGTGAGCATCTTGGGACTCCAGGCAGCTTCAATAGCACAGTGTGTCATTACTAACAAGGCACTGGATAAGCTAATGTTCTGACATTAGCCATGCACAGGCTACATTCAATCACATGGCAAACAAAAGTACCACGGGAATGGTTGTGAACTGCAGGGCCAGAATTAGAGTGGTGCTTAACCAAACTTAAGCATAAGTAGGTGCAATCAGCTTTGTTTAACAGTTACTAAATAACAGTGACTAATAAGGTGTTGCTACAGCACAGACTGCTGTGTCATCATTGTGGCTTGCACTCTCAATCATACATAACCCATCCTTCACTAATAATAATGCTATAAAAGCAGCAGACAGATTTAGGTAATCAGTCCTGAGCCTGTGGAAACAGAGTTTTCCTCTCCTCTGTATCCCTGTGTAATACAGCACAAATCTTCTGTTCACTTCTTAGTTACAGAAAGAATAACGATCTGTAACACATTTCACACTCGATTACAATTTCATGTGATTGAGAAAACTTAATTCATTAAAATGGCTCCTTTCCAAATTAAAAGCTATAAACGAGTTAATCCCAAAGTTGTTGGAGAGAAGATGATTTTTTTTTTCACTCCCTTTCAAAAGCTAAACGAAAGAATTGCACAGAATAGAACCGAGCTGCTATTTGGATTTTAGTGTTCCTGTTCATTTGAGCTAAATCCTAACTAATTTAAAATTTTGTGCACGTTAGCTGGGATTTTTGTGATTTGGTTCGTGTCACTGTCTTTTACTTTACCCCATTTTAGCATCATGTTGCCACTAATGTATACCACCTGGTGATAAAAGAAGTTGGAGTCATTAAATTGTAGCAGCTTTTTGTGTTATCATTCCTTTGAATATTAAATAACTCCCATCATATAAAATTTTTGCTGTTTTGTTTCATCCATTGCACATTATTCTTTTGTGAGTGCTTTAACATTTTCTGCTGCATTCATTTTAAGTAAACAGAGGTGAGCATGTACTTTTGCAAGAAAGATGATTGTGGTTTGAAGGGTTGGGTCCCTGAAAGGGCTTCTTTAGATAACATCTTTACAGCCATTTAGCTGCTTGGTTAGATGGGAGCAGGGGGCGTGAGCAGACCAGACAGTTTGATTGATGAATTGGATGAAATTTATTGTGCGCTGTAATGGAAGTCTCTTCCCTCACCACAGGAGTTTAGTGCTCTTTGACTGCAATGGGCTCCACCAGCAGTGGGCTTTATTGCAGCCCTCCCTATGTAAATATTTCCTTGTCCTTTGGATTCTTCACATGAGCGGTTGAGCAACAGGTACTCATTAAGCTGGCAAAATAGACGCTCACAGAGACACGAGCGGTTTAAGATTGATGATGCCCGTTCTATGGAAGTGTAATTGTTTTTAATGCGGGCATGCATGCTTCTTTTGGCATCTGGCTTAATTCAAATCCATGTAAACTGCAGCTTCTATGGCACCTCTAGGGAAAAGTTTAAATTCATGAATGATAATCAGACGCCATTATCTCCATACTGCAAAGGCCTTTATAAGCTAAACATATTCATGGTGAAATGGTAAATGGCCTGTATTTGTATAGCGCTTTTACTAGTCCCTAAGGACCCCAAAGTGCTTTACACAACCAGTCATCCACCCATTCATACACACATTCACACACTGGTGATGGCAAGCTACATTGTAGCCACAGCCACACTGGGGCGCACTGACAGAGGCTGCCGGACACTGGCGCCACCGGGCCCTCTGACCACCACCAGTAGGCAACGGGTGAAGTGTCTCGCCCAAGGACACAACGACCGAGACTGTCCAAGCCGGGGCTCGAACCGGCAACCTTCGGATTACAAGGCGAACTCCCAACTCTTGAGCCACAATCGCCCCAAATCACACCAGATCGCCCCTGCCAGTTTAAACAGATCATCCGTTGCAGACATTCAAGGTTTTTCTGGGCCGCAGATGATCATAGACATCATTCTGTGCAGTCCCCCCCCAAGGAACAGGCCTTGATGAAACGGGTTGTTAGCATTTTCACAGAACTTGTCAAAGCTTCAGCAGCTTGGAGTGTACTTGGAGCCAAAGTGAAGTAGAGTGCTGAGATTTGAAGCGTGCCTAAGCAGGAGGCACAGTTGGAGGACTTTGCTGCAGCTCCTTGTTTCCAGGGAAAAGTGGAGAAAAACAGCAGAAGTTTTCCTTGTTTTTGCAAAATAACCAGCTGCAGTCAGTGCGTGCGTGCGTGCGTGTGTGTGTGTGTTTGTACCAAACAGTTTTACGTGACAGAACTGTAACTGGTGCGCAGAGTTCTTGCAAAGAGACGAGGTTAGTGAAGACCGAAATTGCTGAACAGATTCATAAAATGTATATCTGCCTAAACAGAAGGAGAAAGAGAGGGTAGAGGAAAAAAAATCTGAGGACTTGTCTCCTGGCAAAATGAAAAATGTCCATTACTTGTAGTTGCCGTAGAAACCTTGTCTTGGAATTGCATGTGGAAACGTGTGTGTGGATTTGAACAGTGAATGAGGATGTTCATGTTTAATAAATTCCTCCGGTCTCCGAAGCGTGCCGCCTCAAGGTGTTGGGTTTAAATGGCAGTAAGGATTAACCTACGTGCTGTGATTTTTGGGTGACGTCATGTTTTAATTGTGGAAATGTCAACTGCCGATCTGTTTTGTCTGAGAATTAGGATTACACTGAGAGATTAAAGGCTGCCTTTAAAGGCCACCGAGTTTAATTGCACAGAATTCATTCAGTTATCAGGATTAAAGTCTTGCAACTTAAACCATAAAGGATTTTCTGACATATTAGGTTCTTTCAGTCACGAGACGACATTATGTGTAGCTGGGTGTTGTCTTTCCTGGATTACCTGGGTGGCATGCTGGGAGACCCACTTGAGAAGATCAGCGCCGAAGTTGGTCTCATAGTCGTCAGTGGTTAAAATGGAAGAGTGTGGGATCCTCAGCCGAAAAAGGTCAGAATGGTGTCGATGTTACAAGTAAAAAGCCAGCCACCCATGGTGTTATTATCCACTCACACATGCACACTTGTATGCAGACACACACACAATGAGGTGCGCGCACAATTGCACTCTACACTGCTTTCCCCGACTTTACTGCATGGCTGGATCTTTCCTTACAGAAAACAAGGCTGACTGTCTGAGGAAAGTTCAGCTCCCACAGCTCAGAAGGTCAGGAACATTATCTCCATTTACATCTGTGCCAGCCGCCCCCTCCTTTCCCTCGGCCCCTTATACTTTCTCTGGACTTCTCTGCTCTCTGTAGTGTCAGACTTACAGCATGATATCTGAGAACAGGTGTGCATGTAACGAATGGTGTAATTAACAAAATACATCAGCGTCGAGCCTTCAAGGAGTCATTTAATCTTTTTTTTTTTAAGTCTATTTGAAGTTGATGTTCAAGGCCGTACCCACCGTTTATATACAGCTAGTTTAATGCATTTATTTCTTTTCACATTTTGGTGTTTTCACTCTGCATTTGTTGACCATAATGAATGAAAACATTAAAGGATAATGGTAGAGTCACTGTCACCAAATCCAATGAAAGCACACAAACCAACAGCCTGTCTGCCTGGAGCACATTCGTTTTAACTGAAAATGTAAAACAAAAAGCAAAAAGTCACATTCTTCAAACCCGCTGGGCAAAGGTTGCTTAAATAGGAGTAAATTGTGAATCGGCTGGGGACTATTTTCAGCTGTGGACTAATGTGTGTTTCTTGCTCTAGGGTGACAGTGCGTGTGGTATTGAGACAAAATAAGTAAACAACAGTGTCCATGTTGACTTTAGTGAAGCAGCATGTTACTGGATATGATTGTGTGGCTCGTTGATGGGTTTTTAATAGGTTTGGGAGCGTTGGGACACTATAATGAGCTGTATTAGGCTTTGGTTACACAGGCAATCAGCAGTGTCTTTTTAGGGTCAGCTAATGGTTAATTCATTGACTCTCAGCTGGCAACTGTGATATTTTAAATATGATCAAGGCAATCAGATTGTATACTAAAACTGCAAACACCTAACCAATTAATATTGTGTCTGCATGCCTAAATGCATTGAGTTGCTGCCATGTGATTGGCTGAACAGGTGTACCTAATAAAGTCTCCTCTGAGTGTATTACTTGGTTACATGGAGAGCAAAGTGTAAGTGACAAGGGATTCTGGAGGTGACTGCGTGTGAAGGAAAATTGGAAAGTCAAATAAATTTCCATTTGCTCAGACTGATGGATGCAAATCCACCAGGCTTCATGGTCCCTGCAATGCCAGAGTACAAGACAAGTTCTCGACTGTCACCTGAGAAGTGTCACCTGAGAAGGAAGTGACATGTGGTGGTGTGCAATTTGCAACAGGAATGAGAGCAACAGTACGGTGTAAAATATAAGCAGGCACGTTCAACTGTACTGGTTTAATCTGGGGTGTTACTTGAAGGTTGAGGCTAGCGATTTTTGTTCATTTATTTCCATTATTTAAGTCTTTCAGTACTCTCTGATTTTCCTTTTCTGTGAAACTCACTCTCTTCTCTGCCTCTTTCTTCTTTTGATGGTTTAAATCTTTTAAAAGAACGCTTGTGTTCTTTTTATTTTTCTAAACCAAAGAAAAGTTACTCTTTTTTCCTTTTCCCCCCTCTGTGAGCTGTTTTTACCGTCAGATTGTGAGTAAAAGAAATCGTATTACAGGAACATGTTGATCCACTGTGATCAGGTAGCTGTTGGATCACAGTGGAGGACAGTGGTACATGAAGCATGCAGCAGATACAGTAAAGTGCATATAACAGTGTAGCAGGGCTGGACCGGTTCATTTCAGGAAGGTAGATTGTTTGCCACATGCCAGAGCAGAGCAGAGGAAAGAACAGGACGCAGCAGAGTGGGGCACTAATTTTCTGGCTGCTGCCCATTGTTTATGCTGTTGACACTCAGGTACATTGTCACCACCAACACCTGCCATCTCGCACGTGCAGCCAGCAGATTCCAGCCGGGCTGCTAATTGAACCCTTTATACAACCTATAATAGTAACAGCACAACAGAGAGACAAACAGCAAAACAAATGCTCTCTATCTCACGCGCCCTGCACTTGATAACTTCCTCCATGTTTATGGAAATGATCACTCGATTTTTTTTTCTGTTTGGCCAGCAAAAAACAATGTTGCTTGGCAACAAGAGCGCCACAGTTAGTGTGTGTGTGTGTGTGTGTGTGTGTGTGTGTGTGTGCGCATACTCCCCATCAATCTGGGGATGTAAAGAGAGAGTGAGAGAGGAAAGGAGTGGTGAGGACAGGATTAAATATGGATAAGAGCAAGAGGGGAAAAGAGGGCCAGAACTGTTGGCATGGCAAGATAAGGGGAAGGATGGAGGATGGGGGGAAGGTAAAGGCCTTTTTCCAAGTCACTTACTCTCCACAAACGGAAAGAAAATTGCCCGTTCACATCAGAAACCTTCAAAACGCACAGAGCTGTTTTAAAGGAAAGAAGCTGATTTTAGTCAAGATGATAAGAATGGCCATGAAATATTTAGAAGTTCATTTAGCGGATGTGCTCTGAATAGCAGTACTCGCTGTAGTCAGCTTCACACATGTACTGTATGTGTCATGGCCTCTTTCGTTCTTTTTCATACATTTTAACAGTATTTTTCCATTTCTCGGATTACTTCTGCTACCATGTAACACTGAACATCATGATATCTACTGTACATCTTAGGATAATGATACATTACCTTTGCAAGAGTCCTACTGCCTCTTATAGCGCTTTTGGTCGATTTAATTTAGAAGCAGGTATAAACTTCCTGTAGCACCTCAGCTCTGACTGTTACACTGAATGTTACAGTAACATCATAGTATAAAACATTTTTCTAGAGTAAGGAAGTGTTTTTGTAGATTACAGTGCATGCGATGTCTAGCTGACAGTACTTTACTGTGATTTAAGGAGGAGGGAATTTGGTACAGTGAGTATTTGTATACATGTTTTGTTTTTTTTTTTATTCCCCTGTAAAATTAAAATGGGCAGACTGGTTGATTGACAGATGTTTTCTAACTCTCTCTCGTCCTATTCATCATCCTACATCTCTACTGTGTCTTTCATCTCTGTCTGTCTCTTCCAAAATCCTCTTGTCCTTCATCTCCCCCGCTCAATAATCTTTTTTGCTTTATCACATTATCTCTCCTGCGTGTTGTTGTCTCTACCTTTGCCTCTCTGTCCCATCTAAACTCTACTTTTGACTACATCTCTTATTCCTAATAATTTTCTCTTATCTATATGTCTGCATCCTCCTTTTTTCCAACCTTCCATATATCTTTGGCTCTCTCCATCTATATTTCAAACATATTGTTCAACTTAATTGCCTCTCTTCTTCTTTTTTCCTTCTACCTTGCTCCTCTTATCCCACCGTTCTCTCAATCTTCATAATAAATTTCTCATCTTTCTTTCTTTCAATCCACTGCATACCCGCCCTCTTTCACTCAGCTCTCTGTGGTCTGTGCTGCGATGTTGATCCTGGACGTTTTGTCCCCGCTCCTCCTCCTCTCCATCCTGTTGCCGGGCTACGGTTGCCGTGCGGCTGACATTCCAGAGGACACTACATCAGAGTTCTCGGTCAGACTGTACCAAAGGCTGCAGGCAGCAGGGAGTCAAGACAACATCATTTTCTCCCCGCTGAGCGTGGCCGTGGCCCTGGGCATGGTGGAGCTGGGAGCCAGGGGGGCTTCACTAGAGGAGATACGACAGGCTGTCGGATTCAGCCATCTGCTGCCAGGTGAAACGTGTTTATAAGCAGCAGTTCACACACGCCACTCACTTACTCCACTCAGGAGTAAGTGAGTGGAGATGAGTCTTTGACACAACAAATGCAAATGAATTTCTTTACACAAGAAGAGTAGGATTCAGGGGCTCTCCTTCTCTTATACACCTTTATACACATGAACGATTGAAACAGTTATATATTGTATTGTATATCTATTGCTATGGTACAAAAATAATATATTATAGAATAGAATATTATTTATAAGCTGAAGTTGTTTTTTTACTCTATGTTACCACTCAAAGCTCTTACTACAAGCCTCAGTCAACCATTTATGCGTTCTTTGAACCTAACATTCATTTACACTCTGATGGATGGATCGGAGGCAACTCTGGGTTCAGTGTCTTCCCGTCCATCCATCCATTTTCTTCCGCTTATCCAATTCAGGGTCACAGGGGAAGGCTGGAGCCTGTCCCACCTGCCATAGGGCGAGAGGCGGGGTACACCCTGGAAAGGTCGCTAATCTATCGCGTTGCTGGAGAAGGCATGGATCAAACCACTGACCTTCCAAATAGTAGACGACCCGCTCCACCGCCTGAGTCATAGCCTCCCCTGGGTGGGGGATGGGGAGAGGTTCACCGGAAAGATTGGATCAATAATTTAAGGAGAAAATTTGTCAAAATAAGATAAAATAATTTGGGGGTTTTATTCGTTATAGTACATGATAGAATTAAAAGATTCAGAGGACCTGGACACAAGAGATGAAGTGATATTGATAGGCTATGATCTGTGGACCTTCAGACATCGCATTTAAAATAAATAAGGTTTTGTAGTGTAACTCACAGGAACCGTTGTTGGTAAAAAGATTTTAAAAATGCCTCCATTTTCTCTGTGATGCAGCGTTTTTAAGATGGACTGGTGCAAAGAGGAAAACTGCCCTCTGTGGGTCGGACAAATTTTAAAAAATCTTGGATTTTTAGAATATGTATTTTTTCAAATGATCTTGTATAACAGCACATGTGATGCTCAAAGCTTTTAAATAATGTCTAAAGTAAGAACGTGTGTCTGTCCTTTTGTTCTCCAGGTGTCGAGTTCTCCTTGCTCCAGAACCTGACAGCGGCCCTGTTGGATGATGACAGCCACTATGTGATCCGATTTGCCAACAGCCTGTTTTTGCAGGAAGATGTCACCTTTAACCCAGAGTTTCTGCATTTGATGAAGAAGTACTTCCGAGCTGACGTGGAAACGGTTGACTTCAGCGAATCATCTGCCGTGGCTGAGCAGATCAACAAATGGGTGGAGAATCACACCGACAGTAAGTTACAGAGAGAGGGAAAAAGTGGGGATGCTGTTAAAGAGACTGAATGAATGCATACTGATAGATATACAGCTATCCTCTGTTAAAATCTGCCTGATGTTTAGGAGTCTGGAGTAATGGATTTAAACATACAGCAATGGTAGTAGCCTCCATGCACGTTGCTAACCAAGAGCATGGTGTATGCGTGCACCTTCTTCTTCAGACAACAACAATCCGATTATGAGCTGCTGACATGGTACATTGTCAAAGCAGTTGCAACACCTTGGTTTTTGTGTAATTGCATCCACATGCTAAAAACCACCTCAGTAGGGGGCTATCTTAGCGCTAATGGAAACCAAGGTGTTTTAAACAAAGCGTACAAATCGCTCCCTCCAGGTAAAATCCGGGCTCTGCTCTCAGCCGATGACTTCAGCAGCGTGACCCGTCTGACCCTGGTGAACGCAGTTTATTTCAGAGGCTCCTGGAAAAACCAGTTCAGGCCGGAGAACACCAGGACCTTTTCCTTCAGCAGAGATGACGGCTCTGAAGTCCAGACACTCATGATGTACCAGCAGGGAGACTTCTACTATGGTAGGAAAGAACAGTGTATGTGTGTGTGTTTGCAGTTTTAGATTTGTACTCGTGGCATTTTCTCCGCAGGCCTTGATTTTCAGCTCATATTTCCTGAGGTTATGTAAAATGTTAATCTTTGTTGTAAAATATTCATATGTCATGTCGAGTGTTATTCCCTGAAATAGGCTCCTGTTTTCTGCTCTGTTAAAATTCTGTTCACTCGCACAGACACCGCTGGTACGTCTTTTCAACTTAGTGGAGGTTTTGAAAGCTTTTCGTGTCAGAAATATCAGCACTTAATTGTCACAGTCTGTGCTAAGCTGTGCGCTACTATATTAGTTTTGAAGGTACAAATAAAGGGAGGCTTTTGCTTTGTTTTCTTTTTAAGTGTGTTGATTTCTTTTTTTTCTTTTTTTTTGTTCAGCATATGTCCTTTTTTCTTTTCTGTTAGCCACTGGAGGATGTTTTATCTGTGTCTAGTTCTAATACCATTAAAGTAACCCAAACTTTTATATTCTTTTTTTTTTTTTTTGCTTAAATGTAATGATCTGCAGAAATCTGATTAGACTTTTTGACTTCTGTTATTAAGTCTTTGTCATTACGTTGCAACATGCACACTGTTTTGCACAATGCAGTAGTAATTTTTTTGTAACCAAGTTGTGATGTTACAGTTTAGTTATTATGTAACTAAATCGACGTAGGTGCCATTGGTTTATTTTCTGGATCTATGCTGTCTTTAAGTTCCAGAGCTTAGATGTACTATACACGGTAAATTTCTGTTTTGCTGGGAGATGCAATACTGCACAGAACCCTGCAGTTTGTCTGCTGTGCTGTTACATGTGACTGACTCTCGTCTGTTTCTTCCGCATCCTTCTTAATGTGCCGTACTGCCAAAAACAGTCGCATCACAGTCTTATGGCTCTGCTGCAAACGCTGGTGCATTTCAGTTATTTTGGTCCCGTCTGTGTACGACTGCAGCGAGGATGCTCGCGCACACCTACATTCACACATGCTCACATACACAGGATCAAGGAAATTTGTGCATGTGTGAATGGGTGTGGATATGGCGTATTTGAGAGCTGCAAAACAAGGACAGGTCCTTAGGGAAATGGTTGCTTTCTGCAGCACGATCCACAGAGTGTGATTGTGCATTATGAAACGAAATCATATTGGTTAAGTAAAATGTTTCGGGAGGCCACATTATCTGCTGCGTGGCTGCTTCCCTAACAGCAAGAATGCTAACTTAATGAAGGGTGTTCAGTCTTTTTGTTGTAATTTTCCCCTTTAAAGCAGCTTCAAAAGAAGATTTGTGTGCAAAGAATGGGATCAAATTCTTCATAGACTTTATCTTATACTCCAAAATCTAAGCAGCATGTTCAGATTGACCTCTTTACCCCTTAAAAGCCTACTAGGAATTACCCCCGAAGCCAATTTCTGTCATATTTCAGGCTTATAAAACAAAATGACTGGGTGTGTATTAGAAGTTAGTGAGGGTGGTCTCTGCTATGCAGCTACACATCTTTATTGATATAAACTGAGGTGTTTTTGTTTCACTTTTGTTTTTTACCGCTATACTTTACAGGCTTACTTGGTTTAATTTCCACCTGCAGAAAGTCATGATCATATTTGTGCGGGGGGGGGGCATTTAACTGAAAGACATAGTCAAACACACTCACTTTCACTGCATAACTGAATTTTTCTTGGGCTTTCAACAGGGTGCTGTTAGTACTAGGCGACTACATACAGTATACAATGGATGTAATCCATTTTCACACAAAGTGTAAGCAAAGCCTTTGAAGTTAAGCGTCAGTGGTTTTTAATTAAAGCATTGGGGGAAATGACCACACGCACTCTGTAATCAATACAGCCAATCATTGCGCCTCAGCGTGCTTCCATTTGTAAATGTTCCTCCTCAGTGAACTTCACAAACCCATTACAGGGGGCCACCAGCACATACAATATGAGCGTGCAAGCTTTCGCATATATCCATCAATACCCACAGATTTGTATGTTTCCTCCCTATCAGGCGAATTCAGTGACGGCTCACAGGAGGCCGGCGGTGTGTACCAGGTGTTGGAAATGCCCTACGAAGGAGAGGACATGTCCATGATGATCGTTCTTCCTCGGCAGGAAGTACCTCTGGCCTCCCTGGAGCCCATCATTAAAGCGCCGCTGCTGGAGGAGTGGGCTAACAATGTCAAACGACAGAAGGTGGAAGTCTACCTACCGAGGTGAGACTTTTATATATGTGCAAGTCCACTCACCACCTCTCACTTATGTTGTGGTATGTTTCGCTAGCTTCATCTGGCACCTTTGCGCCTTTAGACCATTTACATTATATAGTCCCCTTTTTGAATCCCAAACTCAACTCTAAGTCAAACCTCACCTGTTCAGGTTTAAGGTGGAGCAGAAGATCGATCTGAAGGACACTCTGCAGGAACTGGGAATAAAGAACATCTTCACCAACAATGCTGATCTCTCTGCCATGACAGGTGAGGCATAAAAATGAAGCGCATAAACTTCTAAAACGCTTCAGTATGTAACATTTAATACTTGTTCTTCTGGGGAGCAGTGAAATAGCCTTCAGTACTTTCCAAGGTAACCAAGGTAACTGGCACTGAGTGGGCAGGTCAGAGCTGTCACGTCATCTGTTAAAAATAGATGCACAGAGTGAGACAGGTAGATCCACAGAGGCAAAGAAATAGGGACATAAATATGTCAGGGTAAATAACGTGGACACATAAGTAATATTCAGCTAAACTGATAACTACTTATTATTTGAAACAACTTTATAATGTCAGTTTCCCTCAGGATTATCAATCTAGCTCAAGACCGCTTGTTCTTATCAGGTGGAGTTGGTGATGTATAGTGAAACAGAGTAGGCAGTACTGAATTCGGGCACATCTTGCACTTGCTAACACTTCCTCAGCCAAATATCTACTCAGAGGACACGCTCTGTTCAGACAGGCTGGTAGATAACTGGGGGCAGTGTTAAAAAGCAATCATTGGCTAAAGAATAGTTTCTAACCAATGCTTGTGACTTGATGTGACCCATATGTTTGGCTTGCAATCCTGATTCAGTCAGTAACAGGATATATTCTAGACCTCAGCATAGATATGCATACATCTTATAAAGAAAAGGCGATGTGCTGTGTTTTTTCTGTCTACATTATCCAGATGTTGAGGATCTGTACATTGGGAAAGCAGTGCAGAAGGCCTACCTGGAGGTGACAGAGGAGGGGGCAGAGGGAGCTGTTGGTTCAGGTATATTTTTGTGTTTTAGTCCACACATGACTAAATGCATGGCATTTTGTTGTGTATAAATGTTGATGTTTTTTTTTTTTATTTCCCCGTGTCTTAGGAATGATTGCCCTGACCAGGACTCTGGTCCTGTACCCACAGGTCATGGCTGATCACCCATTCTTCTTCATTATCAGAAACAGGAGAACAGGTGCGTGAATCTCTGTGTGGAAAATACGAGTAATCTGTGGTTTGTGCGTCTATGCATCACCTACAAAATACATATTTTAAGTAAGCTGGTACATATAAGGGATACGTTTTTGTTTTTGTCTTCCTCCAGGGTCCATCCTCTTCATGGGCAGAGTCATGACTCCTGAGATCATCGATCCCAACGACCATGACTTTGACTCCATGTAACTGTGACATGAGGTCACACAGTCTCAGCCAATCAGATCCTGACGTCATAAATGCTACCTATCTTGTGTCACCATCTTCAGCTGTGTTTTATACTCTTTATGGGAAAAAAAATTGATCTATAAGCTGAATATTATATGATATATTATATATTGAAACATGACATTTGACACGTTACGTGGCTGTGTTTTGATACTGGGAGCTTTAAATTCCTGGATAGAGACGTGCAGAAAGAGGAAGCTGTAAATATTCTCTAGTAAAGTAGGGTTTGTATGTATGTGAGCTGGAAGTACACCTGGGATGTAATTCGTGCACAACCCTTTTAAGTTCAGCAGCTTAATACTCACTCACACTCATGCCCACAAAATGCACAAAACCCTTCCTCTTTGGAAACATTTACTTTAACTTACATCCCTGTACATTTGACATTGTGTTCTATATACATATATATGCTCAATATTTATTGCAGAATAAACATGTGCAAACACTTTGTCCTTATATGATAAATCTTAGTAATATATCTGTTCCAGACAGTATTGAGACATTTTTACACTGTAGGCACATGGCTACACTGCTAATGAACTAATATGCCTTATCACATCAGAGTGGTTGATTAAGACCCAGCTGGGCGTCTTAAAGCTTGCTAAAGCGCTTGCTTTAGAGAGTGACTGGAGCATGCAGGTGCGCTGAACAAGATCTGCTGCACTGCTTTGGATGTACATACAGGGAGAAACAGTAACACCAGCTGTATTGAGTATTTTATTCAATAAAAACATGAATGTGTTCCCATTAAAATTTACCACTTTCTTTGTGTGTAGAGGTTGTTTGCTGTCTTGTATTTTTAAAGGTAGGTACCACTTTATAATACATCATGCAACTAAGGGTGTAATTTCCCTGTAATTAAATGGAATTTTAGTCCATTTTAATTTTAAAATGAAATGTAAATATATTAACATGCTTTTTTTTAAAGGTTTAAATAATAATACTGTAAGTAAATTTAAGGAGTCATTTTAAGGACTGCATCAATAATTTTAAGTACTGTCTATTTTCTTGGTAATTTTGTGGAAAAACAAACAGTTTCCCCTTGTTACCTTGGAGTGGCTTAGTCTATATATTCTTATTTGATATTTATTAAATTGATGTGCATAATTGATTTCTCTATTATTCAATTGTCCATTTTTACTCAAGGTGTAATAAAATTACTTGGAGTATAATGTGTGTCTCCTCTCCTGTAATAATAGTTAAGCAGGTTAAGCCACTCCATGATACAGCCCACACCCCAAAATGTGCAATGTACATATGTATTTTAATTTCCACTAAATTACCAGGAAATTATGCAGTGCTTAAATTTACTTACAGTATAATTGTTTATTTGTTTCCAGCAAAAACATGATTTCTTAGCCCCTTATTCGAATGTCCCTGACTTTAAGTACTTGCATGTAAATATAACTACATTATATTAAAAATGTTGAAATCTGATTTAGGTGCTGGGGAATTACGACTTTCATCGTGGGCGGTGTTATAAAGTGTTACCAAAAGTTAAACGCACTTTTAATTCAAGGACACGACAGCTTATGCAGATTGTAAACAACAGGCCTTTCCCTAATTCTAAAGCTGCATAACCACTAATGCGCCAAACCAGCTCCAGCTGTGTCTTTTAAGAAACGAGTGAGTGAATGATAAACACGCAATGCTTTAGCTATTGAAGCCTTTGGAGTTTAGCCAGTCATTTTCCAGCAAAGGCATCTTGGAATTATTTCAAGCCTGCATAACCCTCCTGAACACACATGCACGCAGATCATGTAGCTGGTGAAGGGAGTGAGACCTGTGCTCTGGTCATGCTGCTGGTCATGATCACTATGGTAAATGGCCTGTATTTATATAGCGCTTTACTAGTCCCTAAGGACCCCAAAGCGCTTTACATATCCAGTCATCCACCCATTCACGCACTGGTGATGGCAGCTACATTGTAGCCACAGCCACCCTGGGGGGCACTGACAGAGGCGAGGCTGCCGGACACTGGCGCCACCGGGCCCTCTGACCACCACCAGGTACTCAGGAAACTGTCGGTATTTTAATATATCTTAAATAGAATAAAAGAATCCTGATTAAAAAATATTTTCCTTTTGTTTATATGTAACATTTATGTGCACATCTTTTGTTACGTTTGCCACACAAAATGAAGTTGGCTTTCCTAAAGTTATTAAGGAAGATTATCATATAATGAGTCTGTCCATCGGAAGCACTAAATCAGCTAACAATAAGCCAAAGCTCTATGCAAAGTTACAAGGACTCATTTCCACACTGCTGTGCAGTTCCTAGTGTTCACTTAACTGTGAGAAGTGAGATTCACTATTAAATGTTAAACTCAATAAGCTAAACTATGGAGAAACAATAAGGTTTAAGAAGGTATTCTTAATCTAAACGTCTTAGACGAGCAGCGATGATATCTGCTCCATATACCTTCATTGTGTGCTCCTCTCTTACCTCTTCTGCCCCATAGTGTACAGAAACTACAAGAAAATACAAAGACTTTTCTCTAGCTGCTGTCTATTTGGACAGCTGCTGGTTAAATATTTGCAGTAATTTGTTTTTAAGAATTTCCGTTTTATTGTTTGGTCTGGCTTTATAGATTTATTCCACTGATGTGTGCCAGCAGCAGGAGGGATAATCATGTTTGTGGCTACAATTTAACTCACAAAATGCAATGCATGGTCAGCCTTCCAAAAGGTTTACAATACCGAGTGAACATTAACAGTAATTTACACACATATGTAAACTGCCTTAGAGTTGACACACTTTGTAAATAGTTATATGTCGAGGTATTGCTTGGGCAGGCATTTGCTCGAGAAAACGAGAGGAGGAGGCTGTGTGGCAAAAAAAGACGAAAGAAAGAAAGAACTAGAGATCACTAGGTCACATTTTTCTGACAAAAACTTGCGTTTCAGCAGGCTCATTTGTGATTTTGTCACTTTTGAAAAGCCTTCGTTATACTAGCTGTCACAACCCATTTGAACTTTGAATAACAGCTTCACGAGCGCGTGGTGCGGCCCTCACGCGCACTCTGCTCTAATTTCTACCTGTCCTGAGTGATAAGCCTGAGCAGCGCCCTTGGCAGCTCCGGCTCTGGGCCCACACTGCTGTCAGTCTCTCTCTGCAGAGCCACAGCCGGCCAGCAGGACGGTCAACTCTCGCTGGGTGAATCCTAACAAACACGGCGGGCTCCATGGGTAACAGCCACGGGGCTGCAGGGCTACAGCGAGCCGTCCGCAATGTGCTAAAGAAGGCCGGGAAAATTCATCACAAGGCTCTTGGGACATGTCAGAAAGGTAAGGCGAATCAGCTATGTCTGCATGACAGACACCAGCTTCACTCTGTGACGCCCGTCAGTGTAGCTTTTTCATCCAGTGCACCTTGTGCGATGTGAAATAATTTGCCCATTAATTAAGGTTTTCTACCTAAATAGGGAGAAACCTTCATTAATGCCATTGCTAACACTTGGCTTTAGCCCTCAGTGACATAGCCAAATGGCTACAATGAAATGTGGAAGCTTGTTTCTTCTGAAAAAATAAAATATAATAACAATAAAATTAAAAAAGTCGTTGAAATTTAGACTGAAGTCAGTAACTCGAAAATTTGAGATAATATCCTTAACAGTCGTCTTACCTCTGCCTGGCATTTCATTTAGTTCATCACAGTAATAGTCGGTTTATTTGCTCTCTATATTTTTTATTGGACCTCGAATATGTACGAAAAAAAACGAAGCCAGTTTAGCTTAAAACGTAGGTATAACATTTAAAAATCCTTTAATTTATATATATTTAATTAAATATAAATAAATAAATATAGTATCATCTACGCAGTTCTTTTGTATGATAACTATTTAGCACACCTCCACAGGGCATGCAGTATCAATTATAGAGGGTCCAGCTACCCCCTGCCGACACAGATTATGATAACCTAATAGCACCTGCTCAGGTGTCCTTTGGAGCTATGGCAACGGGTCCTAATCTGCATTGTCGAGCCCAGTTCAGTGTAACCCTAACCACTCGGTCGGTGGTCAGAGTTTTAGCACACACCAGGGATTACATTACCAAAGAACAGCTCCACTTCAAACAGGGATGGAAGATGGGATAATTATTGTCTCTCTTTTTATCTTTTTTTCCTCCCCCTTTTCTCAGCTCTTCAGGTGTGAACACACTCACTGGCAGTTTCCCCAAATCCCACTCATACCATGGCTCTGAATTCAGGGTTACAGGCACACCTCTGTCTGTGGACCAAAGTCCTGACTCTGGACTAGTATCTACACCCGTAAGTGACACGCACACACTGGATAAACCTGTGATTACCCTTCCCTCACAAATTCTCCTTTGCCTCCTCCTTCCTTCATCTTAAACAGCCTTCATCCCGTCTCCCTCTCTCTTTTAGCCATCTCTGAGCTGAATAATATTCTCAGTCTGTTCTCTGCACTCGCTCTTTTACCCTCGAGCCACTGGCCTCTCGCCTAGACTGCTGTGCAGAGTGTTTTCTCACTCACTCTCTTACTCTCGCTGATATGTGATTTAAGAAAAAAAAAGGGGGGGGGGAATCACTCCTCACCTAATCCTTCTTATGTTCCATGCAGAGTTCTCCCACTTGGGCTGAAAAAAAAAGAAACCCCTCTGTATGTCATGTCTTAAACAACTTCAAAGTGTTTTGCTTAAAATCCTGCAGCAAAATAGCATCTCTAAATAATTATTTGCAAAAGAAAAAGGCCTTCTGGTTTGAGCTGCGTGCATGACTGACTAATGCTCCTGTTTTAGTAGAGACAGGGATGCTTTTTTAAAAATTATTAATGTATTTAGATGTTGTCAGATATTGTGATATAAAGACTGTATAAGGGAATGAATCATACGCACTTCCCATTTAGATTACATCCATTATTGTCTCCCACACTGTTCAGAAACCTTTAAGAAAACATTTACACTGGAGAGTCTGGAAAAGGAGGAGCAACAGTTAGCTGGATTTGGGTCATTCCTGTGTCTAGATTACCAGGCGGAGGGAGTGGAGAGTTACACAGTAAGAGTGAACAGGATGAGTATAAAAGGGTTGATAAGGTCAAGGCTGCTGCATCCCAAAAACAGTCAACATAGGATCATAACTTTTCATTTGATATGATAAATATTTGCATAAATATCCCAAGATGACTTTTAAATAGTCTTCATTTGAGGAAAAAAATGCATAAATGGAAAATATTTTAATGTTTATCATTAGAAGATGAAAGGAGATTCACAGACTCACTAATGAAACTATGAGCAACAGCTGCTATTTGATTTTATACAGTTGATGTGATACACAGCCCTGTAGACGGGGGGTAGGGCTAAACTGGGGAAAGAATGCATGCACTGATACGTAAAGAGAGGAAAGAGAAGGATGATGTCAGCAAGACAAGGTGTCATTACAGGATAATAAAACTGTAGCGGCTCTTGTCGACCTTCACAGGTAGAAGTATTGGTTAATAGTCTTATAAATGAGCCACTGATTTTAGCTTCATGCTCTCTGTATGCTCAGAGAATAAAGTTTATGTTGGACTAATGGGCAACCATGGTAGATTAAACTTAATTGTGTCTCCTGTTCTTCTAAACGATTCCCATGTATCGCTCTCTTTTTGCCCATTGACATGACAGTTATTTGACTGTCCTGATCTTGAAGCTGAAATTAATTTGACTATCAATGAGGGGAATGTGATTAAACTTGGGGGGAGAATATGGCTCATAACTGGTGTCATTTGCACAACACACCTCACTGAAAGGTGTCTGCAGATTTGTGACTGCATATGTGTCACAGATGATATCATAGCTTTGAAACTTGGCAGAATGGTGCATTCACGAATGGCACTTATTTACGTATTTAATCAAGGAAGGAAATCTACACTCGCTGGCCACTTCATGCATTACACCAGGGGTGGGGGAACTCCAGGCCTCAAGGGCCGGTGTCCTGCAGGTTTTAGATGTGTCCTTGATCCAACACAGCTGATTCAAATGGCTAAATTACCTCCTCAACATGTCTTGAAGTTCTCCAGAGGCCTGGTAATGAACTAATCATGTGATTCAGGTGTGTTGACCCAGGGTGAGATCTAAAACCTGCAGGACACCAGCCCTTGAGGCCTGGAGTTCCCCACACCTGCGTTACACCCTGCTCGTACCAGGTTGGACTTTTCCCTTCGTGGCACAGATTCAACAAGGTGCTGGAAACACTCCTCAGAGAATTTGGTACATATTGACCAAATTTTCTGAGAGTTTCTGCAGATTTGTCGGCTGCGTATCCATGATGAGAATCTCCCATTCTATCATAGCCCAGTGGTGCTCTATTGGAGTGAGATGTGGAGATTATGGAGGCCATGTGAGTACAGTGAGCAGCCATCAGAAGATTGGTACACAATGGTTACAAAGGCATGGTCAACAACAATGGTCAGGTAGGTTGTGATGTTTAAATGATGCTCAGTTTAAGGGGCCTAAAGTGTGCTAATAAAGTATTTCCCACATTACACCACCAGCAACAGGAGCCTGAATTGTTGATACAATGCATGATGGTTCCATGCTTCTACATCATTCACACCAAATTGTGGTTCTATGATCTTGACGTTGAAGCAGAAATTAAGACTTGTCAGGCAACATTTTGACAATCTGCTGCTGTCCAGTTTTGGTGAACCCATGTCAACATCAGTATCTGCCTCAGTTTCAGTTTCAGTATTTTGGCTTTAAAAAGTGGTTATTTGAGTTACTGTTGCCTTTCTATCAGCTCAAAGCAGCCTGGCTATTCTCTTCTTAATTCTGAAATCAGCAAGGCAAAGAAATGGTGCTAACTGGATATGTATTAATTATCAGTTCATTCTCTGTAAACTAGAGATGGTTGTGTTGAAAATCCCAGCGCAGCCCATTTGGTACCAACAACTATGCTACTTTTAAAGTCAAATAAATCACCTTTCTTTGTAATTCTGATGCTCTGTTTGAACTTCTGCAGGTTGTCTCGACCATTTCTACATAACTAAATGCTGCCATGTGATTGGCTGATTAGCTATTTGCATTAACAAGCAGATGAACAGGTGTACCTAATGAAGCGGTCAGATAGTAACACATTTCTTGTGTATCTCGTCTGTCACCCTGTTCTCCTCTTCATCTTTTCTCACCAGCTTCCATCAAGTCGGTTCCAGTTTGCATTGTGGCATGGCCTGGAGCAGTGTGATGTCACAGGTGACCAGCTGACGTGCCCCAGGGTTAGAGAAGGTGTGTGGCTGATGTGAGAAAACCACCTCTGTAACCTAACCAGAGCAATAGAAAATAAATTGTAGTTTTCTAGCTCATGAACCGTTTTAGAAAACCTCTAAAGAAGCTGTGTCGCTGCCATTTTTGTGTTGCTTTCATTACTTTCGAGTCTCTTAATTTAGCTTCTTCACCAGATGAATAATAATGTGAAGATTGTTAAAGACTTTTAAAAAAATTTTTACATTATAATCAAAGGGCCATCAGAAGATGAGTTACATCTAAAAGAGAGGGGTGGCATCTGTTTGGAGAGAGGGAGGAGCAGGAGAAGAGAGGAACAAGGACAGAGATGGGAGGAGAGGCTTCAAGAGAACTGGGAAAACTGTCTGGTAAGCTAGCATGCAGGATATGTGTGGGTGTGTGATGTTAAAGATGTCATATATAGCACAGAAGAGCAAAGACATAGCTGCGGAAAGGAAAGAAGTGAAGGTGCAAACTGAGAAGAAGAGGAGGAGAGGGCAACAAAGATTGCTTCTGACACCTCTACCACCTGTCTCTTCTCAGGAGTTAAATTTGTCCTATCAGGACTTGGGTGATCCCTTCCAGCAAGAAAATTTCCTCCGAATCCTCCGCCGGTTGATCCGAGTGGAGAAACTTCAACTGATTGACAACTCCCTCACCAGCCTGAGTTCTGTACGTCTGCCAAGGTATGAAATGACACCCAAGCTGCAGCACAACGCCCTCATCTGGAACAGCTCCCTGGAGGAACTATGAATATTACATACTGTGAAATTCCAGATGGTTACACACACACACACACACACACACACACACACATATATATATATATATATATATATATATAACTGAAATTAATCTGACTGACATTACTACAGCATTCATTATAGCTTTATTAAATCCATTTAGCTGTTAAAAATGAAGACAAATGTCCTGTCAATCAATATTATATTCTATAATTAATCATCATTGTTTTTATAACGTTGGCCACGTGGGTTTAGTGTTGAAGTCAGCTTCTGAAACTCACATTGCACTTTTTAAAATTATGTTATTTAAAGATAGTAGCTCAGTGCTTTTGAACAAATAAGTGAAGGTTATGTAATAGTTCTTCTGTTCAGCCTGTGATGGGACTGTTTGTGTGCTAATTAGTGTTTTCTTACCTTTTTTCTTTTGTTTCTTTCTGAGTATGCTTGTCTGTGCTGTACTGTTTGGCACAAAACAAAAAGTTAAGCAGTATTTGTGTTTGCCATGGGCAGGTGCAGAGTGTTAAACCTGCACCGTAACCACCTGGTGTGTCTGCGTCAGCTGCCAAAGCTCCCCGCAGTGGAGCACCTTTGTCTGTCTGAGAACGCCATTGGTTCCCTGGGGGGACTGGGAGCTCTGGGGAACAGCCCACTCCGTTCCCTGAACCTGACCCGCAACCCAGTGACCTTCACTCAGGACTACCGTGCACGGTAATCAGACTGTACCAGAGGCTGAACTCAGTTCTGCTTAGTATTAATTAAACCACTACTGGTTACAAATAGAGTGTGAATATGTGAAATAGGCAAAGTAAAAACACCAACATTTATCACGTTTTGATCATTTTGTCCCATTTCAGCCCCCGCCTATCCAAACATCCACTCACTTCCACAAACAAATCACTCCCTGTTGTAGTCCTTTTAACTGAGTGCATTGCTGCCAGTTCCTCTATAATCGCCAACATTTATGTTGTCCCAGTGGCTGTGTTGGACATCACAGCTCTCGTATTAAGCCCAGGAGGAAAAAGCTCAGACTGAAGCTCCAGATTTCCCACAACTTCCTTAATTCATCTTGTTTACCTTAATACAGTAGAGTCTACCAAAGTCTTTATGAACTCCCCATCAGAGAATGACTTAGTGGGGGTCAATCTTGGTCTTGACTGGTCCATCCCTGGATAAAAGATTCAGATGTCTGTTCCCGCTCTTCATCTGTCACATTCTTGTTCAGTTTCGTAATGAAGTTCAAAATGCAGTCCCTAACACTGTAATGCCAAGTTTATTGTTTAACACCTGGAGGCGTCTTAAAAATGCATCCACCTTTGTGCTTAACGACAATAAATGTCCTTAAGACCCTCCAGGGGTTAAAAAAACAAAACAAAAAAAACTGCAGTTTCAAAATAAAAGCATCAGTTGTATTGTGATTTTGCAAAAAAACATTAAGTTGGTCTCTAACGGGGAGTTATTCAAAGAGTGTTTGGTGACTGAAGTGGGACAAACTGTGTGATGTGTAATTTTTTATGTGTGCATCCTAATTTCCCATCGACCTGGAGACAACCAAAGGGCCGGATATTTCCTGTAGGCCATACAATGCCCAGGTCTGCTCTAGAGGATAATGTCTGTGTATCTATAAACTAATTTATACTCATTTTCTGTCTCTCTTCATTTTCAGTGTTTTCTCCTGTTTGCCAAATCTCGAGGTCCTGGATGGAATCCCCAAGCTGCCAGAAGACTTGCTGCCCCCCAGTTTACTGCTCCCAGAAACCAGCAGGATGTGTAATATTTTGTGACATTCCTCCGTGGTAGCCTGCACTTTGAAAATGTCAGCTTTCAGAGATCTCCTCTGAGGGAAAGTGGCCAGGTAACATTTAAATGAAGGACTTATTTACACAAACTGTCATACTTACTGCCGTTAAGGTCACGGGTTGAGGCATTAAGAAGAATAATCGTAAGGTAATGCTTTTAGTACCAAGTAACAACTACCAGTATATTACTGATATTTTTAAATTTAGATTTATATACAATTTACAGCTATTTTGATAATAAACAGAAAATACCATCAAGACTTTCAAGTGTTTATTTTTTATATTAATTTTTACAGATATACAGACGGGTGATTCTAACAAACTCTGGATTTGAAGGGAAGGAAAGCAAGCTAATCAGACTGCTACATGACTCATTGCTCGGCATCTCTCAGTGCTTTGCTGAGCCGACACGCTTACACTCCTGCTTCTGCTGCAGCAGAAACATACAGGGGAGGATTTTATTAATATTAATATTATTATTATTATTATCATCCTACTGTCTTAACTATGAAAAAAAGCAATTCCGGGGAACTAAAATTTAATTTCTTTTTAAACTGTAGCTGCAACTTTAGATTACACATGTTTGCATGACATGTGTATTATATGAGAGGAGAAACAGGACATCCGCTTTAGAGGCTTATCAAACATTTAGTGTCCAGACTCCCTCGGATAATGGCTTCTTGTGTCCTCAGGCTGACTGGGTAATGACCCAACAAACACACACCCACGTACAACTTGCACACACAAAAAAGTAGATAAAAAGAAATCGGTGGCTTGAAAAGCACTCACACTGACAGGATTTAATACCTGCTAAAAGTACGTGTGCTCTTGACATTGTAAAGCGGTTTGGATAAAAGGGTGAAGTCAATGACACGTGCACTGTTCTAGATAAACGGTGCTGCAGGGGTTACGGCTTAGATATTGATTTATTCATACATCATGGGAGCCTGTTCTCTTGTAATAATGGATTCACTTTCAGTCTGCACCTGCAACATAAACACATTTTGCCATGTGATACTGCAGAACATGATTATGAATACCGCCGCACACGCATCCCGAGCAGCCACCTATGCACATAATGGGAAGCAGCTGCATTCTCTTTATAATAATAATATAGTAATACAGAGAAACAGAAGCTGATATCTCTCTAACAAGCGTACAGCCAGGCACAAGCTACCAGTTACATGCTTCATTGGGGTTTGTTTAAGTGTGGAAGATTGTTTGTGCAATTGTGTGTTATGCGCGCCGAAGTCTCCAGCTGATGAATGAGAGTTCGTTACTGGTGTAAGGAGACAGTGTGATCTGCTCGATGCATCTGTATATGTACTGCAAGCTGGATACGGGTTAAGAGGAAAAGTTAAGGTATTATCGATAATCTCTGCAGACAGTATTCGATGCCAGGACTTCTTTTGCAGTGTGACAGTAAAGCAGAAGATGGAATTGTTTTGTTGTTGTTTTTTTCTCTGAGGGTAGAAAAAGAACACATATTGCTTCGAGCTTTAGCTTTATGTAAGTTTTGAACTGGTGTTAAATGGAAGATTTGGTCATTTGTGGCAACTGTGTGGGCATTCGTCTCAAGAATTATTTATGCCTGGTGATTCACACGTGAAATGACTGAATATAAGGGAATGGTGGAGGAGTTGTCATCTCTGCATTGGTTCTTATAAAAATATATGTGTGGACATCTTCCTGTGGCCTGTTATTAGCGCAATGATGAGACACCTGTTACTGTTGTACTCCTCCAGCATCCTGCAGTCCCTCTGTGGAGCGGATGGGGTGATGACAGGAAAAGGAAGGGAGGGCACAGCGAGAGGCAGAGGAACAAGTACTGTGATGGAGATGGGAACAGAGAGCGTAAATAGAGACTGAGGGGAGGAGGGTTGATCTGATTGAGACTGTGTGCTAGGGACAAACGTAGTTCATTAGAGATAATTGCCTTTCTCCGTCGACCCCCTCTCGTTTGATTTTCATTTCGTCCTGATTTGCCGGTTCATTTCCCATGTGAGTGAGCTCACATACACATGGCCTTCTTACCTCTCAGCTCAGAGTGGTAGATAAGGAGCAGAGCTAGAACATTTGGGAACATTTGTGCTGTGTCATACAGATGTGAACCAGAGCCTGACTGGCACAGTTTGGACAGTGTTGCAGTTTATTTTGCTCTGTGCACCACCATAATAGATTTTTAAGATCGAGCAATCAAGATGTGAATGAAGTACAGACACTCAGCTTTAATTCAAGGCCTTTAAGAAAAGTATTGCATTACGTATTTAAGAATTACACCCATTTTATACACAACCCACAATTTCTAGGGGTAATGGTTATACACACTGTAGTGGGAGACCACACCACAACCAAAATGTTTGTGCCATTTGGGGTGGCTCGAATGTCAAGATACTGAACCCCGAGTTATATTGAAAAAAAAATGCTTGTATGTGTGTGTGAATGGGGTCACTAACAAACTCATCGCCTTTGAAATGGCGGGGACCAGGTCTGTGACCACTCGCAGTCAGCTGCCATCTTCAGAGTGATTTTGGTGCAAGTCAGCTGACATAGTTGCTGCAGAACTGCGATTTAACTGCAAAATAGCATAGGCACTCAGTGACTGTGCTTTTATGTTGGAACACAACAATAGAACCACTTGGCAGCAAGTTGACTCAAACCCCCTGATGTGTAACAGACGACTTGCCCTCAGTCACGTAGTAATTCAGAGTAAATTCAACATGTTGGCAATCTGTGTGTTTATAAATTAGACAACAGTTATTTCTGGCTGAGTGACTGCATTCAGTCCAAGTCGGACTGATTGTTTAGAGAAAGCCTGCCTCCCACCAGTTGACCCGTGCAATTTCCTTGCAAGTGAAAGTGGTCGCTACTACTTCCAATCGGTCTCCAACAGCAAAGTGATTAATGCAATCAGATTTTTTCCAACTTGCAAGGTTGGCATCTTTTTTTCACTCAAGTGTGACTAAGCTGTTAGATCAGAGGTGTCGAACTCCAGGCCTTGAGGGCCGGTGTCCTGCAGGTTTTAGACATCACCCTGGGTCAACACACCTGAATCAAATGATTAGTTCATTACAAGGTTTCTGGGGAACTTCAAGACATGTTGAGGAGGCAATTTAGCCATTTAAATCAGCTGTGTTGTATCAAGGACACATCTAAAACCTGCAGGACACCGGCCGTCGAGGCCTGGAGTTTGACAGCCGTGTGTTAGATAATCGATCAAAGGTGCAAATCCTAAGTGACCTACTGATGGGAAAACAGGGTAGGTGAGAGTAGCCAAAGCTGAAATAACCCAAAAGTTAACAAATGGATAAAATAATAATAATTTAGATCATTTATGTAGTTTCTATATTTTAATTTTGTTTAAAAATAATACAAATTTTTACCAGAATATTCAGAAAGACTCTTAAGATGAAGTCTTAGATGATTGTAACAAGCTGATTGACCCTCACACCTCCACCACCTTCCTCACACTCACTCAGAGTGTTAAAATTGCTCAACCACCACTGATGACTTATTAGCAACCTTAAAGTGCATTTTCAAAGAGGTGAATATACAGAATCAGACTACACAGATCACAATTATGTGAAATCTTCTTTATTCCACACAGGCAGCAATTCAGTACAATGAAACCCACACTTTTCTGTATCAAATATAACTGGTGTACAAATGTACAAATATTCAGCATTTATTTTACTATACATTGCCCAGCAGACTAGAGAAGCTGCAGTAAATTAAGAGTAAATTCCCATCAGCAGTGGACATGAAATAGTTCTCCATTAACAGCCATGCTGAATAAAGCTTAAGGATCACCAACTGGTGTGCTCTTCTCGCTCCCACCTCATCAAAAATGATTTTCCAAATGTAAAATGACCTAAAATGACTTAGGAGAACGGAAAGGCACATGTCACAGTGAGCAGCTTCACCAGAAGTGGCTTACCGATTGGCATCTGTAATAATATCCAGGATATTTTTTTTAATGCACCAATGTATCAGCTTTACAAAACTGGTAAGGATCACGATAACACAGACTTTTAAAAATCAAAATTTTGCACTTTTTATGATTGTCAGAGTTCGTCCTATTAAAAAATAAATAACAGAAAATGACATTTGAGTTCTACTGTGATTACAACTGTCTGCATGAAACATATATATATGTATGAAGGCCTGATCATGACATCAGAATAAACATGCATCCTTTACACACACACACACACGCTCAAACAAAGCACTTTGATAAACAAAATACATTCTCTGCCTGCTCTTAAAAACAAGAACTACCAGGCAGTCAGGCAGACGAGAAAGTAGACGGAAAATTAAATGAATAAAAATTATATAAAAACTATACAGTATAGATCTCATTTACACCCACCAAATTTTGTCCATTTCCACAGTGTCAGCTGATCCTTTCAAATCTCAGAAGTGTTTGAAATATTGTCCCCCATCTTCTGAGCATAATATCCCAGTTTTCTCTCACTGGATGGCTGGTGCTATTCCTTTGGAATTCAAGGGAAAGAATGCCCTGATTGGTACTATAGGCAAGCTTTAAAAACAAAACAAAAAGGCACTTCTACATTTCTGCCCTTTGATCGTTTCCCTTGTCTGCATCCTCCTCCCCCTCCTCTTCTTCCTCCTCGTAATTCACGTCCTCGTTATTCTTGGCATCATTTCTGTGATCCCCGTCCATTCTTGGCCCTTCATGGTTTTTGCCTTTATCCTGGAAGCGAATTACAAGCACACAACCTGATTTAATGACCAGGAGTCATGTAAACACGATCATTTCAGACATTTACAGTTAGTGTTTGCCTCCTGTGCAGCGATGCATGAATGAAGCTTAGATCCACTGAGCTCCTGTTGCAGAGGAGGTAAGTGGCAGTATGAACTATAAGTCTATCAATGTGATTTTTTTTAATGAAGTCTTTTTTTTGAATATATTAAACATTAAAGATGATAAATGATAATCGCTCTAATCGGTCTCCAAGGTCAGAAGTTACTGTTAGTTACAGACCAGCTGACAGTGAGGAGTCAGATGTCTTTCTCAAGGATATTTCAGCTCTGTGGACGGCTGGTTTTCAAAAGGTTTCAATGTTTTGCAGACTTTATAAAGACTGAATAAATATCTCAAACCAATTAAAATACCACATAACAGGAGTATTAAGGCTTATAGACTTTGTCATATATTGAGACTTCCTTATATGCCAAATTAAACCAAATGCAGGCGAACACATGACACTCCGACTGACTCGACATCCTATCTTTCTCATTTACCGTGAGTCACATGGGCCAGGGTTTACATTACAGAGACAGCACAGTGTGCTCTGACACACTCGAGCTACACACCAGTGAATCCCTGCACAGGTGAATATATTTCTGGATGTGAACCCAGAACATTTCGCTGTGTGCACCTCGACCGTTTTCCTCCAGGAAAGGTTTCAGGGTGTGATGTTACTTGTGAGGTGGAACGGAACCTGATGTGATGATGCTGGGAATAAAAATGAATTCCACATTTGTGCAGGTTAAATGGGAAACGGGAGGCCTAGGAAGTAAAGCGGATTGTGAGGTTGGTGGTTTCAGCTGCAGGGAAGACTGCATGAGCAGAGAGTAAACTTCAAGCGATGTGAAGAAAAATCTTTAACTCCTTGACCAGTGGAAACACCTTAGAGTATTTTTTAGTTTTAAAATAACCATCCTGTAATAGTAAAGCCATTGAAATTGTTATTTAACAGACAGTGTGTCGTAATTCTTTGATCTAAGGACGATACTTTTCTGTCTTAACCAAGCAGCAGCTTTAACGGGAGTGCAGTACTTCTAATGACCAGTAGATCCTGATTTCAAAAAAAAGTAAGCACTGACATCAACAAAACCTCCGATTTTCCTTTTTAAAGAGAGACTGTATTTTTAGATCCATCATATTAAGGTGTAGGTTTAATGTCCAGGCAATAGCTGAATTTAAAGATAATCTACATAGTCGCAGTACCAAAATGGTTAGCGAGTGACTAGACTTGCTTCCAGAAGGGACTTTGTTTGAAAGCAGGAAACCCATTACGTTTTTCTTATTTCTCTTATTTGTGCCTCCTTGTCTCCTCGGCCCTCCTGGAAATCATGCCTAGATGAGGAGGGCAGAGGAGAAAGGAGCTATAACCCAGGATACACAGGTCTTTTAACCTTTATGGCAAACAGCAGGGGATGACTCTTTAAATGTTTGACCTTTTAAAATCACACGTTTCAGTTATTTAAGACGATTAAACCATGTGCATGACTACATGTCACATGTAGTAACATTACTCCATGTTCAGAATTTCATCAAAAATGGCCTAGTTTTAAAAAAAAAAGTCACGACACTGAGATGCAAATGTATTGCAGCATTATATTATACTAAACCATATTCATTTAGTTTTGATAGTCTTACATTCAAGTGTTTTGCACCACTCTACTATCACTCAGTACGAAAGGCATGTGTGTGAGCATGCACGTTACCTCATCTTCCGCTTCCTCCTGGTACTGGTCATCCAGTGTGTCCTCTTGCTGGTCTGGATTTCCAGCTATCTGAATGCACACAAATCACAGAACAAGTTAAAACAGGATATAAAGTTTACTTTTCATCATAGATCCTGCGGTTTCTCTCTCTCACTTAATATATATTTATATTAAGGTGCACCTCGCCATGCAGTCTGGCTATAAACATTTTTGAAACAATGGGTCTCTCTGAAGAGCTCACTGAATGATTAACATCCGCACAAAGCTCAGCACTTTATACTGTATAGTGCATCTCTAGTTCTCAAACTTTCATGGCTTGCTTCAGTATGCCATTCTGAGCTCTGTATGTGTGTGTGTGCACGAATTTAGTCTGAAGCTGCCAACAAGCCCCTCCTCTTCCATTGTTGGCATTTTCAAAACCTCTAATCATCTTCCTGTTCAGCCCGTAATGTTGCTGTAATGTCAGTAGCTGCGTGTGCAGATGCTGAATAGACTGTCGCCTCCCCTGACTCACCACCAGTTCCTCCTCCACAGTCGGTTTGAGGTTTTGATGCATTTGAATGTGCTGGGCCGGCGCTGCAGGCTCCTCTTCCTCTTCAGCCGCATTTTCATCTGCTTCGGCAGCGCGGTGCGGCAGCCGGGCGTCCTCGGCCTCGTCAAACTCATCCTCTCCCTGGTTGTTGGGGTCGTCCTCAGGGTTCAAGTCACCGTCTATGTCACCCTATAGCAAAATAACACATTTAGAATAAGAGCTGTGGATATGATAAAATGAGTATGTTTTTGCTGGAAATAAAACTGTCAACCTGTCAGTTTCCTGTAATGTTTTATTAATTCTCTGGCTAGTATTCAGAAGATTTACCAGCTCAGTAGGTTGACAGACAAGTGCGGGTAGAGAGGGAACAGATGAATATGGAAGTGGGCTGGGGTGATTAAAGAATCGATGTTCTGATGGATGGCTGAATGAGTGTATGGCGTATGATAGACCGGTGTGAATCTTAAGCAAGCGAATGAGCTGGGAGGACAGAGAGAGCCCGAGGATGTTTTAACAGATGGAGCGAGCAAGACGGCAAGACAGACAGACAGACATCCACCTGCTGATGTGGCGGCACTCTGTGATCCGTCTCTCGATTCTCCTCCGCCTCCTGCTCGTGCAACATATGAACGTCTCTCTCTGTTAACACACAGACGCAACACACAAACTAAATCCACTACCATCAACCGGCTGCTTCTGTGAGCTCTAATGATTGAAGGGAATATTTGTGCAGTGAGAAATATGGAAGACGTTTTCCTGCAAATCTCACCTTCATCAACCTCAGCGTGACCGTCGTCTTCTCGAATATCATTGTCCACATTCTCGTATTCAGTCCTCTTCCTAATAACCGAGACGAGTACAGTGCAAGTAAGTACAGGCACGTGTTCTTCTGTAAAGCTATTTTATTAATTCATTGGGAGAAATGTAATAAGAAAATATGCCGCGGTTCAAAGTTTACTACTCGCTGCGACTGCTCCGTTTCCTTAAAACCTGACCTCTCGTGTTCTTCTCTCAGGATCTGCTCCCGTCTGTCGGCCTCCCTGTGCTGCTGCTGCTCACGTTCCTGCTCCACCTTCAGCCTCTGCTCCCTGTCCTTCAGCACCCTCTCCCTCTCGGCCTGGAGGGCCTCCTGCCGCCTCTGGATCTGCCTGCCCTCCTCTGCCCTCTGAGCCTGCAGCCGCTGCTGCTCCTGCTGCTGCTCATAGGCTGACTTTAGATGCTGAACCTGGGGGGGCACCTTGTGCTGCAGCCGGTCCTCCGGATGCAGATTCACAGGAGGATCCTGAGAGAGTTATAAATACAAGAGAGAGGAAATATCATGTAAAGCATGAAAAAAGTGAATTAGAGCTCATCAAACGCACTGAATTGATGCCAAGTTTAGATATAAATATAAAGCAATCTTTGTGTGTGTGTGTGTGGGGGGGG
>NW_005187404.1:741736-746968 GCF_000239375.1 Pundamilia nyererei
GGGGGGTTCTCCATGTTTCCTCAATAAAGCTAAAAACAAACAAACCCCAAAACAAAACACTGCATAAGCAGAGTCACTCTGAACTAACTAATACCAGCAGGAAACAGACGTCCGCTTCAAGATCTGTGTAAACCCTGTTTGAATGAGATCTTTTAGTCTAAACCACTGCTGACCATCTGTGGCTGGCGTTTCTGTCGGTCCAATGCGTTCTCATCCTCTTCTTCATGTTCTGGCTCCTGCTCTTCCTCCTGCTGCTCATCCTGTAGCTGGTCTGGGTCCTCCTCCAGCTTCTGAGGCTGTCCAGCTTGGGCCATCTCCTCCTCTGCCAGCTCCCTCCTCCTCTCTGCCTCTCCCTCTCTGTCCTCGTCTTTCTCAGACAGGGCGTGCTGGGTTACAGTGGAGTGGGACTGGACCTCAGAGTGGGCGTGCGCTTCATTGGCCTGGTGAGCCAACCGAGTAGAGAGCCATGAGAGAAATCTTGAGATCTTTTGATATTCACAGTAAACCTTTTGTCTTTCTCAATAAAACAGTATTATTACTTCATCCCAAAGAATCCCAGATTACCCTTGAATCAGTGTTCCAGTGAGCCTGCTGATCTTCATGTGCGTTGGCTTGTGCATGTTGTGCCATGCTGGGCGCCTTTTGCAGGGTCTCCTTGAGCTGTTTGTATTCATTCACCTGTGCCTAAAGTGAACAAGAGAAGAGAAAGGCAAAGATTAAGAACACATTTTTACCATTACAAAATTAAGTAAACCTGTTTAACTACTCGCTAACAAAAATATCTAAACAGCCAATCACATGGCAGCAACTCAACAGTCCGAAAAAGAGAAAATATTCAGTGACTGACAACTGACAGTTGGCAAAACACGAGGTGACTGGAAGGCAACAGTAACTCAAACAACTACTCATTACAACCAAGGTATGCAGAAGAGCATCTCTGAATGTGTTCTACAGCTGCAGAAGACCACACCAGGTTTCACTCCTGTCAGCTAAAAATAGGAAACTGAGGCTACAGCTCACACACGCTCACCAAAACTTGACAATAGAAAACTGGAAAAACACCGTCTGGTCCCACAGGTCTTAATTAACGCTGCAACATCTACACATTTGGGATGTAGTGAACGGGATCTGCAGCAACTGTGTGATGCTGTCTCTGAGGAGTGTTTCCAGCACCTTGTTGAATTAATGACAAAGCATTAAGGTGGTGCAACCCTGTACTAGCAAAGTGTATCTAATGAAGTGGCTAGTGAGTGTGTATATATTTATGCAACACAGAAGCCTAAACCTCTTCTTCCATGATAAATCATTTAGAGCTGTGGCCTCCATCTTTGCGCCGTCTTGATTCTTTTAAGAAGCAGCTGAAAACTCATTTATTCAGACTGGTTTTTAACCAGTTTTGGGTTTTATGATGCTATGTTTTTATTTTCTGTATTTTTTATGCTTGTCTTTATTGTAAAGCAGTTTTTGATCTACGAAAGGTGCTATATTAATAAAAATAAATTTAAAAAATATAGCAAAAACAACCTCCTGTACAGCCATTAATTAGCTTCCATCTTTTTTTTAAAAAAGGAAAGAAATAAATGAAGCTTTCCCTGCGGCGATACAGATACTTTCTTTCAAACTGTCCGTTCAGTTTTGGCCCTCGTACCGTTAAATCCTTTTATACGCGCATACTTTCAGAACAGGCCAGAGGGTTAAATTCTAAAAATTCTTGCTAAATTCCTCCCTCGTCCCTTTGTCTCGCTCCACTCCCTCCATTATAGCTTTCTGGCTGATTGGCTGCAGTGTGCTTTAGATGCACTGCGCTGACAGCCCTGACTAAATCAAACCCCCTGGAGTGAAGGAAAGAGCGTGTATGCATGTGTGTGTGTGTGTCCAAGCAAACGCACTGATGGAAAGCAGGCCAGGCTTTAAAACAAATTAGTAAATGCAGACAGAAAGAGAGAGAGAGGTGGGGGAATTGAGAGAAATGAAAGTGAGTATCTATCAGCAGAGCTCAGTGTATTCAGTAAACTGTTCAGGCAGTTCAGAGGTCACTCTTAAGGAGAAAGACAATTATAGATTTGCCAAAAAACACACAACCCCCCCCCTGCCTACGGCATCAATCAGCTGCTGTACTCAGTGACTGCAGTAAACCAGGAGGCTGAACCCTTACCTGAGCTGCAGCCAGCGCACTCTTGTGGTCTTCCAGCGTCAGTGCGAGGTGATCGTGGGCTGCCTTCAGGTCCTGATGGTGGATCTGAACAAGCAAATCCGACAAAAGTGAGCCAAGGAGCCATTCACATTTATGACAAGAAAGAAAAAAATATATCTGTGCAGACATACAGGATGAAGAAAAGCAAGAAATGTCCAGAGTCTTTCTCACCTGGGCGTCCTGTAGCTGCACGTGAATGTCGTGATGGGCTTTCCTCAGTTGTTTATTTTCCTCTCTTAGGTTAACAACACTCTCTGCCACCGCAACAAATCAGAAATAAAGAGAAGAAAAAAAACAAAGATGTCAAACAACTTCTCCTGCAATAACTTTCCAATTATTACAACCAGTCATATTAACTCTTACTTGTCTGTCCTTATACTCCATATTACCAACATTTGAATATTTTATAAAAGCAAATTAAATCCACGTTTGTTTTCACACCATTCAACTGTAAAATATGACAAAATCATTTTGCAGTCCAGAAATGTGAAAATAAAAGCAATTTTACATGCAGTATGTCATTAAGTCAGGAGATGGAGACAGAGTAAAAGTGGAAAAAAATCACTTATACTCAAAATATGACACGCTGACGATACTAGACAAAACTGCCAGAGAGTGCGAGCTTGGAATCATGCTGACGGATCAATGGTGGGAAAAAAAGCTGTTCTCAGTCATAAACTACACCCAGGTTCTCATACAGTTGTCCAAAATGTATTAATGGACCAATGTGACAGATGTCATGGCAGATGTTTTATTCCTGCTGTAACCTGCACAGGTTTTAGACTGCTCCTTCAGGAACACGTGTAAGGTTCAGGGACCTGGATGAATGTGGGCTTTTTCATTGCTATTATTTGTGGTTCCACTTGTTCCCCTAAAGATCATTTCTCTGCAATACTAATTTTTCTCTTTTGCATCTCTGTTATAGTCGTATCCTAGGCCCCTCATCTCTGTAGCTCAGAGACGTGATGTCATTTGTCGAGCTAGAAAAGATCAATTTTACAGTAAAAGGCAGCTATATCAATTAACGAGAATTAAAATCCAATGTAAAGTGAAGAAGGCTGAAAAACGGTCACATCCAGGAGAAATCACTCTTGTTCACCAGCAGGGTTTGAGTTCAGGAGTACAGTGTGACTACATGGGTCACCATAAAAAGCATGACAATATGTGAACAGCAGGTCATTGCATTTGACCATATAACTGATGTTAGCACTATGGTGATAAGAAGGCCCAAACCATGCCCTGCTAATGTGGAAATCTAATTCATAAAAGTTCTTTATCATTCTGTGCAGTTATGATGTCACACAGACTCTGATGTTAATGACTTTGCTAAATACTGAAAAAAGTTCGTCCACCCCACTGCAGCATTAGCTCATCAGTTCATCATCCGGATGAGCTAATAATAAAAGCTAACTTTCTTACACTCATATTTACATTGTTTCATTCAGTGTTTGTTTGCAGAAACCTGGCACAAGTCATTACCTTTGAGCTGGGAGACTTCTATCTCTTTGGCCTCCTGAAGTTTATCGTAGCGCTCCTTGTGTTCACCCAGCAGCCGGCTGTGATCCTTGCCCTGGACTTGGTGCTGCTCATGCAGATCATAATACTGCCTCTTCAGGTCCTCGTGCTGATTCTGAAGGAAAGCTCTTGTTACAAACATAACATCAAAAACTACAAAAAAGGGACAAAAGGCCAGGAAGAATTTGTCTGTTTGGATAAGAGGAAAAAAGGTTAAATATGAGGATGTCTGTGTTAAAAGGAAGAAGAAAACCAGAGGATAAGTGAGTGTATCTATGTGTGTTTTGGGCTTCTGACCTTTAACATCTGATGTTGGACTTGTAAGGAGTTGTATTTGCCGTTTGATTCTTGCTGTTAGAGGATTTAAAAAAAAAAAAAAGAGAGAGATAATTGTTTGCACACATGTTCTGCACAGATATCTCAAGCAGACAAAATAAAGAAGCCAACTAACAAATAAAAAAGCAACACTGTAGTGTACAAAAGATACCTTCTCTCTGTTCAATGATTGCTGCGCTTCGATCTTATAAACCAGATAATCTGAAAAAGACAAAAACAACAGAAAAGAAGCTAATTGAAACCAAATTTACACTTGAGATTACAATTTAAATAGATGTACTATTTTGCAGAAATTTTTTCTTAAATTTAAACTCAATAATTATGTTGTCTTAAAAACGGACTCTACTGCAGTCTAATATTTACTTTAGCACAAACTCCTCAATACGGACAAATTCCTTAAGTCGAGACTGAGTGTACATGCTACTTTTCTCACCGTCTTTGGCCTTTTTGTGCTCCAACCTCTCCTTCTGAAGACTCTTCTCCAACCTGGAGCGATGCTCATACACCACTACAGGAAACATGGAGGGGATGAATTAAGGGAAGGATTAATGAGTGCTTTGACATCTATCTGGACCAGCAAACCAAACACAAAGCTCCAATACCAACACTTGGACTGCAAAAACAAACTCAACATTAGTCAAGTGAAGCGAAGTGAAGATCCTTTTGGCAATTTTCTTAGCAAACTAGCTTGACGTAGATATCTACAGTCTACATCAAGCAATATTCAAAGCATGGGGAAGTAGGTCAGTGCAGGAGCAAAGTATTCTGGGTAAAATTTGACTACATACACACCGTCATTCTATTGCTGCTAAGTATGCAGATATACTGAGAATACATTTGCAAATAGAGGTTTACATACATTCATGAGCGCGAATGTCTGATAATTTTGGTCTTTCGGTGATTTCTTTGAACTCTTCTTTTCCCAGCACATATCTTTAACTTTTTAAGGGGCTTTTAAGTGTAGTCGACAAATAACAATGAGGTTGGGGCTTTGGGAAGGCCATTGTAGAAGCTTTATCCCTTACAAAAACAGTTTTGATGCATGTTTGGGATGATTGTCCTGTTGGAACACAATATTCCCTCAAAATTTAAACTTCCTAGTAGAGATGGCACGATACCACTTTTTTATGTCCGATACCGATACAGATATCATAAATTTGGATATCTGCCGATACCGATATGAATCC
>NW_005187404.1:748124-749048 GCF_000239375.1 Pundamilia nyererei
ATACCTAATATCGGATCGGTCCATCTCTACTTCCTAGCTGTTGATCTGAGGTGAAGTTGAAGAATTTAGATGTTGTCAAACTTCCTCATTATCCCATCCACTTTCTGCAAAATACCATTACCACAGGCAGCAAAGCAGCCGCACAGCATAATGCTACCACCACCATGCTTGAAAGCTGATACAGCATTCCTAGGTCTTTGTCTTGTCTCATCATAAAACTTTTCTCAGCAGTTTCTTTATTTCTTCCCATACTCTCAGTCTATGGCGATTTGGCAATTTCTAGTTCATGGCAGGCTTGAGCCTTGCTGGTTCCTGGGTTGTTTCTACAATACAATTTTAGATCTTCAGTGAGTTCTTTGGACTTTCTCATTGTTCTGAATATTGGTCAAACCAATAAGGTGTCAAACAAATCTGTTCTATGCTGCAGAGAGAAATTACCAGTAGTCAATTGTGATCACTACTGAGGAGTTAGCGCTTGACCATGGCAAATATACTGTAGAACTGTCAGCACTTTGAGTATATGTATATATTTAGGACAGTATGTATAATTTTGACATTGTGTGGATTAGAGAAAATCCTAAATGAAGTCACACTGGTTTTTTTGTTCAAGGAAATTATTAAAAGTCCCAAATTACCATGCCATTCATGTCCTTGATAAGTGTATGTAAACTCCTGACCTCAGCTGTATTTGTTAAAAGAATATGAAAAGAATAGCCCTATAAAAGTCTTATCCTCTTCATGCTCTAAAAGCTTGAGTGCCTGTTTAGATTCACTTCTTACCTCTCCAGCTATCCTCTAAACCAGCGGTCTCCAACCTTTTTTGCGCCACGGACCGGTTTATGCCCGACAATATTTTCATGGACCGGCCTTTAAGGTGTCGCGGATAAATACAACAAAATAAAACTAGTACCGGTACCGAAAAAA
>NW_005187404.1:750414-775866 GCF_000239375.1 Pundamilia nyererei
CCCCCCCACACCCTCTAACCGATCATTACATGCTCACAGGTGTACACACGGGTGCTCACACACACAAACTACACCCTTTTTGGCTCCTACCTCAAAGCACACTGTGCGCTGTCGATCTGACGTGCTGCACAATAATGTTTAATATTTAGTATTTACCGTTACATTTCCATAGATCATCGTGATGTTGTTTATTCTATTGCTCTTTTTTTCCTGCTTGTTTTCTCTTTTTTCTTTCTCAACAGGTGATCCAGGTGATTGATACATGTATTTTTTGTCTGCTTATTTTGTTGTTTTTTGGGTTTTTTGCCCTTTATCACCGTTCCTCTTCCCTGCTGTTTTTCTTTCCCTCTTTCTTTCTCCCCTTTCTTTTCCCCAGTCAAGTCTGTCCCGTATTTAGCAGGTTAAAATAAAATAAACAATAAAAGGCGAATCAAATAGACCAATACGGCAAGGCTGGGTTGGTCGATTTGGTAAAGTTATTCCGTTGGGCATCTTTCTTTGCCTTTAGACAATAATTCTGATGGCAAAAGAGCCAAACGGGACAGGCAAAAAAAAAAACATTTGTTCTGGTCTTCAGGCAGCATGTGATCTAACTGTTAAAACAAGAACTCTGAACATTAAATCTTCACTTATTCCTTTCCACTGGGGGCTGGGCAGTGAAACTGATGATGTGGCTATTCTTCCCTCTGAGTGCCACCTCAACAGATTCCAAGATAACTGTTCGCTACATCTATATTTAGTTTTAATATCATGAGGGCAGCAAAAGGAAAGAAGGATAGGGGTAAAAGAAGAAGGGACAGGAAATTAACAAGAGAGTAAAACGAAGCTCAAAAGAAACTGGAAAGCTGATCCTAACAGACCAGCGCTAGTGTAAATAAAGGTACCTAACTATCAAGAGGACAAAAAACTTGCTTCTATCATATGAAAAGCCAATGTAATGACAACAAAAGTCACCCGCACAATTCAGCTCACCACGTTTTTACTCTCAATGTTGCTTTAAAGTGGTTATATCCACTTTTTTCATTATGCGTTGTGAGAACATTTTTTATGGCACTGGTGTATAAAAAGAAAATACCTTTTACGATTCTGTACAGTGTGCTCATTTGATTCCATTTAGATAAACAGTTCATGCTGCACCACTTGCTGTTTTTTTTCTTGTTTTTTTTCATGCAGAAGTTAAAGTAATCCCATCTGTTTCCCAACAGACTCTCTGGTCTTTCCTCATCGGATTTTAGAATACAATAAGTTTAAGTTGTGACTCGCATGTTATAATGCTGCCGGGATCAGTTCTGAATAAGTAGCATATAACGCTTAATTATAAAGCGTAAAGCAGAAGTGAACTAACTTTCCCGAAGTTTCTTTCATCAACGCCTGATCAGGTGGTTGTCTAAAACCTCACCAGATTGCATTTTATTTTGCTCCTCTGAGGCGTTGAACCTCCTCAGCAGTGCCAAAGATGAGGCTATGTTTTTCTTAGATGAGCTCAGCTAGGCTACACTCTCTCTGTGGGCCAACTGGGCTGGGCTAGAGCGACAAACAACTGGAGTCTAAAGCTTAATTTATAGCACTGTACTGATTCCCTGTAGAGCTCAGGCCATAATGGGTGATGTTGTGGTTTGCATTTATACTTGGTTTCCCATCACGAGAGAAACTAAATTGTTTGTGGTCAACTCAGAGCTAATAGATCTCAAACAATTGCTAACTGTACTGAAACACGGTACAGAGAAAAGATTTCAAAACAGACTCACTACACGTACTGTCAGGGGCATGAAAAGTGCCTTATATCTACTGGCAGAATATTATGTACTGTAATAGAAGAGTGATCGAGCAATGTGCAGATGAATTTACATTCAAAGAAGCAATGAGTATCACATAGGCCTGAACCTTAGCCACCTAAAAACAAATAGTGCTGTAGGTCCAGAATATAAACACACAAAAAACAACTTCAGCTGTCAAAAGTCAAAAACCAAATGTCATAAAAGCATACAAGGAAAGCAAAGACAGCACAATGGAGAGTTTTCATTGCTTTTGAAAACCTGGATCCACTACAAAGAACTTCTTTGTATAATATGACTTCTGTCTTCTCTGCCACGGGGGGGAAGCTAAAGAATAAGCAACAGCACAAATAAAAACCAGAGCAGGCCACATAACTGGCTGTTCCACATTTTTTAATATTCTAAGTGGTTGTAGCGCACAGTTACAACATGTAGAGGTGAGTCTGCAAAGCTCTGCTTAGCATCTACAGACTTCACTGCTATCGTGGGCCTTTCACTTAGCATGTACATATATACATGCAACAGGCTTACAGCAAAGAGAGAGCAGCTACAGGAGGAGGGCCAATAACGCAAACATACAAAGAGCTGCTGGTGTGTGCTACAAGTGTGAAATGGCCACAGACTGTTGACTCTTTTGTTGTTAGCTGTCTCCATGCTACATTAGCTCTGCTGTTGGCAGTGTTGGTGGCACGTGGCGTAGTAAACTCAGAACTGAATTCACCGACCTCACAGTTCAGGCCACTGTCACAGATACAGCTTTTTGAGTTACGATCAATCCGATATTTGATCCAAACATCAGATCGGGGCATCTCCCCATCAGACCGATGAAACACAGTGTGGTTTGAGCGCAGATAAGAACAAGGGGGCCCTCTATGGTGGTGACATTTATTGACCTACTGGTTTAGATGTGGCGAGGATAAGATCAGTTAGATTTGGCTCAGGGTGTTGAAAAGGAAATGTGGGCCAGGAATTTTTTTTTCTGTGGCGTTTTTGTTGGTTCACATTCGTACTTCCATTGTGTATACACACATACACACCAGACATACAAACACAACAGACCAATTAGGTTTAGGAGTGAAGTTCAACACAGATGCATGTCCCAAGAATCCAAAAAGTGTTGATTGAATATTTTATGTGTGCTGGAACTAACTGTCTGCTACTAAGTTTTGCACACTTCAAGACTAATGTCTTTGACGGGTAACCTATTTTACAAGTCACTCTTTGTTACAATCAGGTCAGGCCTTACAGGGGCAGGAACTCAGAAAGACTGTGAGACACATGACCTGATCCAGGAAGTGATATTAGGTCAAAGAAACACGGCATGTTTGCATATTTACTCCCCACAAGATTTTCTTTTTCATCAAGTTTGTTTTTTGAGTCTACAGGTAACATTGAAAGGATGTAAAATATGTTGATATCTACAGTTCACATTAATGTTCTTGAGCTACTTGTAAACAGAGTAAATAGTGTACACAGTATATACAGGCCCTCGATCAGCTGCAAATTTACAACATCAAAAGCCAAAGAGCTAAATATTGCATGTCACCCATTGTCACTATCAAGGCCTCAAACTGTAGATGTTAAGCAAGAATGTTGAAACATTTTGGTTTCAAAACTGCAGCTTCTCAGCTCCCAAAAGCTCACCACGTGTTGTTAAAAGACGACGTGTTGCGACAAACACGCAATTTCTCGAAACGTGTCAGTGCCATCGAAGCTCGCGCTCATCAAAACAAACATTAAATTTTAAATCTTAAATATTTCATGAGCTCCCATTTGCACTGCTCTCAATTAAATACAGGATGTAGGTGATTAGTAAATAACAGCTCTCCGTTTCTACTGACGCTTTTACACGCCATCCCAACTTCTTTGGAAATAGGGCCGGTTGTTAAATCACAGTGACACATTTGTCAGCGTGCACGCATAACCACAAAGTGCCTGTTAAAGACTTAAAGTGCTTTAAATGACTGATGACTGCCAGCCTGTGGCTGCAGTGGATAACAGGGAATCAATGTGCCTGGCTCACAACCCTCACATTGCCCCCACCCCTCAAGCTATAACCAACCTCTAAATATAGGGCCAGAAAAACACCAATCTGTAGTCAGCTGTGGTTGTCAAGTGGCTTTGTGATTGGCTGAACGATGCACTGTTTCACAATGATAGTTATGGGTGTGGCGCACAAGCAGGAGACAGCTGAGCTACAGGAAGTTGAAATCTACATAATGTATGCTGGTACACTGCAGGACCCTGTTATGGATGACATCACTGGATGTGATGTAATCTGTTGCCTGAATTTTTTTTTTCTTTTAAGCTTTTGCATTCTCAACGATGAACTTTTAGCCTAGGCCTTGTAAATATACCTTGTTAAAAAACTTAGTGGATTCCTCATACAGCACCCTATACTGTCATGACACTACAGAAGAATTAGCAAGGTCTATACCTCTAAACAGTCTCCTGTTGCAAATTGATTTGCCAGTAGAGCACGGCTTTATTAGCACAAATCCAGCAATTATTTGGAAACACCTTAAGCATAAAAAATAGCAGTAAAAGCTTCAATGTGTGGTCCTGAAAATCAGTAGATATGGACTATATCTGCTTTCCAGTAAATAGAGACACACAAATACGTTCACATTAAAAGACCTTCATTGCATCTTAATCTACTAGCAGCAGAAGGGTTTTATTAAAAGGCCCAACTTCAGGAACTTCACCCCACTTTCACAACATTTTAACAATCTTGTTCGGCAGTACCCTGAGTGCTTCCTCCATATAAGCGTGCGTGAACATGCTGCTGTGCTGACAGGATGTGAGGTTTCAGGCCTTGCCATTATGCCATGAGTTTAAAATTAGCCGATGGGCAAAGAGCCCGCTCCTACATGGCTTTTCAGAACAAGGTTTGTTTGCGCCCACATCAGGAAGCAAAGAAGTGTGTCAGGCTTTCAGCTCAGACTCAGAACCTGACAATGTAATCCAGCCTTTAATCCAACAATAAACAAGTAAGCCATTTTTCCCTATTACCCATCGGTTTGCCATACCGTGAAGCTGCCCTAAATCTTTCACCGGTCAGTTCTAGAAGTCTGCATGCATTTGAATATGGTCCAGGGGGTGTTTTGTCTTCAAGGTAAAGAGAACTGCTTTGTGTTAAGTTTTGATGCTTTCGCTGACATAAGAAGATCCCTTTAGTCATTCTTCAGTTCAGGTCTGTGGAAATACATCCACCCCCCTGTAATACTGGTATAACCAGAAACAGAGTGGCGATATACTGTGACCATCTAGATATAATAGGTATACTGTATCTGGTATCAAGATATGGAGGACTGGGAGTTCCCCCTGCTCTTTACTCAAATGCACCAGAAACATTTTGATAATCAAATGATCAGAAATGACAAGAAAATGTATGGATTTCTGTCAAGTAAGCTAACAAACTGTGCTGATGAGCGCATTGTCTTAAAGGCCACGTTTATAGCAGGAACTTGAGTATCACTATGTAGCTCATTACAGTGTTTAGAAGTTCCGGCAATCTGTGGGAAATTACTCCTTATTGCTCATGAACGTACAAGTTTAAGGCAAAATCTAATCTGATGTGATCCTCTGGAATAACTGGGGCACAATTGGGAATTTTCTCCAACGTAATGCTTTTTAGTTTCAGCGATTACCTGAGAGTCAAGGATGCCAGCATGGCAACAACATCCTGCACCATGGTGGCTAAACATCAAAGAAAAACAAAGTCAAAATGAGCTCTAAGACTTCTAGGAATACAGCTAAAATACAGTGACTGCAACCAGCGCTTGTGTTGTAATAGCCTCAGTTGACCACAGCTGCAGGAAGTGACGGGGCTAATTTCACTTTGACTGCACCTCTGGAAAAACAAATGAACTCTCGTTAAAGGCAAATATGCTTTTAAAACATTTTTTTTAAAGGCATATATGCTCATCTCATGACAAGGTCAGGAGCCATCACCAGTTTATTGGCGGCTTGCAGCTTTACTGAAGTATCATTTCTCTAATCCAGCTAGATCAGATGTGGCAGGAAAGTTAGGATGTTTCTGGGAAATCTGCCTCTTTTCAGTTTACAACTGGTTTTCATGGGGTCTCAGCTAATGAGTACTGTTATTACTGATTAATATAGTGATTCGTTTGTCTACAGGACGCTTTTATCATTAACTACATCTCAGATTGATCAAATTTCTCAGTTTTGCTGTGTGCCAAAGATCCAAATATTTAATTGACTATTAACATTACCAGTAAAGCACACAGTCTTTACAATAAAGCCAGGAATGTTGAAGACGGAACTTTAAAAAAAATTTTTTAATTTAAAACCTTAAACACGTCTATACAAACATTTTGTAACCCAGTCTGGTTTTTAAGGTGCTAAATGAACGCCGAACTTAAGTTTGTTAAGTAAAGTAATATCAAGTCCTCCAATTTGTTTTAAAAGATGTAAGGGTGTTTCAGCATGTTCGACAATAATGACAATGCAGTTTTATCCACGGAGTCTGGCGTGACACGTAACGTCGTGTCAGCTGTGGACAAACATTCGATCACCTCTCCGCCCCGTGTTTACCTTGGAGCTGTGCCGACAGCGACTCTTGGTGTTGCTGATACTTCAGTGCCATCGCCTCCGTCCTCTTGAGCTGTTTGTGCATCTCGTACGACATCATGCCCCCGTACATCACCCCGCAGACCACGGTGACCAGAAGGAGACATTGGAAGATCCTCCGCTGCCTCCGGGAGCACACCCCGTTTCCCATGTTGGACCCGCACCCCTCCCCGCCTTCTATGCGCGAAAGCCCCGTCTCTGCCGCTGGAAAGTTCCGACTCAACTTTTCCCCCCTCCCGGTGAGAACTGAGGAAACTGAGGAAACCTCCCCCTCCCCTCACACCCAGAGCATTTCCACGCAGAAAACACAAGCTACGTGCTAATACTCGCTTTCGGGCACATTATTATCTTTTTTAGCAGAGCTGCATCCAAATCTCGACCCTCTCCCCCCTCTGCAACTTCAAAGTAGCCGCTCAGATTTTCGCCTGACTTACAGCCAAACTCTGGCTCTGCCTTCTTTTTAGCTCTAAAAGCAACAAAATAAATAAGACGGGCGAGTCCTGCGTGGGTCTCTCTTCCTCTCTTGCAGAGTTTCTGACGTGACTCGGGCAAGCTTACAGAGAAGTTAAAAGTTGGGTCCACGACGAGGCCTTCATAGCACCTTTAACTTCAGTTACGTGTCAGCCGAGCGGCTCCCTGCCATCCAACTGCAGCGCTATAGGAAGTCCCTCCTCCGAAATAATGGTAAAGTTCCCTGCTCCCGCCCCGTAAGTGCTGCTTTTATTATATTGGTCGCCAGAGAGCTCACTCAAAAAAGCAACGAGGAATGTGAAGGAGGAAAGATAGGACCCCCCCCCAAAAAATGTAGCGTTTAATGAGGCTTAAAGTGAACTGTGAGTCTATAAAACAGAACATCACCAAATGCTGTTTCTTTCCTGGAGTTGCTCTGCCAGACCTTCACAGTTGCTGCTCGTTTCTGGGTCTCTCTGCCTTCAGTTTTGTATTTAATAATTGAGAAGCCTGCTCTGTTGGGTTGGGATCAGGTGATTGGCTCGGCCATTGAAAAATATCCAATTTCGCTGCATTGAGAAACTCTTGGATGCTTTGCGTCAGTATTATTTGCACCGTATGCGGTGGTCTTGAGAGGCCCAACTTACAAAAACACCAACATTTAATATGGGAATACTGCAGAAATACAGAACACAACGGAAGTTCAATAAAATACAACGGAAGTGTTTCTGCTATAACAGCTGAGGCAAGCTGGAAGAGTAATGCGTTTTAATTGAGCCATACAATACTGTACATGTTTGGTATTAGACTGTTGGCTTGTCGCTTCCAGGGGTCTGTTATGACCTTTTGCTGCATGTCCTTCTGTTTGTGTTATATGTGCTTTTGCAGCATTCGCAGTCGCGCATGGAGTTTGAGCGCTCATGGTTACTGTAGCTGTCTGATCGACTCTGTGGCATTTTGTATGAGTATAGCCTGTACACTTCACAATTCAGCCTGCTACTTTACGTCACCCTTAGACACTAGTGCCCAGCTTCCAATGGCAGCTATACAAAGCTATGCCATAAAACTGCCTCCACTATGAGCCAATTTTTCCTCCATACTCGCCTCTTTCCATAATTCTGGTATAAATTTATGTTGTTATTCTGTCCAAATATTTTTTTAGTCTTTTTCTCCCAGAACTGCTACTTCAGGCTATTTTGGATGTTTTCTAGCAAAGTCTGCTTGAGTCAGTGAAAATGAAGGACTGTGCATAAAACTGGCTGTAATTCGTAAACAGTTAATGCAACATTTTGATAAAAACCCCTTGAAGTAGAGCTGAAAGCCTGTATTTCAATCGCATCTCGAGTTTTGGATTTAAAATCCACTGTGGAGGTGCACAGTTTCGTTCAGCAAACTACGGACATGATTGAGAAGACATTGTAAACTTGTACATTTCTGTGACTCAAAGACAGAACCTTCAAACTTTGATGTGAAATTTGAGACCAAATCCTTGATTTCTACATAATATATTTTAGAAAGATACAATGGAGTTATTTAAACTTGGCATAATACACATTTATTAAAAGGCAACACAATGGAAGATTAAAAAAGGAAATAAAATAAACCCATCTCAACAAATTATATATATGCTCCACAGTCTGTAACAGCAAAAGGTCCTAATAATATATTCAATACAAAAACAATCAGAGAAACAGGAACATTTTGAAAATACAATAAATCACTAGAAGTACTGAATTATTAGTGAAGAAGTTATTATTGCATATTTGCAAATGAATTTTCTCGGGCTAGTACTGGGACTAATGACTAATGGTTTGTTTGTTTTTTTAACACAAAAAGACGCCCACACTTGCCTGAGGTAGAGAAATCTGCAGAACTGAAGTTAAACAGATGATCAGGTTAAAAGTGACTATGCCACATACATGTTGTATGAGAAAACCATCTGTCAGAAGAAAGAATATAATTCACTAGTAACTAATTTACTATGAATTAACTAATATTATTAAGACTTATTATTATTATTAGCATTAGTCTAAATCAATACTTACAAAAAAATATAATCATAAGATGAAACCACTCATCTATTAGTACATCATTTTTTTCCCCTTTCTCTCCTCTGTTGTCATCTATTCAATTAGCATTAGTTCTGGGAACAACTGTAAAGAAGCTAATAAGGACACGCTACGAAATAATGCAAATAAATTTGGCTTGACAAGAGCATACTCTCTCCCACAAACCCGATGACAGATTAGACACGTAGACTAATTTTATAATGCTCCTATTTTTAGATAACGTCATTGAACGCGTCTTCTTTCTTTTTTAATAAACGTTATAACGTTTTTAAAAAGACAATGCCAGCACACGCAAACTTAAGAGAGGACATCTGCAGGGAGGTCATAATCAGGGACTTGGAAGGACAAACAGTTCAACTGCTGTTTTTAAGAAATACAGTTTCTTAAGTTATTATCTACTTTAACAATCTGATTCACATTAGCTTAAAAACAGTGATGTGTTTATGCAATGCATTTATATTAAGACTATTAACAGTTTTAAAGGGTACACACTGTTTCTCCTGGTGGACAACAAAGAGAACGCAAAGCAAAGAAATCCACTAGTCCTTAAACATTAAACACGAAAAATCCTTTTCACATTATATAACACTATCAGATTCACATTAAAACATCAGAGTTGGTTCTTTTTATCCCAGCGTTGTCTCGTATGGCTGTAAAGGGTTAGCTACAGGGCCACAAAGTGAGATAAGACCAATGTAATTCCACACTTCTGTGCTTACTAGGGGAGTATTTGGAAAATTTGCTTTCGTGGGCTTTTGGTGCTGATACCTACTATCTTAAAAAATATATTAATACATCAGGTTCCGCAGATACTGGCAAAGGTTTCATTTTAGAAATGACTAATTGGTTTTAAGAGCCCTATTTTAAACATGGAAGCTCACTGATTGCTTTTAAATATAGTTTTTCCATCCATAAACAAAATCAAGAGGTCCAAGTGCAAAAATGACCCAAGTCATGCAGGCAAGCCAGACTAAAGAGAAACTATGGAAGAGCTTCTAAACTGGTCGTTAATCTCCAGTGTTAAGGAAACTGTTACCTCCTCTTTCTTTCTTTATTAACACACTGAACAGGAGATTGTCCTCTTGTGTGCAAAGAAAATGAGACTCATGTTCAGCAACCCCTGAGAGCTCCAAACAAAGACTGATAGTCCAATCGCTGCTGGTGTTTGATCTGTGTCCTACAACACTGTCAGCTCCTCTTCCTCACTCAGAAGAGGTTCCACCTCTGGGATATGGCGTAGCACACTGCTTTTGGCAGAAATGTTCTTCCTGTACATGATGAACTGGGCAGTTACCTGATTCGGTCAAGGGTTGTACGGACACTGTAAGTTCAGACATTTTACAACTGCAATATCAAAAAGGTTGGGACGCTGTGTAAAATTGAAATAAAATCAGAAAGCAATGATTTGCAAATCTAATAAACCCATATTTTATTCACAACACAACGTGGAAAACATAGCAAATGTTGAAACTGAGAAAATTTAGCATGTTAAGTAAATTTGAGGTCATTTCGAAGCAATGACTTAGCAGCTTTCTATTCCTAACCTTAACACATTTATAGATTCATGTCAGCCCGCTGTCATGCCTCCACACGTGTAGGTTCATTCCAACCTGCTCTCACGCATCCGAACGCGTAACATAGTAACGATTTGTCACAGTCGTTGGTATGTGACACATTGGGATGAAAACCTGTTGAATAGCAACGTGACTGGGTATAAAAAGAACATCTAAGAGACTGGTGTTTCTCCGAAATGAAAAGACTGGCAGCAGCCAGTGCTACCCCTCAGCCTCTTGGCAGACGCACCTATGGTATGAATGTTAAAATCCTACGTCGCCTTGTTCTCAAGTTATCGCACTCACATGATTTTCCTCCCTCTGACCTTGACCTTAAGGCTGAAGTCACTGAAAACCTACCAACCTACTAAAATCTGTCTTTAAATTATGAGAGAATTTTAGAATAATGTTACTCAGTGTAAAATAGTGAAGACTTGGAATATCTTATCGTCTAAGTATCATCATCAAAAGATTCGGAGAATCTGGAGAAATCTCTGTGCGCAAGAGACAAGGCTGAAAATCAACACTGGATGCTTTTGATCTTTGGGCCCTCAGGCAGCACTGCATTAAAAACATGATTCTGTGATGGAAATCACTGCATGGGCTCAGGAACACATGCACAAATCACTGTCTGACCACAGTTCACCATGATATTCATGAATAAAGATTGTAGCTCTGTCATGCAAAGAAGAAGAAGACTTATATGAACACCGTCTTCTCTGAGCCAAGGCTCATTTAAATGGTCTAAAGCAAAGTGGAAAACAGTTCTGTGGTCAGAAGATTTCAAATTTGTTTGGGAAAACATGGAGTAGAGGGACCAACGTCTTTTTCAGGGAAGTCCTAGCAGATTTCAGCAAATGCTAAACCACATGCTGCTGCCATCACAACAGCAGTTTCACAGTAGAAGAGTCCAGGGGCCCGTTCTTCGTACCTCGCTAAGTAAGTTAGCTGGATTTGATTGTAGACGATTTCGCGTGATCTTGGATCGTTCGGTTCCCCGAAGCTCATCCGGGACTTGCTGCCATAGCAACAGAGCCGTAAGCGTAAACCTGCTCGGGAGCAGGTTTACTTTATGTAAACAGGATTAGATCGCGGCCACGCAGATATGTCCGCTTCATTTATACGAAAGCAACAGCGATATTCCACCACTGTTTCACCATAAATAAATAACATCAATGTAACTAAAGACAATGCAGCACTTGATCCTTTTATTGATGTCACACAGATACATACAGGTCATTTCCTAAAAAAGGGAAATGTACTATTAACATTCTATCACATGTATGTGATTATTACAGATGTAATTCATATTTCAGAGTAGTAATTGCAAATTACTTCGTGTAATCAAGATGAGAGACCACGGCTATAAAAGCCAAGGTGGATTTGGGAAGCCTGTCGCAGCCATGTCCTGTCCGTATACGCGAGCCACCCATTGCGGAAGGTGCAAGATTGATAAGGAGAGTCCTCAGAATTCAGCGTATATTGCGGGATAGACAGGATCCTTTAGCTCAGCGCGACAGTGAGCTAATAGAGAGATATCGATTTTCCCGTGAGGGTATTATTTACTTAACCAACTTGTTGACGAGGGGGTGCAGGACCACCACCTGTCTTTTTTTGCTCTGCCCTTTTCTTGGTTGCTGTTATAAACAAACAGATTATTTCAGGGTCTCTTTTCAAGAGACGAAAAGCAATATAAGTGATAAATATTACCATTCTGTAGAATATTCTTATATTTCACTTTTACTTGTTCCCATGTTCTAGTGGGTCCTGTTGTGGCTCTAATGTGAAAGTGGATATAATATAACATATTATAATATAATATAATGTAATATAATATTGGATAATATAGTGTGATATGATAAATCTACCCTACCGCCTACTGGTGTTGGCCAGAGGGGCCGATGGCGCGATATGGCAGCCTGGCTTCTGTCAGTCTGCCCCAGGGCAGCTGTGGCTACAACTGTAGCTGCCTCCACCAGTGTGTGAATGTGAGAGTGACTGAATAGTGGTATTGTAAAGCGCTTTGGGTGCCTTGAAAAGCGCTATATAAATCCACTCCATTATTATTGTTATTATTAAATTACTTACGAGTTTAATTTGTCAGCAACTTTCTGCCAGCCCTCTCTCCTTGCTTTTGCAGCCTTTGCAGTGTTCCCTTGCGTTCTGATTAAACTCTGAAACTCCTGAAATCCCTCACTCAGGAGTTCTTGCTCTGCTGCTGAAAAATACCGAGCCGAGCGCGCTCCGTCGACATTTTCGCCGACCAATCAGCGGGTTGCCGATCAATGTTTCCACTATCGATGCGTAGCCCCTTTTACGACACCCAGTGATGTCACATTACTGCGTCCAGCTGTACTAATCGTCAACAGCAGGTGTGTTCGGGGAACCGGATTAGCGAGCTCACGGTTAGCGCGATGGTTTGGTCTTGGATGTGTCATTTGATCTTGGATGTAGTGAGCGACGTACGAAGAACGGGCCCCTGGTGCTGAAGTGGGACGGTACACAGTGGTAAACATGGACATTAAACTCTAAATTCAGCTTATTTTTTCCTGTAAATAATAAACCATTTAAACATTTGACATGTTCTACTGTCAAATTTGCAAATCACTGCATTTATTGTATTTACATTTCAGATAGCTGTTTTCTAATTGGGGTTGTGGACAAAATCAGCATGCTGAATGCTTTAAATTTACTGCACATGCAAAAACATTACAAGCAATATTACCCTATTATGATTTATCGGGTCAGATTTTGCATTAAGTTTGTACAGTTGGGCTTATTATTATTATTTGAAGGATACAAAACAGTCGAGTATGAGGACTCCCAGGCTGCCGATGAGCCAGGCCAGATGTTTGACGATGAAGTTCTGTTTGGAGCCCTTCAATGCCGGAAGGACAACTATGACGCTCAGCCCATACGTCCCATTACCCATCATGGCCAGGGCGAACAGCAGGTAGGAGGTGCCCTCTGTAGACTGCCGCTGGAACTAGAATAGTTAACAGATAATTAACAGACAAACAAGAAGCACCACAGCAGTCTTACACTGGGCTTATAGCGACTCTTATTGTTAGCAGGGATGGCCAGAAACATTTGTCTGATTGGTCTCCCACAGCTACAGCCGGATAAAAATGGCAACTTTCCCTGTAACGATGTCTTATGTGAAGGTTTAAACTTTGCCTCGATGTCTGCTGGGATACCTCACCACAAAAGAAGAAAAAAGGAATTTAAACAACTAAACAACAAGCGTAATTTAGTGCTAATTTGGTGGAGTTGGATTTTTCCTGGCCTCTTTATAGCACCACCTGTGACAACAACTCCTGGTTTCATGAAGCCCCCCCCCACACACACACAAAAACCCAGAGTCACTGTCAATGAAAAAAAGAGTTAAGTACATGTTGTTTCACTTACATTAATCTCAATTCAGTGGACTTGCACTCCAAACAAACAGACACAGAGAACCTCAACAAGATTAAAGGATAAGACTAGATTTATTGAATTGCTTTATTGGTATCAACAAATCCCCAAAAGAGATAACAGCCAACAGCGAATTCATCCTACTAACAAACAGCAGGAAGCATGTGTGCTTCACATAAACAGGCTGGCTTTGTTCATCGCATCTATCACTGAAAGGATGAGGAAAGGCAGCATCCATCCGATATTAAGAAACCAAAGACACATTTCAACCTTGAAAGATAAAATGGAGTTTTACACTCTGCTGTCGCTGCTAAATTCAGTCCGTCCCTGAAGAAGTGTTTAGCAGCAGAGTATGAATATCCTGCTGATTATTCCCCCACAATGTCAGGCAACAAGTGAGCGTATGTGAGAGAAACCCTGAAGGGAATCCTAAACAGCAACAGTTTTAATTGTTTTGTAGACTTGGAATGACATTTTGGACGTGCTCTAACATGTTTACATTTCCACAGGGGCAAAAGCGACCTAAATGATTTACAACATCATGGGAGTCCATGTTTTGTGCCCAGAAGTCTCTCTGGCACTGGCACGCTACTGAGACAATCCCCTCTGGTGATTAATCGCTGCAATCGAGCCAATGTGTTTCTTCAGCACAACAGCGCCATTGTCTTCAACGCCTGGCTTTCATTTTGACACACATGCAATATTCACAAATATCCATACTTCACCATCTTCTCCATCCCCATTTATGACCAACTCATACATAGTAATTTGAGCTTTCCACAAACCTCCAATCCAAACACACAAACCATGTTTCTGAGAATAAAGTGAGTCCAAAAAAAAAAAAAGTTACTTACATTTTTATGGATTTGTGGAAAACGGGAGCAGAGGTAGAAAACAGATGCCAAATATCCACATACATAACCAGTGATTTCCACTGACTTGGAGCTGGCTGGACTCTGGGTAAGATAACAGTGAAATAAAGAGAAAAGAGTTAATGCTGCACCTACGGAAGAGTGGGTAATCTCAAGTGGAAAGGTGTTTGCGTCCTACCTGAGTGTTTAAATGTGAACCGTTGTCTATAATGAGCTTGGGTAAAGCCAGGAGTGCTAAAGTCCCAGCGCCACACCACATGAAGCACACCCACTTCAGCGCGGGATTTTCTAAACGACAAACACACACAAACTCAGTAACAGACGTATCCAGCAACAACAAAAACAGTACCTGTAGGTTCAGTCTTGCTTAGGCAACAGTACAATTAAGATTACTACCCAATGAAGTTTGCAGAGCAGTGCACATCAGATAAGGGCAGTACGACAGATGTTTACACTGACTACACAAACATTATGTAGGAGTAGGATGATAACTGGATATAAATAACTTGAATAACTATTGTATAATATTAAACCCTACTCTACACCCCTGCAAGGTTTTATCACAACTCATTCAAAACTTTTGGAGCTATAAATAAGACACACGGAAACATTACCAAAAACACAACCTCCTTGGTGGAGGTAATTAGACATTCACCCCATTTTTCCATTAGCACTGCCTGAATTCTTACACATTGTTAGACACTATAGGATCACACAGTTGCTGAAGATTTGTCTGCTGCATGACCACGATGCGATTGTCCAGTTTTATTGAGCCTATGTAAACTGTATCCTCGGTTTCCTGTTCTTAGCTCTGTACTCGGTGTGGTCTTCTGCTGCTGCAGCACATCTGCGTCAAGGTGATGCTCTTCTGCATGTGTTGTTTGTAATGTGGTTACTTTATTTGTCTTCTTATGTACTCGAAACAATCTCTTTTATCCATTCATCTGCTGCTCACTGGATACTTTCTGTTTTTTGGACCATTCTCTGTAAACCCCTGAGATGGTTGTGATGGAAAATGCTACATAACAAGTGCACAAAAGTCTTGCGTTACCCATCACTTCTTTATGTTATAAGACTTTTGCACAGTGCTGTATTTAAACCAGGCATCATGCTTTGCCAGAGGTTTAACCTAAGAGCAGAGGCGGTGTCAGGACTCACTTCTGCTGGAGCTGTTTTTGATCTTATAGTAGAGAAACTGGGAGACGAGAATCAAGTCAGTGAAGATGTAAAACACCACTGTGACAACCTGAGAGTGGGACAAATCAAGAGAGAGAAATGTCAAGTAAAATGAAAAAAAGAAAATCAGGATAATGACTATCCCTTCAAAATCTTGATAGAGATTCACACTGCACAGCCAGCAGACCTCAACCGGCCAGGCTGAGTTGTCTGTGTTCACCTGAATGGGCAGCTGGCTAGTGAGATAGCATCCAGCGAAGCTGGTCAGGTCTCCACTGAGGAGGAAGACGAGAAACCCAAAAGACATGGCCTCCTCCACTTTTCCATTCCGATAGGCCTCATAGACCTGCCTGGAAAGACCCAGCAAGTCAGATTAAAGACAAATATAAGACGTTAACATTTCTGACTGGCTGAGCTGGTTGCACGATAAGCCGACAATAATCAAAGTAATTACTCACGGTATCGTGGACAACAAAAAACAGAACATGGATATGAGTCCTATCACAACACTGCAGTACTCCCAGATGTTGTCCACACATTCCTCAAGCAGGTAAAGGATCCATGGTGTCCCGTTGACACACAGCGGTCTGCCCTGAGATGGAGCAGTCCAGTTGTTGATGGCCACATCTGCACTCTTGCCTGGAAAACGCCCGCTGGCCATGAGGAGAGACTGATTTCCTCTACCTCCTCCTCCTTTTCCTCCTACTTCAACTTTCTAAGTAGCCTGGGTGTGTTTGTTTTGTCAACAAAGCTAAAGCCTGGAGAAAGCAGATTTATGTGGCACCACTACCTGCCTGTACAAACAGACTTCTTATGTCATTTCTCGAGTCTGAAAGACAGAAAAATAAAACAGACAGTGAGCAAAACGAACAAAGAAAACTGTGGAAGCTACAGAGGAAAGAACATAAAGTGTTAGGTCCATCCCAAATCAGTAATTACGTCTACATTTTAAAAAATACGTCAGTAAGCGATAAGTTTGCTCATGGTGCACGCTCAGTCTGGCCTACCCACGCTCACAGCTGTCCAGAGAGCCACTTGTGGTGTTTATGTGGACGCAATCATGTTTCAGGCTAATTTAAACGGATTTGGAAGAGATGCTAACAAACAAACAAACATACAAAAAACATAATTAAGTTCAGTGACCGCTCACCTGACTAAAACGGACTCGTAAAAGACTCCAGGCTGTTTGCTAGTTTGTACAAACTTCACCAGCATCCTCACACGTTCAAGCCCTTTGAAAAAGATTACGGATAGCTTCTCCGTCCACCATCAGCGGTCTCCTGTGTGAAGCGGACCAGGATAAGATGCAACATCCGGTGCGAATTCAAAGTAAAATCCTCTTTGAGGACAATTTAATACTGCTTGAGAAATTTACAATATAATGCCAGGCTATTTATTAATTTAAAAATAATATCTCTTTTTTTGTAAACTGGGATACTTAATTTGTATATATTTATGTAGAAAACATTTTTTCAAAGTTGTACCCAGGTACGTATTTACGAAAACAACATACGCTATAGCAAAAGTCATGTGTGTTTTTATTTCAACGCCACAGTAGAATGTATTTTCGTGTATAATATACAAATACATATTTTTGACGTTAATAGTTCCCATTCATTTCTTATGTACTTCATTCACGTATCGCTCCATGAAGTAGACAAAATCATGTGCTTTTATTTTGAAGGCACCGCAAAATGAAGTCTCACGCCGGACGCGATGCCTGGGAAAATACCACCATCTACTGACCAGAGCAATGAATGAATGACGTCAATACAGTGAAAAACTATATCGCCTTTGCTACAAGCCTTTTCCTACGGAAGCGTAGAGCTGCCACCCAGGCAAACGTGAAAGTTTTTATAACGTGAAAAGTTTATTGTTCTAACAAGATACTTTTCCTGTTTGTACAATATACTTTTCACGTTTGAACAACATAATATCAACAATAACGTGATATTATGTTGTTCAAACGTGAAAAGTATATTGTACAAACATGATAGAATATTGTACAAACAGGAAAAGTATCTTGTTAGAACAATAAACTTTTCACGTTATAACGTGATACACTTGTATTTTTCTTTTGCCTGGGTGGCAGCTCTACGCTTCCGTACTTTTCTTCCTTATTACATTTTTATATTATCAAAAACTAATGTAAACACCAGCATATACAATACAACCATCATCACACAACTAATAATAACCCACCTGTAATAACAGCAATAATATGCTGTAATATGTTTCAGTTGAAGTACAATTTGGCACTTAATTTCTAATCCGATATGGGCATTTCAGATTAGTTTTTATTGCTTGAAAGTGTTGAATTGTAGTTTAGTTTCTGTTATTTTCAGTCTCAATTTTAGTATTTACTTTTATTGTATGAATCAGAATCAGAATCAGTACAGGTGTTACAAGATTTTATTTATTAATTTTTTTAGCCAAACTAACTGATGTGTCCTCTATATTTTTTATAGTTAGTTTTCCAAGTTCACTAAATAATTTTATTAGTTTTATTTTTTTCAAAAGTCTAGTTTTTATCTTTATTTTAGTTAACTGAAAAGATTTGTTCACATTTAGTTTTAGTGTTTAGTTTTAGTTAACTATAATAACCTTGGCCACGCCTGACGCTTGAAAACCATATGATTTCTTTGTTTTGTTTTGTTTCGTTTTTGCATTATTTTATTTTTAATTTTTTTTAAATGAACCATTGGGTTAACTAATCGTGTCACAAAAAGCGAGTCCTGTTTAAAGATCGCTTTAACCACTGAAGCTGAGTTTGAAATAATCTCCATATTTTTCCGAGGGCTTCTGAACGCAGCGTCCTCACCTGTCCCTCCCTCCATACACCTGTTGCTCCGCGCAATCCGATCGGCCGCAAGATGGCGCGCTTTCCCATGGTGACCGAGGAGGACGACAGTGAGGGTTGCTCTGAGAGAGGACCTGGATCTGCGCAGGGCTTTTTTTTATTTGTGTTGCTATGTGAGGCTTTGGAGCGCGGTTTGAAGATACTGAGCGAGGATCCACATTCAGCGTCCGCGTACTGTCGACGTGCTGCGTGGAGCAGGTAAGCTGTCCGAGTCCGTGGGTGTTTGGAAACGAAGCGGGCTGCTGGGAGGGGGGTTTCTTGTTGCATGCTCTCTGTCATAAGAGACGGGAATATGTCACCCACATTCCTTGATGTCGGGAAAGTTGACTGCACGAGTTGAAAGCAGTGGATGCACCACACACTTTCTGGTCGCCCACTAAGCCGACTTTTTTCCTGTCTTTACTGAGGATACCCCAGAATCCATGACGCCACAGATAAAGATAGCCTACTACTAAACCCGGGGGAGCGCGCAAGTGGATATGAGAGGTGTTTTCCTGGGCTGTCGCGCGTAAACACTCACAGTAATTCCGGGCTAAATGCGTGGTCATTTTGGGGGGAGGTAGTGTATCCTGGAAGGACGCGTGGCACCTCATCTTTTGAACATTTTGAACATTTTTTGATGTCACAGAGTAGTCATCTGTGCCTCTCTGTTTCTCAGGGTAACATGCAAAGGAATGTGCTCCCGGAGCTTGAAAGGCAAGTTCAGTGGCATTACTCACATTTAGTCTGTGCATTTCTTCCCCTAATCCCCCGCTCAAATCCAGATCTATACTGTTGCTTCACTTGTATTTGTGTGAGAATACAGACGGTATGTGTGTGTGTGTTTGTGTTTGTGTGTGTGCGTATGTGTGTGGTGGGGGGGACTCTTCAAGGTCACAGACTTCAGACAGATGTTGATGTCCCAGGAAGGAAGGAGATTATCGTTCACTGTATGAACTTGAACTAACCTCTTAGTATTTTTGTGCATAAGATTTCTAAAATAAAATAACGTGTATATAATAACAAAGAAATACATATTTGTATTTGTGTGATTTAGCATTTATTCACGACACTTATATTGCTTATTATTTAGAATTTAAGGTACACTCTTTTATTTTAAGTTCATGATGGCAGACCTTAGATTATTTGGAGTTATATTGCTCAACAGCTTTGCATTACCTTGGATATTTTTAGGAAACTAATTACAGAGTGCAAATTACGGGACAAAATTATTAGTCCTTGCTATGAAAAAGCTTTTTATTAGAAATTTTCCCAACTGTTTTTTTTTTTTACTAGAGCGAGTAATTTTAACATAGCATTTCTGAACATGATACATTTCTTTAGAAAGAATCAATTATTTCAATTTGTGCAAAATAACAAATATGTCATTAAAAAAATATTTCTCCACCTGAAAACCCAACCTTTTCATTGAGCTACAGCACAAACCACTGCTGTACTATGATGTGCTTTAACTGTGTAATGCACAATGCCTGTATAATCTAATTAAAATTCAGGGTTAGCATGCTATTTGCACAAAGTATAAAAACTTTAGCGAGGGTTTGAGCTGTCACTGAGAAAGCATCATGCCAAAAACACAACACATCAATTTAGACTTGTGAGAAAAAGTTGTTGATGCTCACAAAGCAGGAGATGGCTATACAACATCACAGTTTCCAAAAGTGTCATCAAAAAAATTCAACGAGAGCCACGTCGTATACAACAAGCCTGTCAGAAATAGGAAGATTTCCAAGACTTTGAAAAGAAAACTTGTGAGAGATGCGTCTAAAGGCCACAGAACCACTGCCAGGGCATTAGTGAATGACTTTTTCAGGAATTGTAGTCTCAAAGAAGAAAATCACTAGAACCCTGCAAAGGAGGGGGTACAGGCCAAGAAAAATTCCACTTCTGCCGAAGACGCACCGTACAGTTACATGGAAGTATGTCAAAGACGACCTGGAGAAAGATTATGCTTACTGGAGACACATCCTTTGGTCAGATGAGATGAAACCACAGCTGTTTGGAGAAAGAAGGGAGAGCCGTACAATCCAGAGATCACCATCCCCGCGGTGAAGCATGGTGATGGGAGCAAAATGCTGTGAAGATGCTCCAGTGTATCTGAAACTGGGAATCTCATTAAGGTGGAAGGAATCATGAAGAAAGAAGGACGTGTGACAAACTCCAGCAGTCAGCAGCAAAACTGGATCTGAGTCATCCCTTTGTCTTCAGCACAACAACGAGCCAAAACATACGTCGCTCCTGCTGACCAAAGTTAACATAGCTCACTGGCCTGCACAAAGCCCTGACCTGAAGACCAAGATCCATGCCAGAAGACCATCAAATCTGGAGGAGCTGGAGAAATTTGCCAAACAAGAATAAGCCGGGATTGTTTCTATGTGCAAAGTAAAATAATGTAAGTAAATAAAATAAGACTAGGTTGTTTGGAAAAGCTGATTTAAAAAAATTTCCTTGCTCCTCATCTGTAAATCATACTGTAGGTGATTATATATGACAGTAAAAGCCAACTTTCATTGCTCATTTCTGCGATTCATTCTGCTCACTCAGGAAACAGGAAGCCTGGATAACATGCAGGATGCAGGTTATGAGAACACTTCCAAGTTTAGAAACACATTAAACAATCGCTTTCTAATAAGAATCACGTCCTGATGATGCTGTGAAAGCGTTCAGTCGGTACTCCTGAGTCAGGCCCGTACGCTGAATCCGGAGCACGCTTCCGCTCAGCTCGGAGCACGAGACCGAGTTCGGGCTGTGGAAGGCAGCGGGGAGTAATGAATAATGAATGGTCTTGAAAGTGTGCATGAGTGTTAGTTGGCTGAGTGTGGCGGTAATGCACATTTTCAACCAGCACTGCTCCCCCTCTGCTGTGGAAATCCTCTCAGCAGTTATGAGTCTCGCAGCACAGCAGAGCCAAATCAGAGAAAAAAGAGAAGCCCCCAACCCAAACGTGCACTCTTTAGGGTGGATTCAGTGCTATTTGACACAGTTATGCCTGCAGAGAACATTTCAGGCTCTCTCACACACACACACACACACACACACACACACACACACACACACACACACGACTACAAACACACAAAATGGAAGGAGGAATGAGCTCAACTCAGATTAGTCTATAGAGGCTCTTTGTTCTCTTTGATGTGTTCATTTTTTCAACCTGTCTAGAAGTTAAATTATTTTCACTTTCAGAATGTAGCACAGTGAGTCCTAAAAGAAGTTTCTAGGCTGAAAATGAGAGTTTAAGTGATTACTCAAAAGCAGAAAACTAACTTTTAATCACAGATTATGTGTTTTTGGCATAATGTAGCAACAGCATGATGAGTATTAATAATATCCATTTATTTAATTATCAGAGGAGCCATTATTTTTTACAATTGTCAGCACGATCAATAAGTAGTGTAGTGGCCCATTTCGTCGAAATGTTAGAATCAATAAAAGGTATTTGTTACTATCAGTTGAGGTTTATTGTTTGAACTGTGTTATCTCAACTGCTCACTATGAGGCTAGAGAAACGAGTTTGTGAGGTCACGAACATAAACAAGATACACAAACAACAATATCTGAAATGATTATACACAAAAAAAAAATGTCTTCTACTTTTTAGACATGACACAATATTTTTTTGAAGTAAAATGCAAATGAAATGTATAAAAATCAAAGTTTTATTTGTTCAAATAATTAATCAGTAAGGAAAATATGCTTGGAATAAACTGAATGTACGCCAAAAAAGTACATTTCATTGACCAGATTCCATCATATTGAATATTTACATTGCACTTATGTAACAAAATTAAATGGGAATTTACATGTAATCATTTTGGGTGTAAAATCTTTTTTTTCAGTGCATTATTGACATCAGTGACACACAGGATTGTTAGGTACAGGTTGTTTGTAGTTGGTTGTGCCACTTTCACCTTCAGAGCTATCTTAATTGGCCTAAAGAAGGTGCTGGAAACATACGTCTTAGCTTTTGGTTCATATTGACATGATGATGACAGAAACCAAGACTCATTAGACCAGGCAGCACTTTTTCAGTCTGTAGTCTCAGTTTCCTGTTCTTAGTTGACAGCAGTGGCACTCGGGTGTGGTCTTCTGCTGTGTGTTCAGAGATGCTCTTCTGCACACCTTTGTTGTAACAAGTGGTTAATGGAATTACTGTCGCCTTCCTATCAGGCATTTTCATAGATGCATAGATGAGTAGTTGTAGTGTGATGTCTGCGTGGTTCACAGACATCGAAGGGCACGTGGACAGCCACAGAGAGTGTCACATTCATCCTCTGGTGACAAAATGTAGTTAATGTGGGTGTGGATTCAGACAATGGCATCCTCATAGATGTGTAAAGTATAACACCGCCTTTAAAGTAGATTGGAGCCAACGTGGGTAAATTGTGAAGGGCACATAAAGCAGAAATGATTTTATCTTTATCTGCTCTCCTTGCTTTAGTTGGTGTGACATCCATCAGTGTCACATTAAGTGTTCCTGTGGTCTGCTTTGTCTTATCACACCCATAGTGACCGCTCTCTGTAGGGATGGTAAGATATTCACTCCCGTGTTTCCCTCGCCCGCTCACTCTCTGTTTTTCTTTATCTTTCCTTTCATCAGGGTTTCACTGTAGCAGTTTTCTCCTGCTCATATCATACTGTAATTCCCAATCGTTGCTCCACAGCTGCGTAACTGCAGGACATAAATTATGGAGAACTTTCCCCTTTGTCCCACACAAGCACAAATGCGTACACACACACACACACACACACAGATTCACATATAATACAATACCTCTACAGTAGGCTCCTCGGGGGTCTATCTTTCAAGTCTTAACTCAGTTCTCCGCGGCAGTGTGGACCTATTTCCACAGATGTCTTCGGGGAGCCTTCATCGTACTTATTCATTCAATCCAAGGCATCAGTTACATAACTGATTGGCCCAGTTATAGAACAGCTACTTAACTAACCAGACTTTAGTCAAGTAATCAATATGGAAGGTGCAGTCTTTTACGGATACGGCAGAAGGATTTTTGAGGACAAAAAAAGCCGTATTCTCACCATTTAAAGTATAAAAAGTAAAAATGTAAATAAAACTGAGAATATAAAATGACTCCTTTTAACTGCTGGAGACTTGAGATGTTCAGATTTGCTGAATAGATATTTGTTTGCTTTAATTGTATAAATTAAAGTCACCGTAGTCACTCGTTGGTTGAGCGGTCACTGGTCCAGCCATCAGGTTGTATGAGTGTGGGCCACACACACATTCTTAGAACTGGATTTACATTTTCCACCACAACTTTTTGAGGGATAACATTTTTCTATGGCAGTTGTTCCACACTAACACAATTCACCCATTGACATAGTAGTTTTATTGTAAGCCAAAACAATAATAATTTTAGCAACCATGGCCAATTTTTTTAATATAAATTTGTATCTATTTATGTACATTTTGGTTATGCGAGTCCTCATTCTGTACCTTTGCACTGGAACTCATATCTGCATAAACAAATGATGACTGTGCACCTCCCGAGAAATGCATCTGTGTCGGGTCGACCCGGACCGCGACGACCTGAATGGCGTGGAAGGTTGTGGTGTAGGGTTCAAAGGAGTTTCCTGCTTGCTTCTTTATGTTGTAAATTAGGAGGTAGATTTTCCTTAGAAGTCTAAATCAAGCTTAAATTCAACGCATACCAATCAATAAAATACATTTCATTTGAATACATTTCATAGAAAAATAGTCTGTCTACACCTCTGTGGCTGTAGGCTCTGGGTTTTGCTGTATAAAAAAAATGTGTTCATTCAATGAGTTGGCCAAATTCGTCAGGATACGCTCTGAATTACGAGGAGACCATCAACAACCACCGTAAGCAGCAAACATTGACTTGTGCTTTGCAAATGAAGTAAACATGAACACGTACAACTCAATGTCGTTATTGGGATAGTTAAACTTTGGTTGACGAACCAAATCTTTCTTTCTTCCTCTTCATGAAGCTTCTGAATTCACGCTCAGCCTGATATGAATGCAGGGAATGCACAACGCAGGCTCTTTCTTCTATAGTCTCTTCTGTCTCCCCACAGCTCCTTTCTCAAGTTTTTTTGTGAGTGTGTGCGATGTCTTGCAGGCCGAGCAGGTGCACATTACACAGAAAGACAGGGCTGACTGAGCAGAGGGAGAGAGGAGGGAAAAGAGGGAGGGCTGGTCTGTCTTCATAGGCCATACAAAAGAGGCAGTGTTTTCTCTCCCCCTCGCAGTGTGCTGAATCAAGACAGTAGTGCCAGTGGTGGAGGCAAGGAAGAAGGAGAGGCCCATTGTCCTCACATAACCCCCTAACATTCGTATTGCCCTCCCCAAGCACGCACCCTCTGGTACCCCTCACCCAGCGGCACCCAGCTTGCCTTCAACATGTGGGTACCTGCTAGAGCGCTATTTCTTTGAATTTCCCTGGAATCATTTATCTTATCAGAACGGGTTTGGGGAAGACTGACAACACACCAACGACAAGACACTAGTTGTGTCTGTAAGCTTACAGACACAACTCACTGTGTGTTGTTAACTGTGGAACTGCAATTTGTGTTCTTCACATGTGCAGACGCATCTATTCCTGCACTGTAAACTTTTAGGGTGACGGTTAAGTGTGAGGTTAATAAATTTAAGGTAATGTAATGTCCTGTGAAAGAAATATGACTGCATGTGTGTGTGTGTGTGTG
>NW_005187404.1:776166-818382 GCF_000239375.1 Pundamilia nyererei
AATGCAAGTGTTGGAAACGTAATCCATCTCCAGCTTTCTCTCAGTCTGGGACTCGGTCTGGTGGCTCCTCCATTCCTCATTCTTTCCTCCCCTTGGTGTTCTTTGGTCGTTTCCATCTCTTTCCCATGCCTCTTTTCTTTTTCAGTCTTAGTTATTATTGGGGAAAGTAAGCTGACTCTATTTTAAAGCTGGACTTATCCACCATTCATTTGTAAAAACTTGAATCCAAGATTTTGGCTACCTCCATGTTTGGTTTTCTGAAACCAGATTAGGGATACCAGAAATTTAGCAGTCGGTACCAACACTAGTAGTATTACATGATTCTTGACTCCCACTTTGATGCCTAAATGATCATCCCATATACTGACACATCAATGGGGTGGCAGATTATTTATTTAAAATGTTAACTTTACATTTTGTTGACCACACACAGACTGAAATGTTAGGATGGTTGCCGAGCAGGATGCTAACGTTACAGTGTCATTATGTTGGCACAATTTTAGCTATTTTAGCCCATGGAACAAAATTGATTTCACACCGGTAGTGCCAGCTGTCTCAAACAAAACGTTAAAGTGCATTTCAGAATACCATAAGAAGGATAACATTGTGAATGTTGTTACTGTGAACAGAAAATTGAATTCTGGGTGCTGGTCTTATAGCCAACTTATTAAATTTGTAGTATTTTCTCTCTCTTACTCTAAATAAAACACAATAACATAATTTTTATATAGTTTGTGAGTCAGTTATCATCCCCCAATCACCCCACCAGTATTTCCATAGCTGACTCTGCCTTTCATATCGATGAGTTGGAGCAGAGCTAATGCTAGACTACAACACTTACAGCCGTATGCCGCCCCCTTGCCTGCTGTTGTGTTTCCACAATTATGATGCCAAATGGCACTGTAGAAATCATTCCTGGTAACATCCGTAAACCAGATGTAAAGATTGAAGATTTGACTGAGGAACCTGCATGCCCAAACCGTAGTGAGCGCTAGCTACGCATTAAAGTTTGTTTGATGAAACATCTTTCTCCACGTTGGACATTAGTTACAAAATAACTGCGATGTTGTATTAAATACAAAATCAAGTTAGCAATGCAAACACAAAAACAGTTAAGAAATTGTTAACTGAGTTCATAATTTAAGTGATGAGTCATTTAATTTTCTCACTAAAACTGTGTTTTGTTTTTTTTATTCGCAAACTGAATAATCATCCCCTACTGGCCATTAAAAGGAATGCAGGAATGCTGTTCAGATGCACAGCCTACATTCACCTATTATATACAGTTTGTGCTAGATACACATGATATTGCAGTATAATTCAGTTTCTACAGCTCTGAATGATCATCATGTCTTTAAAACACAAAACATTTTAGTCCAAATGAAGCTACAATTTATTTATTATGACTGGTGTATTAGACCATAACCCACTGAGCAAAAACTTACCGAAAAGACCTCTAAGCAATGTTGGTATGTCTTTGAACTGTAGGAGGAAACCTGAGTACTCACACAAGCCCAAGGAAAACATGCAAATCCACACAGAAAGCCTACAACCAACCAACCGGGGGGTTTATACTCAAAACCTTCTTTCTCAGATGCCCTAATTTGTAGCCACATGTATACAAATAGCACAAGCACATTTGTTAAATATTAGTCTTTCCAATACGCTGCAAAGAGGACTCTTCAGCTTTCACTTTTTGAACACATTTATATGTGAAGTGGCATATTTTTAAAGGCTTTGACTAGCTGACCAGATTTAGCCCAGAAAATGTCATCCATTGATGTCTGGTGCTTGGCGGGATTAGTTACTCCCAGGAAAGTGTGTATGTCATACAGTACATCCTTATCAAAAAGTTAAGAAATACACAGTGTACAGGAGTATATGTTCGCAGTGTAAATAACAACACACTCATACTGTATTTTTGGGAACTCCTTGCACAGAGAGAGCTTGTGATTATTCACCTTCACAGCTGTGTGTTGGCCTGTCTTTGTGCGACAGATAAACCTCTTTGCTCTGTGTTCATGGCTGTTTTGTTGTTTCGGTCCCAAAGCCACAGCTCGGACCAGTAAGAATTCCCGATGTGGTATCCTGGCAATGGTTGGGTTTCCATGGCCGTCGCTGGCTTGGCAGGACAGATAACGGCCTCCCAAGTGGTCAGCTTTGTGCGTTCCTTTTGGTCTGGCTTGGGCTCGCTCCAGTGTGGCTTTCAGTGAAACGGTGCGAGGATGAGACGATGTCTGATTGTAGAGGGAAGCTGGTGCAGGAAGCAGAAAATGACACAGATACATATGTTTAGCTGCTCGTCCTCTCAAAGGAGGCAGAGTTCTGCTGTGAGCAAAGTCATCGTGATCACAGGCAGCAGACACGCCGGGTGGCTGCTTCAGAAAGAAGGCGTGCGCGAATACTTCAAACCGCCCAGAAAGCAGCGACAACGGCGAGAACAGCAGCGCGTTTACGTGTTTACATTTCTGTATAGAAAATAAGGAGCGCTAAGCCAGTGATATGTCACACTTTTAGAAGCAGTCTCAGTGGGTGTGTATATGTGTGCGTGTGCATATGTAATCCTTTGCCCTTCCGGCGTCGCTCCGGTGTGAATGATTTAATGTTTAATTGAAGCTGACAAGAGTAACAGTAATGCAAGTAAATGGTTAACATGCTACTTTTCAGTTACCACAACTTTGAACTCCATTCATAACACCAGGACACTGTGTATTCTGTTCGACTCATTACCTTTATTTACTTTACCAATCATTATAATACATTATTTGTGCTATAGTGTAGAGTATAACAGTTAGAGTTGCACCAGATATGCAACATATTATTATCATGTTTTAACTTACTCATGCTGCTGAAAAGAGGGCAGAGATACAGTCTGCCAAAGCTCTCCTCTGCAGCACACATCCTGACTTTACTCGTCCTTTTAAACTGGATTTTGCTGGGGGTCAGCGGTGCTGGTGCTGCGTTGCTGCAGGACGATAAGCGTGCTATGGATCACCCAGTTTTTACACAAAAAAAATGTTTTGTGTACACCGATCATAAACCTCTTGTTTTTTTTACTCCAAATACTCCATCCAGATTCGTGAGGTGGTCGCTCCTTGTGCAGAGAGAATGTGATGGCAGACGCGCTCTCTTGGTCTTTTGGAAGACGTCGGTGTTATGGCTGTTATTGCATTTCTTGCAGTTTAGTAAGTTATTTCTTTTTTTTCTAGCTTTGAGGATCTTTGAGTGTACCTGCAGGTCAACGTCTGGCCATTTTAAAAGCCCTGTTTCCATCCTCGACCGGTAAACCTCTGTGAAAATGCGTGTTTCTTGTTTAGAGACCTTTGCAGCTCTTTGCAAACGATTAACCCACATGTTGTTTATGTCAGTGAAGCAGAGGGCGTGAACTGCATTTATCTTTTGCACAGTTTTCTTCTGCTTTGCTTATTTTAGGGTGTTAGGCTTACCACGTGCCTTTCATTCAGTTTTGTTTTCATTTATGTAAATACAATAGATAAAGATGAAAACTTTTATTTGCCATTTGTACATATGAGCTAGGTCTGAGTGCATAGCGCTTAGAGTCAGAGTCCAATAAATACACACACAGATAAACAAAGTGCATTTAGAGGTGAAGTCAGGTTTCTTTTTTTAAACAGACAAAGATGAAGAAAAAAAATGTCAAGTAATTTCAAGTGGTTGGTTCACCCTGGAGTAATTTGCTCTCAGATATTGGTATGCATTAATAAATAACGGGCTTTAACTGAGAACTTGTGGTCAGACTCTGATTTGGGCAGCGGGCCAGGGACTCCCTTTTAACTTTTGTGCTATGCTCCCTGCTATCATTTTCTAAATATGTGCGATATGATTAAATGCTGTCTGACTAAGATTTAGATGTAAGATTATTTATTTACTATAACTTAGCGATGCCAACACACAGGTCTCTGGAGTGGAGCACATGCTTTTACCTTCAGTCCCACATTCACATGCTGCCCCAGCAACTTTTCTCCAAATGAGAGGCATGTTGTAGAGTAGAAGTGCACTATATAAGAACCAGTCCATTTACCAGAGACAGGCAGAATGGTGAATTTCAGTCTGTAGTTTTCTACATCTCACACAGGTGAGCTTTCACACACAGTTGCATCTCTAGCACAGTGGCCATTTTGAGGTTCAAAGCTCTGTCACAGCTGTATGGACATTTTTACTGCACCGTTGTGTTGTTATGGGACTTGGGGCCATAAATACACAAGCTAGTTAAAGGACTACGCCCACTGCCCCCAACTGAACCCTCTACACTGGGAATCCTGCGCTTTAACTGTAATAAAATGGTTAGGAACAGGATTCAACTGGTTGGACTATTAGGTCCTTTTAAAAGAAAACACAATTAACCTGCAGCTAACTAATGCACATCTTATTTGTTTAATCGGTACAACAAACAGAATGTGAAATTCATGCTGAACCTTTTTGTTTCCAGGATTTAGACTAAGCTAAAATAAGCAGTATTTTTAACAGATAAGAGTTGTATCAATCTTCATGTCTATGTCTTGCAATGAAATTTTGTTTCTTATGCACGACTACTCCTTTAATTGAGATGTTTTGGAGAGCAAAAATCACATGCAAAATTAAATATCCGATGCTCGACAGTATCTCTGACTTGCTCCGAATTAATTTTCCCAGCTTTTCAAATGATCTCTTCCTGGAAGACGATTTTGTGTGCAAAATGACGATCCCAGCATTTCCTTCTCTTTAGTTAATTTAATCCTTCACTCTCTCTTTTTTTGTCCTTTCTCCTTCAGGACTCAGCTGCAGAAGGACTGCCCTGTCTCCATGGTAACAGGCCTCAGGCAGACCCAGAAAAATGTTGGGCCAAACCCGTCAAACTTACCTGATTCTGGACTGCGCCGGAGAGGATTTTAACAAAAATTATAAAACTATCAAGTCCTAATACGATGCATTCGATATTTCTTTCTGTATAAAAGTGTGTGCCTGAAAATCTTCATATATTTCAGCTTTATTGCATTTTAGAAAGACTTGCTTTCTCCCATCCCTGGCAGAAAAGAGTCTTCTATTTAAATATCTTTCTAAAACCAGGAGGTGAAGGAAAAGTTGCTATGGTATTCAAGACATTATGTCAGCGACTTTCTCAGTTAAGTGATCTTAAACTGTGCGGAGGCCGTCCCAGGCTCGTCTCAAGGTCCTAAACCAGGACAAGGATGCACCAGCTGTTTAGCCAAGTGCTCGGCCAGAGGGATCTGTCCAGAGCAGGTGATCTGTTCTCTCTGGAGGACGCAGACATTGAAGACTGTCTGTCTCAAGCTCTGGACCAGATTAAGGCAATCTCCTGCTCACCGGTAAGTTGATGTGTTTAGATCAGTGCAACCAACACACACAGTTGGTATTTATTCAAAAATTACAAAGCAGATGCCATTAATTATTTATGCCCTTATGCATAATTCATTGCTTTTGTCCTTACTTTATCATTGTATTCCTAATTTTGCATCCTGTTGCTGGCTGACAGGACTATTTGACCAATGACAATGACCAGGCAGTGGTGGAGATTTGCATAACACGCATCACCACAGCCATAAGGGAGACGGGCTCCATCGAGCGACACAGCACGGCTCTGGTGGGACTGTGGGAGTCCTGTCTGGAGCATAACCTCACCCCGCAAGGTGAAAACACAGAGGACACTCCGCATGCTAAGATAGCCTCTGACATCACCAGCTGTATCCTGCAGGTATACACACACACGCTCGCATGCACACATCATTGTTTGTTTTACCTGAAGCACATAAAGGACACACATACTCAGAAACCTCTCAGGATATTATGTGTGTTTAGGGTATTTAGCTCCAAGATACTTTTAGTGCTCATGGGATGAAACTTAAAATTTACAGTACGGTGCAAAAGTCCCAAGCCATCCCTCTTTTTTAAAATTTTCTTTCTGAGGGGCCAGACTTTGTTGTCAGTGGTCTTGAGCGATAGTTTTTTAGTGTTTCTGAAAGTCTTTCAAAAGTTTTCTTTGGATTATACAACAACTGGACTGAAAATCATTGGCAACAGGTCTGATTGAGGGATTAATCCAAATCTCAAATTTCTGATTCAAATCATTGTCAGTATGTGCAGAGGAGGTCAGGAGAGAGATACAACAGTGAGCGTCTGGGGCGATCGTGGCTCAAGAGTTGAGAGTTCGCCTTGTAATCGGAAGGTTGCCGGTTCGAGCCCCGGCTTGGACAGTCTCGGTCGTTGTGTCCTTGGGCAAGACACTTCACCCGTTGCCTACTGGTGGTGGTCAGAGGGCCCGGTGGCGCCAGTGTCCGGCAGCCTCGCCTCTGTCAGTGCGCCCCAGGGTGGCTGTGGCTACAATGTAGCTGCCATCACCTGTGTGTGAATGGGTGGATGACTGGATATGTAAAGCACTTTGGGGTCCTTAGGGACTAGTAAAGCGCTATATAAATACAGGCCATTTACCATTTTACCATTTTTACAAGCATCAGCAAAACACCGTGGAGGCTCTGTCATGGTTTGCAGCTGCATTTCAGTCAGTGGTGTCAGAGATCTTGTCAAAATTGACGAACGCAGAAAAGTGCCATCAGATTTTGATTCACCATTTAATACCATCAGGAAAACATCCTTAGAAGAGCTTTAAATCTCCTTTAAGAAATCTGGAGAACTTTTCCTGAAGACTACTTAAAAAAATGACAAGAGAGCTGCCTAAGAGAGTTCAGGCTGTGTTGAATAATAAAGGTGGTCGCTGCAAATATTCACTCATCTTTAAAATTGCTCAAACTCTGTTTTTGGCTTGTATACTGGATTTCCATATATATTTGTACGAGTTTTAATAATTCATTGCACATATTTTCCATTTTCCTAACAAAACGTAAAAAAATGAGGAGTGGGCTCAGACTTTTGCAAAGTACTCAAACATTCCCTTTCATCTCAGCCACACACCTATAACAGAATGGAAAAAGGCCATTGGGAGCACTTGGCTATAACATATTTTACTGATGCATTGATATGCACTACATTAGACTTCATCAATAGCTGTTGTATTAAAGGTTTGGTAATAGTTTTCTTCTCTAAGAAGTAAAACTGTCAAGCTCATCAGAAAACGGGCATAATCAAATTTGAGTAGAAAAATGTAAAGAAAACAGAAAAAAGCACTTCTTTCGTCTTCCTCTTTGTCATGTGACCTTTGACAGGTTATAGTTTTGGGGCTGGTTGCATGTTTTTTTTTAATGCACGTGAGCAATGCTATGCTAAAGCTCTTTAAAGCATTGGTGGTAAACACGAGGGTGTAAAGGCTTTGCGGGGAAAACAAGTGAAGGAAGGCAACGTTGGTGCACGAGGGGAAAAAACCCTCACAAAACGGTACAAGCAGAAGAGTTAAAATAAAAATTAATAATACATGATCTCCAGCGGGGAAGTTTCCCTTTAAGAGCAAATATACTTTATGTAATCACTGCTGGGGGGGGAGGCATGAAAATGTACATTTAAAACTCACCTACCTTCCCCATTTTCAGACCTCCAGTGCTGAAAGGTATAAAAGCAGAGTGACTCCCCTCCACCTTCTTTCTCTCCCTCCCACTTTTTTCTTGGGAAAGGGAATGTGGTTAATACCACCATAATGAGACTGACTCCTCAGGAAACACACACACACACACACACACACACACACACACAAAAGTGAGGTTAAAAGTTCTGACAGCTCTGACGGCGCCTTCTGGCTCCGATGTCTGAGCTCCTGCACTTATCAGGACAGCCATTCCTTTTCTCTTTTTCTTTATCTCTAAAAATCTGTTTCTCTTCATGTCATTTTTCCACATCTCTTTCCTTCCTCTCTTGCCCTCCATCCACCTTTATCTCTGACCCCTTCCGTTCTCTCTTTCCCTCCCTGTCATTTTGAATTATAGACACTTGTCTTATTTTCCCACAGAAACTCCCTCAGAGAAAAGGAGAGACGATTCATGTCATATGAGCTCTTTGACGTGCGTTGTCATTGAAGTGTAGTACAAGATGACAGGAAAGATTAATAAATCAATACATTAATTCATGTGCCAAAAGAAGAACACTACCGGCACCTCATGCCTGCTGCCTGTAGCTGTCAAACATGACAGGCTTCACACTGAGTGTTCAGATCGTCCCTCTTTAGACAGACTAAAAACAGTTCGTGCTCTAAAACGTCTCAGCTCCAGTGCCAACACTGCATTTCATGGTGATTCTTCTATATTTTGGTGCCTGATAATAAAGGAAGTGAAGGTGTTTACACAGTTTATATTAGTGGGTAAAATAGTTTTTGCAGTGCCTGCACTGCCACCATGTGGAAAACCAGAGGCATGACAGCGAGAGACTACACTCCCCAAATCATTGATTGAGCAGTTTTTGATGATAGACATAAAAGATCAATCTTGAAAATAGATATATATAGTAAAGACTTAGAGGCCTTAGGTGTGTGAATAGAAACAAATGTGAAGCAGATGTTTTAGATGTGGGTTCACAAGTGTTAAATAAATATATGTGAGCGGCAGTGAACACGACGTTCGTATCAAACTGTCCTCTGGAGGGTGCTGGCGCATTTTCAATCCCGATCCCGCGGTCCGTGAGCGTTCAGAGCACAAACTTGTGCATATGTCTTTCAATACAATGCAGTCTCTCCCCCTGTTCTTCATTCTTATAGCCCGTTTTAATCTCTGTGGCACTTATCACATGGGTTGAGGAAAGTACTGCTGGCGCTCTTTGTTTCAAGTTACTAAATATATTTGATGCGTGGCTTGCTGTTAATGAGGATCTTTAGGCTGTACTGTCTGTTCTAATGAGCGTTAACACCATGCACATGTTGTTCAGAAAGATCAGAAACAGCAAAGGACAGGCATCTGATCTTCTTACTCTCCTTTATAGATAATGTGAAGTAAAGGTCAGGACTGTAAAATTAAGCCTGCTTTGCTGCCCTTTCCTTTTAAGAAGTGAGCTTAATTCAAGTCAGACTGATTTCTCTGTGAATGCGCTCGCTCTGTGTCCCCTTGTTCAAAGTTACAGTGATTGCCAATCATGCTCACTTTACAAAAACAAAAGCATTTTATCTGTGGACGTGTGCTGCTTTGACCAGTCGCTGGCATGTCTCTTAAAATGTTAGAAAACAAATATTTACTGTGAGAATGTCGTCTTTAACAGAGTGTCTCCTCTCCTATAACATGTCTCTGCAGAACTACAGTTGTCCTTCGGTCATGGTGCTGGCTGTCCCGGTGGCCGTGCGGTTCCTGCAGAGAGGCAACAGGGAGCTGAGCAGGAACATGTCCAGTTACCTCTCTCTGGCCGCTATAGCCAAGGCCGATCTGCTGGCTGAACACACAGAGGCCATAACAATCAGCGTGCTGGGAGGTAGGATACACGTACAAATGCTCGCACACAAGAAAGGAAACTGGTTACCTTAATTTTGTAGGGAAACTACAACGAGTACGTGTGTGGGTGGTTTGAGACTGTAAGAGCTTTGGAGAAGAACTGAAATTGCAATGGATTTTCTAACAGGGGTGTTACAGGACTTAATGTCTTTTAATGTAGTTGTTGTCTTGGCTTGTAGGAACAGCACGTTTGTACCACGAGGGATCCTAGTAGATCTGAAACAATAGGATCAGCTGTTTTTACTGGAGTGGAAAATGGAATTATTATTGTAATCTGCAGTTGTAGCTAACCAATGTGGTGATACAATGCATGTCACATGCGTCATTGTTTCCCTCGTGGAGCTTTGATGTATAAGAATTAGTTTGGAGGAAGGAGAACTGCTACCTTTTTTGTTTGCACAGTGTTTCTTGCCGTAGCCCCTGTGGATGCTACAGAAAGTCTTTGTAAATGCTTCTACTTTCTCTCTTTTTTGATCAAGACATCTAATGCAGGGTGGTTGTTTTTGCCTATTAATCGCTTTCATGTCATTCTTTTTAAATATCTCTCCTGAAAGCCCGATAATACCTACATGCTCTGGAGGCAGAACTAATGTGAGGGAAGGGAGGACTGGGGAGGAGTATAAGGTGACATTGTCCTCAGGCACTGATCTCATTACTGTTTTCTTCAACTTCCCTACTTAACAGCTCAGGTCAGAGAGGGTAACTGAGCTGACCTCCAGTCAGTGGTTACAGAAGGCTACGCCCACTATGTTTTTTTGAAGCCCTTTTAACCCCTTTTTAACATACATGTTGCTCATTAGTGAGGTCCCTAAAGGTCCAGGGTCCATAGTCAGCCCTGCTTAATGGAGATCTGTTTACCCTGAGGCACACATGCTCCCTCACACGCACACATGATCGTAGGATAATACAGGGAGGGCCTGAGTATATGTATTTGGATGTGCTGTTATGTTTTTTTATGTGAATCAGTCAGTGCCTCTGGGAACATGTTGAACCTATAACCTCATGTGCAGACACACACACTAATTACCTCACACTGTACCACAGTGGGATGCCCACCAAAGTGGTGCTCGATGCTCCCACTGTTCTGCCAGCAGCTCGGCACATGAAACAGATTATCTCCTCACTATCTGGTTTTCCAGGTGAGTTTTTGCCAGATTTGGGCTTTGATTATAGATGCAAGACAATTAGCACCCATAGTCCATAAATGTGTTACTGGTTTCTTAACAAAAAGAGAAAAAAAGGGATGTCTTTTTATTTTCATTTGGATACATGAAATACGAGGGGGAAGAAAAGAGAAGCTGCCAAAAAGACTTAAGATTGAAGTAACTGCTGCTAAATGATGACTAAATAAACAACTTTTCCCTACAAAATGCTTTCACCACATTCAATCAGCCAAAGCACAAAGGAATGGAATAAAAGCAACAACTTGCAAATACAGACACGCACTGTTACGCAATAAAAATAGTGAAAAATACAGGGATTCATGCTACAAACAATATGCTCAATGTGCTATTACACTAAACTGTGGTTTACTCACATTTGGATTTTTCTACATATCATCCCAGGATTCTGGCTGTTTGAGTCGTTGGCCCTCGCAGAGTTTTACATCACAGTCAGGCTTATGAATCTGATAAATTAGGGAAGGTAATAATAATACCTCAGTGTCACTGTAATGTAACATTTGCACTCTGTAGTCTCCGCACGTATCGAGTTCCTGATTGCCGGCTCCTCCAGAGATGCATGTATGTAACGGCTGTTTTAAAAATATAGCTCTAACATTTCTTTCCACTAGATACACGACACCCTCAAAGTCATCACCTTTTACTACACTACTGGGCATGAAGGTGCACACGAATACCTAGCCTTCTTTGTGGGCTCAGAAAGAAGCAGAGAAAAGGGAAATAAAAGAGACAGAAAACACGATAGTTTGAAAGTTCTGTACACTTAAGTAGTCCGGTGGCTGTAATCCAGCTCGACAGGGATCGACCGACTGATATTGAATCTGGAATGAGAAACCAAATGAAAGTGAGCAAGTCCTGCTCGAAGGCTTTTTTAAAAATTTGTAGCAAGTTCACATTTATCTTTCATTCTGCACTTTTTAATGTAACCATGACGGTTTCCAAGTTTGAGCACCTTCTAAATGTGCCGTACTGTAACCATTTAAACCTCATGGTGACGTCTTTAACAAGCCAGAAGCCTGCGAACCTTTGTTCTGAAACCTAGACGCCAACATGCGTGTGCGTCTGTTGCCACATGCGATATTTTCTTCTTCTCCTTCGTCTTGTCCTTGGTGGTGCGTGTTGAGTTTCGGTCTTATAGGAGAATAGTGAGTTCCGTGCTTAATAAGCATGTGTGTGTGATTCCTAGTTACAGGAAACCAACAGCAGGATACTGGGTGAAGGTTTTATAGCTACAGCAGTCTCACACGCACTCACCGTTTGGCCCCACAGGGGTTTAGAGCCAAGGGTTCTTTCAATCTCTGAGTAAAACCTTAAATTAGCAGAGAGGCTTGGAATCTGTCGTCTATCTATCAAAGCTGCGCGTCCGTTTTGGCTCTTCCTTGGACTGTAAGGTTAATACATGGCAGGGCGAGAAAAGTGAGTGAAGACTCGGTGAAATGTATGTGAGTGAATGTGGAAGGTGATTCTGTAACAGGTCACAGTTACACGGAGGTTGTAGCTGCGGGAAGAAACTGGGTCCAAGCAGGATGTGCAGCAGTAAACTGTAAGCATATGTGAGCTGCAGAAAGTCTGCAGGCAATTTCCCCACAGTCGCAGACATCACTGAATCAATTTTAATCAGCAAGAGATTAAATACAGTATAATTTGCAAAAGTGTGGTTGTGACATCGAGTGCTGTGCAAAAGTTTTGGGCCGCTCCTTATTTCTTTATGTTTTGCTTCCAAGGAGGCAGATTGTCTTGTAATTTTTTAAGTGATCTTGAGCGATACTTCTCCAGGCTTTGTGAAGCCTTTTAAAATTTTAATTGTCTGTTTTTTCCTTGTACCTCACACTTTTCAGAGGAATATTTTTCAAGCCGCTTCACACTGACCTAAAAAGCATAAAAAGACACCTAACTCAAGGGATGAACCAGTGTGTGTACCTTACACTATAAAATGCCTTGATGCAACTTTTGTTGTGATTTTGCACCAGATAAGTTTAAAAAAACGGCTTTGAGTTTCATTCAAACAACATAGCAAAGAACCAAATTTAAACAGTATCCTCAATAACTTTGTTACAAAAACATTTAATTTGTTCCCATTTCTTTAGCTGAAAATGTGAACAATGCCAACAGTGACCAGATATAAAGAGATTCCCAAACAGCTGTTAACTTTGGCACATCTCAGCACGTTGTGCAGTGTGTACATAAAAAGTTTGAGGAAACTGAAGAAGTGGAACACTAAAGGGGAAGTGGCAGATCTAAGAAAAACTATCTATAGCAGGTGAACAGTATCTGAAATCCATGTACTTACAGAAATAGAAATAAATCCAGCAAAGTCCTGACACAGACCCTCAGAGGTGGATCTGCCCTTCAGCTGATTGTCTACTGTTCGCTGAAGCCTCATCAGACATCATCTCAGTGGAAGGACGGCTGTCAAGAAGTAGTTCTTACGGAAGGGAAACAGGAAGGAAATGCTGAAATATGCCACATTACTCAAGAACTGGACTGAAAATCACTCAACAGTTCTGTTCCAGATTAAAAATTTCTGATTCAAGTCATTGTCAGTATGTAAAGAGGAGTTCAGGAGATAAATACAACAGTTAGTGTCTACAGCCATCTGTAAAACACGGTGGAGGGTTTGTCGTGGTACGGAGTGGTGTTGGAAATCTTGTCAAAATTGAATATTTTAAATTTTGAAAAAAATACATAAACACTCCTAATTTGGACAGTGGATACTTTTTTATTCATACCTCACTTATTTAATCTAGTCCTGTTATGAAAAATATATTTATGTACAAAATACATTCAGTTTTACATTTTCACAATAATAAAAACAATTTACAGTATAATACAAGACAAGTTAGTTCATAAAAGACTGTGTAAACATTATCCTCACTTTCTTTTATCAAACCTCACATGGCAAATTCAACAGTTTTACTCTTCTTACTTTATGCAGGATCAAAAGAAAACTTTACCTTCTACTTAAATGACAACTATGCACTGACAAAGAAACCGAAAGCAAAACAGGAGTTACGTAACTCGTATGAATGTAAACACTGAGTACAAATTTAGAAATATATTGTTTGGAAATTCTTTCAAAGCTTTCAAAAAAAAGTTCATGGCAATAAAAAAAAATAGTAAGCTAGTTAAAAAAGCACATTTGTAGTTAACAGTCAGTCATGCTTAAAATGATAACAAGTACAGCAGTTTTCAGTCACAGGTAACAGTATGATGCCTGTGCTTTTGGTTGCAATGGGGTTGGATTACATGGCTAATTGTACCCACAAAACTTAAAAGGTATAAAAGCAAATGTCTTTTCTGTTACATTAATAGTTAAAATGCTTAAAAAAAAAAAAAGGAGAACATTTTCCTCTGTTTGGGTTTCTATTTTTTTTTTTTTTTGCATGTTTTGATGAACTGCACTCGCCATCTCAACAGAAAGATGAAAAATGCTTTGGTACTCTAAAAAACACATGTTGTGCAATACAAGATAATCACTTGTAATAGTCAGAGACCCCTCTTTTACTTGTGCTGCGTGGCTGTCTGGTGATTACTCTGTTTACTGGCTCAGAACCCGTTTACTTTCACAATAGACTCTTTGTCTTTCTTGCACTCTAACTGAGTCTTTGGTAAAAACTGCTTGCAGCACGTTCTCGGCGAAACTACACGTTTTCTAAGATGACTGTGCATCAGTGTGTTTTTTGTGTGTGTGTATTACTGTCTCAGTTCAAAAGGCTTGGTGAAAAAAGTAAACTTAAGTCTCTCACAGCATTGATTTTGTCTTATTTGAACATGCCCAAAGTTCAAAACTGCAGTATTAGCAGTTACAGTAATAAAAAGTGAGATGAGGAGGAAAATTGTGGTCTCTGCTACAATGAAACAACGAAAATGTTTAATTATAGGAAGAAAGATGATAAAAGCAGCTGTAAGTCTTTTCACTTTGAGCATTTAACTCTTACAATGTTGTGGAAATGATGATCATAGTGAAGAGTATGCACTATTAGATGAACTGAGCGCCTCCGTGCGGCACCATCTCCGTTACACCCCACGCCACTATGTTCCCGCTCTGCTCACAGCCATGGCCTTCCCGCAAAGACAGCTGGGAAATCTTGTCCTCTGACAGCACTTTGTCCCACATGTTCACCCCCGTCATCTTCCCCGCAAATGCCAGCTTAGAGTCGAATCCCGCCTCAAACCCTGCCACGCTGCTCCCGCTGCTTAAGGACGGAGGACAGCAGCCGTTCCTTTCCTGACCCAGCTGGAGGGAGCCGCCGTCGGGTAAGACGTGTCCTTCGGCCACTCCGGGAGTGGACGCTACCTTCACGCCATCCGCCCATAGGGAGGCCAGGCCCTGCTCTGAGGACCAAGCCCCACACAAGTGGGTCCACCGCCCTGGGTTCACCACTCCCCGTGCCTCCACCAGGTGAGCTTCTCCTCCGATGGTGAAGAGGGCAGTGTTCCGCCTGAGCAGCAGCTGGATCTCATATGGATTGCGGCGGTTTCCATAGGTGAACAGCACTGTTTTGTTGGAGATGCTGGTTGGTTTGAACCACATGCAGACAGTGAAGGAGGACAGGGAGACGGGGACATCTGGTATGATAGAGGTGTAGATTCGACTGGAACGCATTGGGAAGAGGAGGGCCATCTCACAACCTAGCCAACAGGAAGATAAGAGGATCAGGGCTGAAGTTATGCCATATATAGTACTCAAGCACTCATCCAGCAATAATAAATCCTCCTGTTTGCACAGAAATAGTATAATTTTAAATTTTGTAAGAAAGGATGCCTGTAATTTGTGGTAAAATCTACAAATTACAATAAATTCTAGATATTTTACCCCCGGCTGCAGTGGTAATAGTGGTTCAGTTTAGAGAATTTAATATGATCATTACAAAGTTTTCTTTTTCATTTAACTGTGACGGCCCAAAATTGGACGTCAATTTGTTGTTACTCATGAAAAAAAGATTTTGTTGGGCATAACCTATGATGACAATGAAAAGACAATGGTAGCTCAGCAAGCGGCGTTACATTTTTATTGTTTGTCTGTCTTTTGGCAGGATTACACGCAGAATTTGAAGCCAAATTTGACTGAATTTGGCAGAGAAGCGAGGAAACCGCTGCGATTTGGTGCCGATCTGGATCGGTTTAAATTCCCAGAGGCCGCTGCGAAGGTGCGTTCCACAAAATTACCCAACAAAAGCAGGTTGAAAGTGTTTGCAGGAGAACATGTTTGAAGGAGCAGAAACGGAGCAAAAGAGGGGAAAGAACATGAAATGAAGCACAACAAACAGATGACCCTCAGGGCTCTGTCCATGTGTGATTTGGTATGATGGGGAAAAAAGGAGAATAATGGCCTGAAATTTACCCTTGCAGAGTTCCACTTTACATCATAAGACTTGATCTCCTACACAGACTAACGGAGTCCTAAAGAGATAAATATAAAATACAAATAAATTGAAATCTAAAGCTAGATTAATTAAGTCAGATTACTATCTTGAGGTTACTGGGCCCCTGTGGTTTTACTGGGGCTGCCTCTACTGTTGTTGTACCACGGTATATGAAGTGAAGGCATAGGTGAATATATGTATATAATAATATAATACATGAATAGGTGGCAGCGTGAGCGTGATTGAATGTGACACAGTCAGAGTTCAGTTACTGGTCAGGTGATGAGATCATGAATCACTGGCAGTTTTTTCCTGTCCCACCACCTCACGCACAGACACACACCTCTCTGGGTCATCTGGTTCGTGGATCTTTTATGCTTTGTGTCGTCGCCTTTTCCCCTTATTCCTCTCTGTTTTTACTCATTCAAACACACACTGTCTCAAAGTCACTCTCTCACTGTTTGACACTGTAATGTCAAACCAACTTTTGTTGGTTAGTTTTTTGGCACGTGAAATAGAGAAAAATGTGTGTGGCATATGTGTATACCACCTTTGACTGAAGCCTTTTAGGCAATTTGGTCTGCGTTACATAATGGAGTGTAACTGCACATTGTCAGCATTGTCAGCGCTGAATTATTGGAGCTGGTGTGAGGTGGGGGTGTAGCAGGGTGGCTACATCCAGTCTAGCATCCGAGTGTTTTTTAGAAATAGCGATTTATAGTTATTTCGCTTATATGAAATCATAAAATTAACCGTTTATGATTTTCTGATTTTCATCGCTTTGAAACTAAATCATCACTGTTTATGTGCAATAATGATTTAACTGGCTTACAGACTTGGTGTCGCCTGTCCAACTTGTAGAAAATTAAGATTGGGTTTTCTAATTTGGTCCTGATAAATCCAGATAAGTCTCTGAGTTGGGGAATAAGTAACTAAATACACACTGTTTAAAAATACTCCCAACAATCAGCTGTGAACAACAAAGAAAACATCCTGGTAAAGTTTTGTCTAACAATCTGGTAAGTCCCATTAATAACCCCTAATATACAAGTCAGTGTTTGCACTGCCTGCTGCTTAAGCATATAAACTCTTAGTTGTGTTTATGGATCATTTCCTGTTGTTTGCATAATGTTCCCGGTATATCCTGTGTGCATAAAACAATCCTGTTTAAGCTCACAGTTATTCCATAAAGGAAGAGCTCACAGGTGTTTGATCAGGATGAGCTTGATACTCTGCAGCCCTGATTGTGTGCGAGAGGAAATGTGTTCTGAACTGTGCACATTTTGCACATTACACAGCGTAACATCTCTCATTTTCCATTCTTTGTCATGCATTTTTAAGTATTGAGTTTTAACTCAAGATTTTTCTCTCTCTCTCCAGCCCTCTTTCTTTCACTCGCTTTTTTTCTCCCTCCAGTTAGCAGACACGCTCCCTATTTAAAACCGGAGATCTCGTTTCAGGTTCCTGCCACTCAGAATATAATAGTGAAAAAATCCATTCTGTGTTTGTGTGCGCTCATGATGGTTTCCATCTGGTCCTACTTTCCCAGGGTTCTTTTGGTGTGGTTTTTGCGGCAGCTGGCTAATGATTACACCTCCCTCTGTTCACTGTTTAGGCCAGATTTATAATTTTGTGTATAAGTGCACGCATAAGATGAAGAGTATAATTTAGCCCTTTTGTGGCTTTCATTTGATTTATTCTAGGAAATAAAGTTGTTGTACTGATATCAGTGATGCTCTGCTGCAAGTCTCCTGAGTTAAATTTGCTGAGCCTAATCTTATATTTATTAGTCAGTGCTAATTTCAGGGAACCCAGTTAACTCTGCTAACAATTTACAATAAGGGTTCATTACCCATGAGGAGTTTTGTCCAAAGCTTTTCTTTGTTATCATCTTTTCATGTTTTTACTTGAGTCTAATCCTACTTGTAAATTTCTACAAATACTTGTAAGTATCTGCCGGTGCAAACAGCTTTAGCTGAATCTCTTATTTCCAGAATGAATTAATACAGAAAAAAATTAAGCAGGGTGTTGTTTCAGAGCTATGAACACAAATAGAAATTACAGGAAATCACAGTTTAAGACAAATAGGGATGGTTGATAGTAAGGTCAGTGTTATACCTGCAGGCAAGAATCTTTGCCTCGAAGATCTCAGGGCTTCCTCCATCTCCACCTTCACTTCTTGCAGTGCAGCCAGCACCATTTCTAAAGTGGCCTCTGTTGTTGTGACTTCTTGCTCATGGTGCCCCTGCTCTCCACCCCTCAGAGGATGAAATCCTGCCTTGGTATTCATCCCTCCTGGGCTGCTAAAGCAGCTGGTCTCCAGCTTGGAAAGTCTGGATGCTTGTGTTTGTGCTGCAGAGAGGAGCTCTTGTAGCATTGTCTCCAGCTGGTTGGAATTCCCTGCAGCAGCCGCAGGAGAATCCTGATGTCTGAGTTTGAGGGGCTCCAGAGTCTCTCTGAGACGGCTGTTCAGCTGCATTTCCATCCTTCTTCCTGCATTCTCCACCGCTGCCCCACAGGACCCACCATACTGAGCTACAAACCTGACAATATAGAACCAAGAATCAATATGAGTGATTTGAACCCTTTCAGCTGAAGAGGTTTAAACATGTGCAGACAAGGAATTTGCTATAGTTGCTGAGAAATCTGCTAAATTAATTTGAAGCAGAGCTACATTAATGAGGCGATGGGCATTTCATCACTTTGCTTTTTTAAGCAAAGTGATGAAATGATTAAATCTGATTACACTTTTATACAGGCCGTTTACCATTTTATTTTTAGTCCTGTCTAGGTTGCTGAGACCTTGAATTGTCTTTGGCTTAATCACAAACACTCATTTCTCTGCTGCTCATCTTCAACCATAATGACCTGATGCTGATTGCATGACTTCTCAGTCTTACAACCGACCTTAACATTTCACTGCGCAGTGACCCCATCTCCACCTTGATGATATCATCGGCATACTGAAGCAGCATGTTCTCCCTCATTTGACTGTTCTCCAACATGGAGAACATCTTGTCCCATTTGGTCAGTTCTGAAGAACGGCAGGGGGCTGAAGTTGGTGTGGCTGCAAAGAGAGAAGGTAAAAAGAAGAAAAAGAGAAAAGTTTAAACATCCAACAGACGATGAACTCATTCAGGTTTCTACAGCTTCTAGAGCTAGCCACACCCCTATCTCCTGCACCTCCCCAGAGATCCAGATGGACTTTTCCTGCAAAAAGAATCTAAGAGTTACTCCTCAGGAACTCTACTGAAATCATATCAAGATTCATTAACTTTGTCATTGAACAGGTCCAGAGAAATTGCACGTCTTATTCTTAAATTGTGCATTTATACTTAATGTATATGTAAGGCCACTAAGACAGGAAAAAAAATAAGAATACGGAATTCAGTTACTCCATTATCAGTTATGTATCAATATAGGAAAAGTGCTGAATATATGAAAAAAGATCACCAACGTATCAGACTTTTATTTAGAAAAAGTGTCTGTTTAGCTGAAAAAAACTGAGCTTTTACTTTTTGCAGTTATTTGCCAGATGGAGTTGCGGCTGTAGCTTGAAAGTGTGCATGCAGGATATGTTTAAATTCATTTCCAATTTTCTTCCAGCTTTAACAGAAACTTTAAGGTAAACTTCAATCTTAAGAAGGAAATGGATTTAATTCTGCTTGAATAGCTGACTGCCACAAAAGCATTAGTGGGCATAGTTGGAGGAAGATGGTAAAAGCGCAGAAGAGGATGTTAAGTTGTTGGGAGAAAGAGGGTGAGAATGAAATCTGACAAATAGCTCACAAAGCAGGAGCTTTTCCTGTGAGCTTATTGGGTTTTCTGCTGTGAATGAGGAGACAGATGGGCGGTGTGGGGGGTTGAAAAGGAAGGTCAAGACCTGCTGACAACATTGGGAGAGATAGCATGAGTATTCCGAAACATATGGAAAAGGGGGATAAAACAAAGCCAGGAGTAAGAATATGTAGGTCACTGTATCAGACACGCTGTTCTGGTTAACTGTTGAGCCTTTTTGACCTCTGTTTATACCTGCAGACATATTCCAGAGGGGTACTATTACAGACCTACACAGTTTGTTTTGGCTTCCTGTTCTCAGTGCTCAAAGTCAATTAGACATAAGGGTCATGCACTTTGGACCCTGGGGCTTCTCAATCTAAGGGTTTTTGAGTGATTTTAGTAGAAGAGAGTGTAAGTGGGTGAAAATAATAACTTTTAGATGCATAGACCCTAGTTTTTAAAGATGTCAGTGGTTACTTCGATGATCTACTCTAAATGTATATTTAAAATTGTTTAAAGGTACGATGTGCAAAATCTCACCACTAGATGCCAGTAGATTGCAGATTGCATTCAGCTGAATTCAGTTTTCTTACCCTTCCCGATTCAAGTGCAAAATCCTAGCTACGGTAGCCAGTGTAGGACAAACAACTCTAGCTGCTGTTCATCCATAGAGTGAAGGCTGTGAGTTTGCTGTTTACCTCAGCTGTCAATATGCTAGGTGTCCATGTCTATTTACTCTGGAGGAGGCTGATAAAGTTTGTGAAAGGATTTCAATATGCGTCAGTAAGTAATTAAAGCTCACTTCTGTTTGATAACAGTGAGGTGTGTTGTTAAGGATATCCTGAACTTTTCTGTTGGTAAGCACTGCTGTTTTTGCCAGTGCTAGCCACTGTTAGCTGCTATTAGTCTCTGATAGCGGCTGTTAGCTGGCGTTAGTGAAAGCTTCTTTGAAGTGATTCAAACATTGTGGGACACTGGATACTTAGCGAATAAACTCTCATATGATGTGAGAATGTAATCAAGATGATTATCAATGGAAAATATGATTTATTTCTTTTCAGGACACTCAAGCTTCAAATTAGCTAGCATAATATTAGCTTAAAACTAGCCTCTTTTTTGTTTAGAAGGCTCATTGTCAGCTCTGTGGGTCACATGTCTAATCTGCTGACAATAAGTAACTTGACAATATTGAAAATAAATAAGAATTTTTATGTATGTTTTCATTTGTTAAAGCTCTAACTTGAGCTTGTGTGAACTTGAGTAAATTGAGTAAATTTTTAAAATGAAATAATCTCCAAATTACTGCACATTTAAGCAGTATTCAACAGGAAATAAGCACTGAATAGCTTCTATATTGAGTGGCAGTACTCAGCAGTATGCTCCTTTTACAACTAGTCAGTGTCTGTGTGTTTGAGCAAAGCATAACTCAACAAATTGGTCCACTCGTCTGCTACATGTTATTTTTCTAGCCTGTCATTCATTTTGAAATTTACCGTGTCATGACCCCTGTCATGTGGCCTCATTAATTCAAATTCCTCTCAGAGATTCGGAGATTTGAGCAGGTCAGAAGCAGTGATCTGTGTCTCCTTCGAGCTTTTTGACCTCTCACAGACCTACACACAAACTCACGTGATTTTCTCCTTCTTGCACCCTCTCTGGGGGGCCAAAACAACCCCCCACCTCTGCTGCTGGAAACTGTGTTTGTTTGTTTTACTATTCTCAGTCATTTGTTTCGCCCAGTATAATATTTACCTCTTTAATCATATCCCAGACTATTTTCTGCCTGTTAACCGCTAGTGCCACAATTACACCTCCTGCCAGGTTTTAAACAGCTAACAAATGCAAAATTCGAGCTGCGGAGGGCCAGTTGGACACTTAAAAAACACAAACACTCACTCTCACTTTCTCCCTTTCATTCATCGCTCTTTTCATCCCACACATACAGGTCTAAACGACAGCTGAGAGAGGAATTTCTTAAAGATATACCAAAGTGTTTCTGCTGTTGGTGACCGCTGATTGTGGCTATAAACTCCTACAGAAACTCTGTCTCTGCCAGCTGCCTGTACACTATACAAACCACATACATGTTAATCTCTAATCTCTGCTCTTCTTTTCTTTTCCTTCTTTATTTATTTAAAGACACCAACTTGTGGAGAATTTTCAGTTTTTTCTCAAGCTGTGAAAGATTTGCTTTTTTACCCTCTTCTTCATCAGACCTTCTTTCACCCTCCTCCTCGATTATCATATCGATCCGATTCTACAGCTTCTTCCCATTTTTTTTGTTGCTGATGCACAATACATCAAAAGACAAAAGTGTTGTGGAAACTAGTGTCCCAGTCTTACTCATCCATACATGAATCTAAAAAAAGAAACTCAATTTCATGCTTTTGACAATTAATACGGTCGATACATCCGAGAGCCTTGATTTGATAAAGGTGCAGGCCCAGCACTCACACATGCACACACATTTCCACACTTACGTGCTGGCGTCTCTTCCTCTGCGATTTCATTGTAGTAGGAGGGACCGTAGTTGAACTCGATAGCATCCTCGTAGTCTGAAGGCAGACACAAACACATCGACAGCAGGCTCGCTGCCCGAAGGAACCTCAGAAACATGCTGCTGCTGCTTCTTCCTGAATGTGTGTGAGAGAGAAAATGTCTGTTTGCCTGTGAAAGTCAATAAATGTGTGTGCTGTTTTCCTATCTGCTTTTTCCTCTAAGTGTGTGTGTGTTGTATGGGGCAATTAGAGTCAGATAAGCTGCGTGTGTCTGCTTTCTCTGCCTGTCCTGCTGCTTTCTGTCTGTCTCACGTTCTTCATGAGCTGCATGGTCCTTTGCTCTTTTTTAAGCCCCACAGTCCCATACTGTATGTTGCCCCTCCTCCCTCCCTGACTCTCCACCTCTTCTCTCATTCTGTCTTGTAAATGCTGAGCAATCCTTTGGCAGGAAGCCCACTGCTATGGAGATAGAGAGAAAGGTGCTGCTTGGGCTCACATGTACTCATTTCTATTTCTCCGAGAATGAGAACTTAGGGACATAAACTCTGACAGTTGATCAGGCAGGTTTTAAACGAGTGAAACTTTTCAGTTTCATCAATGTGAGCGTTTCATTTGATGAGTGTCTAATCGCCATTAAAAAAAGCCAATTCAGTCTACTCCTTCATACTAACCTAAGTCTAAACCCAAGCTTTTAACTGTTTTGAATCTAATTGCTATTGTAAGTTTAAATTTAAAGCCCTGTGGCCCTTAATCAGGGTCATAATGCCGAAATAAACAATCAAACACATGGGGAAAATCCACCGAGCGAGTGAAGAAACGTCTGAAAGTTTCTCTAAATCTCCGTACTTGTGAAAAGATTTTGCTTTCGTAAGTACAAAAGGGAGTCTGAAAGCACTGCAGTGAGACGATGAGTAATGCGTCGTTGGAGGTTGTGTGTGTGTCATAATCAGATATAACGGGAGCTCCTGTGACTAAGGGAGAGGGAAGGAGAGGGGTTGAGGAGGAAGCAGGGAACACAGAGCTTTCTGATATTTGCCCCATGCAGGGATGCTGTGAGTGGGTGAAGTTTAAATGGAACCCAGACAGGAGAAGTTTCTAAATGGGTTTATTGTTCTCCAGCTTCTCTCCATTTATTTATTTATTTGTGAGCCTCGCTGCTTCTGTGCGCCTGTACTTGTGTTTATACACTGTCTGTGCATCCGTGTGATAGAAGATACGCATGCTGGTGTGTGCATGCATGTGTGTGTGTGTTTGTGCTTGCTTGTGTATTTTTAAGAGGATGGAAACAATGACTTCCTCACGGGATTTTAGGATAATCTCACTCTCATCCTGGTCCCCTCCCTCCGACTTTCTGTCTGCCCGTTCCTCTCTTCCATTGTGTTAGTTTGCTTTCCCTAAATTGCCCGCTGAAACGCACACTTGGCCACTTGTTATCAGGGTGGAACAGCCTCTTCGTGCACTGAAACGCAGAGAGAGGTGCGTGGGAAAGGATTAGTGAAAGCTGGCTCTCTTCATTAGTTCTGTATTTCCACTCGATGGCTGAAACTGTTGAGTCCATTATCGTGTTTTTAAGCTTCCTCTAGAACACTTTGGATGTCGTCTTTCCCATATACTTGTCCATGATTTGCTAATTCATGCCACAGAAGGTGATCATGCAATGACTGTTCGCTGGTGATCATTCAGTTTTAAGTTCCACTCTTCTTTTTCATTTATGCTGAAGTGTGCTCAGCTTGAGTACAGTGTGATATCACTGTTTGTTGTACCTGTGAAACACTGTTTCCCAACATTGTGTTCAATTGCTTTTTTAAAAATGGTGAAATGATTGTTTCTATAAAGACGGTGTGAACACGCTTGAAGGGTGTCTGTGTATTTGCTATAATTTTCGGTGAAAACTTGGAGTATAGAACATGAGAGGACAGCGTGGGTCTCTTCTAACTCAAAACATGGAAAAGAGCAGAGAAAAGCTGGTTACAGTGTGGATTCTTATTGAAATCTGCAACTTACTCCAGCACTTCCAGGGTGGACACTGAGGCATTCCCAAGCCAGCTGAGAGATATGAATCACCCCAGCATGTCTTGGGTCTGCCCCGGGGTATGCCTGAAACGCCTAACCTAGGAGGCGCCCAGAAGTCCTCTACTCTGAGCCCTTTGCTAATGATTCAGCTTCTTATTCCTCTCTCTACAGGAGAGCCCTCCACCCTACAGAGGAAACTCATTTCAGCTGCTGGTATCCTTGATCTCATTCTTTCGGTCACTAACCACAGCTTGTGTGGCCTCAGCATGGCCTGAGGCTTGGAGGTGCTGATTCTCCTTCCCGCTGCTTCACACTCAGTTACCAAGTCATCCAGTGCTAGCTAGAGGTCATTTCACGATGAAGCTTAGAACCACATCATCCACAAAAAGACAGAGAGGTTATCCCAAGAGTGACCGAACAGGAAGTCTTGCATCCTCATAGGACACTCGGTGATGTGGTCACATAGCACATCCAGACTGGTCAGGCAAACGCTCTCAAGAGGATAAAGAGCTGGTCCTCTCTTCCACCAGGACAAAGACCGCAAAAGTGATCAGTATCACGCCCTTTTAACATGCCTGCTGTAGTTTGACACTAAATGACTTCAACTTCAACAATCATCAATCAACAATCAGCATCATTAAACTAAGTAAAATTTAGAACGAATTAATGTTTCAGAATGCTTCTATACTCAGAAAAGAAGCCTTCATATAGGCTCTATTGTGTTTCGGGGGTGTTTGTATTGTAAATGTTTCCATGTTTTGCCTCACAGCTGCAACGTCAAGTGGGAATTCAGCCAGCTGGAAACACATCTTACAGGCTTTTCTATCAGTCGAGCAAAGAAATGACTTCACGGTGTGCTCGTGCATGAGTTGTATCCTTGCAGTGACAAATGACTTACTTATAGTTTATGTATGACTTAGTTACACAGCTTTTACACCAAGGGAATATTTAATATCAGCCACACAGATGTGTTCAACGTGTTTCCCGCTGCACTTCATTAAGCGCTGACTCGGCAGAAAGAAGTGCTGAGAAACATTGCAGTTTGGGTCTTAACAGCCTGAAAGCTTCACTCGATACCACAGAAAGAGTTCAAAGTGAGAATCGGTCTATCAGCTGTGCTAGTATCGATCAGCATTTATGATTTAGATATAAAAACAATTGTATCCACTGAACATTTTTATTCATTGTGCACACGTAATGAAAATCCTTCGCAGTCTTTTCTTTACTTTCGGGTAACCGAATCCCTTCCAGACATCTGTGCAGTCGTGTCATATGAGCTTGAATATTTTAAACTGTGTTTTTTTCCTTCCCTGCTGGGGGGTAATGGGGGTGGGTGGTATTGGCTCATCCAATAAAAACATACACATTCTCAAATGTATGGGCTTTCTGGGAGAAGTTCATCTGATTTCTCTTGCATTTTGATTTGTCAGATTCTCACCCCCGTCACCCACCTCAGAGTGTTCGATTAGCATGAAATATGACAGGCTGGACATGTGTACATGGAATGTGCTTTGGAAGCTGCAGAAAACACGTTAAAGTCGTAAAGTTCTCCAAAAACATCCCTCTGGACATCGTTTGCGTTGGTCTCTGCAGTTTTCTCCCTGCAGTAACCTCCCTGTTGTAAAGGTTCTGGGGGTTTTCTTCTTTTCTGTTTTTTTTCTTTGTCAGATTATGTGCATTGTTTAATGTGTGGAGAATGTACTCATCCACAATACTTAAGATAAATCGGCAGGCCAGCTGACAATGAAAACCTCCTTCTAGCTTTTTAAATGTAACACAGAACTTCTGGCGCATCTTCAGCTCATTTAAACCCACATTTTCATGTGAATGCTTCTTGATCTTCTTGAGGTTTTGGTCTTGAAGTGTCAGGGAATTGTTTTTTTAGTCAAATTGTTTTCTGCAGCATAATTCACATCTGAGTTTGCGTGTTTTTGTAAACTTATAACATTTTCTTGATGATTTTGCTCATTTTCACATAGAGAAAAATCCAAAAGAACCAAAAAACATCTCTGCAAAAACACGAGAGAATGTTTACTTTCCTCACCGGCTAGATGTGTCCGGGGCCAGAAAGTAAACAGTGGAGGAACGTTTCTACTAAGTCCATAGTTGTGAGAAAACCCATTCTCTTATAAGCCTCTGCTACAACCAGAGATGGACAGTAACGCGTAATCTGATTACTTTTTTCAAGTAATGAGTAAAGTAAGGGATTACTATTGCAAAAACGGTAATTAGATTACCGTTACTTTCCCGTAGGAACGCTGCGTTACTAAAACCGTGATTTTTTGCGAGAATGTCTCATGACAGTGACGTAAGCGAGTGCACCGTTAGTGACAACAGCTGTGTGCAGATCAACAATGGATCACATATCGATTGTGGGAGAGAGTATGAGCGTGCAGCGTGGAAGCACTGACCTTACTTTGAGTTTGATTCCATAAAAAGTGACAAAAACATTAGTGTCCATCGTGTGTGGGAAGAAAACTTCTTCTTACAGCAAAAAAACCCCTAAACTTCTAAGCAAGCACCGAGTAGCTACGACGTAATGGGAAACTCACAGAGAAACTCGCGGATTCTTCAGCTGACCACGGCACACTTGCACCAGGGTAAACCTCCGCCTACCCCACTCCTGCTTTACAGGTGAAAATAGAGCAACAGGACCGCTGAGTCTTTGACTTTATTTATTTTCTGCTGTGTTTTACTTGCATCTATTTGAAAGACTGAGTGTAAACACAAAAAGTATTTTATTTTATGTGCTGGAATGTGCAGAAAATAGCTTTAAATGTTAAACTCATTTATTCAACTCAGAGAATGTTGCATATAATTAAATTTTTGCTTGATGCATAAAGTTAAAAGATTAAAACTGATAAAACAAGTTAAAAAAAGAGACTTTTCCATTTGATTACATTTTGTATGATGGATTATGCAGAAAAAGTAGAACTGGGCTGAAAGATCTATCACTTTATCACCTCTTCAGGTTGTAAATCGGGTTTTTAAAAAGTAACTAAGTAACTAAGTAATTAATTACTTTTGAATATAAGTAATCAGTAAAGTAACGGGATTACTTTTTTGGGGAAGTAATTAGTTACTGATTACTTTTTTCAAGCAACTTGACCAACACTGGCTACAACTACCCAAGCTGTTTCAGTTTGCATGGTCTGACGTGTCCCCGAAAATAAAACAGTTTGCTGCAAGGGCCATTTAGCTCAGGCTTTGAGTCAGACTGAGGTCAGGTCGCGTCACAGCCACAAACAAACTGCTCCTGAATTTGCTTAAGACCAGACTGAGACCGTTTCCTCTAAAGGGTTTCTGTGCTGTTGTTTTGCTCTATATCCAAGTTTCTTTACACCTCTCCAGACCACCGCTTAATTTTCAGTTTTAATTTAGATATTTTTCTGTATATGAACTTGTGCACCTGACATCCCTCTCTCTTGAAGCAGTGAGCATGACACATTATTTAACCTTATTGATGCCAATTTAGAAACTTTGTAACTAAATTTAGCACTTTTTCATACCCCTGTTAAATGCTTTTTCCTCTAAAAATGCACCTAGCAGTTTACTGTGGTGTCACAGACAGTAAGCAGCTGCTCTTATGAACGTGAGTTTGATGGAGCCCTGTCCATCCATTTGGACTTTCCAACCAATGTCTTAGGTACCCAGTACTAATGGCTGTCTTAATTCTTGATGGCACAGATTCACCAAGGTGCTGGAAACATTCCTTTTTGGACCTTATTGATATGACAGCATCACACAGTTGCTGCAGATTCATTGGCTGCACATCCATGATGAGAATCCCCGTTCCCCTATCCCAAACGTGCTCTATTGAATTTTCTGATGCCCTGATCACTGTGGAGACCATTTGCGTACAGTGACCTCATTGTCATGTTCAAGAAACCAGTCTGAGATGTTCTGAGCTTTGTGACATGGTGTGTTATCCTACTGGAATCAGCCATCAGAAGATGTGGTCAGAAAAGGATAGACATGGTAAGCAACAATACAACAAGACCCTTTGGTGGTGTTTAAGCGCTGCAAAGGGTTGTCGTGATGTTTACGCCAGCTTTACCATCTTAGTGTCAAAGCAGAAACTGACACTCATCAAACCAGGCAACGTTTTTCAAGTCTGTCACATGTAGCTGTAATGCTTAGTGTTGTGTCCTCTCTGACTGCAGAGAAACTGAGACATCCAGACTACAACTGAAGCTCTGGAGCTTTGAAAAAAAGACAGGTATTTGGGGTGCCCTTGTTTTAGTAGTACTTAAATACTGTCTGTATTATATTTTAGTAACCCAAGAAAGAATATGCATAAAAACAATGGCTGATTTATTATTGTTTTTTACTTTCTTTTTAATCAAAGTTGAATGTCTCTGTAGATTTGGACACAAAATGTTTTGAGGGACGGGTTCTGTAATTCTGATGTGACATTTCGAAAACATGACACTTCACAGTGAAAATGTCAGAGAAAACTGTTACCTTTGTTTGCTAAAGACAAAAAACAAAGGTCAGTGCATGAGCGCCTGTCACAGTGTCACGTCAGCTGTTGTTTGGAATGAAGGTATGAAGGTCAGATATTGTATGCAAACATGCAAGCACTCAAACACACACACACACACACACACACACACACACACACAATTCAAAGTTAAAGTGGAAGTTGACCTGCTAAGCATACTAGAAAATCTATTAAGATTTTTTTTAAGAGAGATGAAGAGTTATCAATGTCTTAGTCAAAAAAGCTAAAACATGTGGCTTCGAATCAAATCTACTTGAGGACATAACTTGTCTCATTCACACAATCACCTTTTTCTACACCTAAGTGCTTTCTAGCTAACATTCATACTCCGATGTGGAGTGTGACTTGGGGTTCAGCTTCTTGCCCAAGGATTCTTTGGCATGGAGACTGGAGCAGCCAGCGATTAAACCACCAACCTTCCAGTTATTGAATGACCTGTTCTACCTCCTGAGCTACAGCCATAGAAGCAAACAGCCAACATATACAAGAAACCCCTGCAACATGCTGAAGCAGGGCTTCAGAGACTATGCTACAAATTGTAATTGTGCAAAATTACCTACCAAAAGTTCTTTCTACTAAAGTTAGAAACACTAGCTTCTGATGCTAAGCGTGTACTCGCATTCACCGGAGAAAAATACTTATTTATTGGAAACAATTACTGACAAAGCTCATTTTTCTTCTGATGTCATTCAAACAGATCCGAACTTGTCCAAATATTTCATAAAAATCCAACAATTTACAGTAACACTCATTTTATTTTTCAAATGACTTTTTATAAATGCAAGTGTGTCTGACAGTATAAGGGGCTCAAATACGTAAGCTGTGTAAATTCTCTGTTTCTGGGCAGACTCTTGTCTCCTCCGGCCTTTTAACATTCCTGTAAAAGACCCGTAAAAGCTGCAACCTCGGCTTTATGGTTATTACCAGCTCTCTCTCTCTTTCTGTGCACTAACTGTGTCAGTCTCTTTTTATGGTGATTTGTGTTTAAAGTACAGGGGTGGTGCCTGATAGTCTACATTAGTGTACATTAGTGGACATTGCAGGCAACATTTAAAGCAAGAGAAGTGAGCATAAATAGAGCCAATGACCGTCTTATAAATATTATCTTCCATTTGCACAGAACAGTCAGACCTCTCTGTTGGTCTGTTCCAACATCAAACCTGCTGAACATTTTTGAGTGGACAGCCTGTGGTTACAGTGATTTATAGGTTAATACTGGTTTTAGTGTAATGTGTAATTTTCCTGTGGCTCTGCCTCGTCTGTTCTAAGCCCCTCCCATCATTCAAAAACACCTCTGCCAGGTAAGAGGAATCATCTTATGCCACTGCTCCTTTACATCTTACCTCCAACAGCAAATCTCACCTGATTTGATCTGACACCGCCTGTGATTGGCCAAAGTCTCCTGATGGGGCCCAGAGGAGGTGCAGGAGTCTTGATTTGCTTACCTGAGCTTTAATGAACTTAAGTTAGATTAATTTTGTCGTATTTGTGCAGTGCCACTGTTTGTTCGGTGTGTGTGCTAAGGCTAGCTAAGCTCAGGAGTGTTAAAGTACTTCTTAAAGCCCTCCTCTAGTAGTTATTCCTCCAATCTGACCATTTCACCTGCTCTGCAAATACTATAAATCCTAGTCCTTTAAAGCAGTTGATACAATTTATATCAATTGCAACAGTTAAACATAACGTGACAGGGCTTTTGGCTTTATGTAATACTCAAGAACCGTAGTACAGAACCCTGAGAGGTCCCATAATGTTTACCATTTGTAAACAAGAGTCTTTGTTCACTGATGTGAATCATTTAAAGATGTTTTATATGTTAGTCAAAGGCTGTTGGGTAATACTGTGGGTTTTCTTGGGCTCTTTGCTGATCAGCAAATGCCTTTTTGCCAGTCATGCGTCAGTACTGGCTGTCTCAGCATCACTGCATGAGTACTGACAACGAATGAAAATTTCATTCCCGAACAGAGATGTTGTCTCATGACTGGTAATCTGATGTGTGTCTTCTGAGGATAGCATTAGAGCTATGCCAAAGGCAACTTAAAAAAGAAAGGTTTTAAACAATATGCTTTTTCTTCTTTTTTTGATCAATCTCAACATCTTTGCTTCTCCAAACACAGAAATAAGCACATAAAACAGGCTCGGATGCAATATGTCAGACCTAAATCTCTGCAGAGAGGATGACAAAATGCAAAAGTGACCTTTTTCACCTCCTGTAATAAATGTGCCAATGCGACACTGACCAGCCCGAGCTAACAGCCTCCTCTAACTCTGTAATGACCCTGTTTGAGTCATCCTGCTGCAAACAGCAAGGAGCGAGAAACGGACAAAAGAAACGTTGTCACAGTGTTATTTTCCTAAGTAAACAAAAGAATGCCTTTTGCTTCTCTCTCACCTTCTTTCTCTTCCTGAAAAGTTTTCTTAACATTTTGATTACTAGGAAAAGCAAAGGAGCAGCTGACCCCTTAATGCTTAGCTGCTCGTTCGTTGTCAAGATATATGTGTGTAATTTGATGGTGTTTAGCTGGTCTGAACATTTTGGGTACTGGTACCCAACCACTGAAGATCCTTCCATCCATTTTCTTCCACCTATCCTTTTCAGGTTTGTGGGATTAGTGAAGATAAAACACAAATTCAGCACGCTTTAAATGCATGGAAATGTTAAAAAAGAGGTCAGGTGCTCAGTGCAGTTTTTTTAAAGTGACCTTTTTTTTCACACAATGACCACTTTGTGTGGAATCTGTTTGTAAAAGGCTTTGAAGTTGTCTCTGGGGCTCAATAAAACATCTGTGTTTCTCTTTCCCCGCCAGGTAACCACATGCTGTTGAGAGTTCTGCCCTCAGTCTACCCCAAACAACCAGACACCATTCACCACCACCTAGGCAACCTCACCGCCATGATGCCACAGCTGGAATCCACCGAGCAACAACACCTGATCAGGCTTATTCAAATGGTTGCCGAGCAACATCCACTTGTGAGTTTTTGTGCTGACGAATTAACAATTTACTGCGCTTGAAACCAACTATTCAAACTATCCACTTTCATTTGGATTATTTGGATAATTTTTTCTGTTAAGTTATGGCTGCTCATACCACTATTACTTCACCCGCAATTTATATTAAAATTTCAGTCATTGTGTCACCGCTTTGCAGCCAACACGGTGAAAATTACAATAATAATACATATAAAATGTAATGACAGACTTCTAAAATGTTTCTATTTTCTTGTTTTTACGACAGGTGGCATTATAAATGTGTTCAGCGCTCTACATCATTTAAATGCCTCCCACCACATAGTTCAGACCGTGTAGAAACCTCAGTTGTGTGCTTGGTGAGGCTTATTTAAGTGCCTGTGTCATTTTTTATAATGTGTTTTGGGTTTCTTGAAGCTTTGCCGGTCTCTTCCTTCAGTGCCCTTGATCTGACTGTTTCAGGAATCCATAGTCAAGTGACACCTAAACATAGTATATACATGTTATATCTAGTATTAATAAAAACTAAAACGAGGTAAATGCATTACAGTCAGAACTGATGGCCCATGTGAAAGTAATCCAGTATCTAGAAACAAAAACACTCGTGAAGAAGTTGCGAAATCCAGCATGTCTGTGATTATGTCGTTTCTATCTGTGACTGAAATGTATGCAAATGAATGCATGTGGAAAATGCATTGGAGAAAAAAAAAGAGAAAGCACTGGGAGAATTGGGACTTTGCATGTGGTGTGCAGGAATTCCCTTAATCCTGGATATTTTGGACCAGAGCTGCTGATGTTCAACGTGAAGGAGGGGGTGGGCGGGGAAGTACCACATACCAAGCAGAGCACATGGTGGTAAAACGCAGCCTCAGTTGAGAAACAAAAGCAGCCATCTGGAGTTATTCTAATGTGAACCCCCCACACAGGCACACAGGAAAATATTGTAGCTGTGTTCGTCACAACAGTTACCAAATGTTTGGCATCTTGAGATTCACTTTTCGTAAGTGATGCGGCATTAAAATGGCACTCATGTGGAACTTTTGAACTGCATAACCTATTTTTCATTTGTCAGACAGAATTGTTAACAGGACATATATGGCTTCATAATCTTTCACAACAACTAAAAGAGCTGGCAATGGTGGATATTGTTAGACCATTCCAGTCTAGTGCAATCTACTATGACCCTTACAGATTATGAGCAGGAGCTTTTTATTCACTCAGTTTTTCCAGACATCCCTACAGCCAAGCTTTTGTTTATTATTAGTCACGAGTATCTTCATCTCACTCCGAGGTCACTCCTCTCACCTACGGCCTTCACTGGAAAGATCAGGGCTCCTTTTGGTAGTTGTTATTTGTCATGAATAATGCTCTGTTTTTATTTTATTTCCCCCTCTCTAATTCTCTGCTTCTTTCTTTGTTTTCCTCATCCATGCAGATGTTGAGCCCTCAGGTTCCAACGTTGGTCGGTTACCTAGGGAACCAGTCTCTCACCGAGGCTCTTTTAGGAGCACTTGTCGATGTGTCTCAAGCAAGTCCTTCCTCGCTGGTCAGCTTTCTGTCACCGCTCAGGATCTTGGGACAGCAGTGCCCTGCTTTCCTGGCTCATGTGGCCAAAATCCACGGTGCTGTGGGCATTATCAGTGAGGTAAAAAAAACAAACAAAAAAAACACACACACTCAAAAAAGAGCCTTACCTCATTTCAAATTTTGGTGATCTCACCTTCAAGTTCAACTTCTGGTACACCTCTGGGCCACTCCAGTTGCAGCTATTTTTAGATTGCTTCCCGGAGATGATCTTTTGACCACTGGAGGTCAAAGTAGATGATTTGTGCATGATCTGCAGCTCTCTGGAAGCTCAGGAGTATGCTCTCTTTTTTTCATAAGCAGCAGCACACTGAAAATGTGGCAGCTTTTTGGCCACTCTAGCATAACACACTAAACCTGCCCTCCACACCAGAGTTACCATTTTTTGACTATCTTCTACAAAATGAAACTCAAGTTGAAGAGGCTTAACTGTAAAGGCTTTTACACACCGGATATGATTAGACCATCACTTTGCATCATTGTGTGAATGGAATAAGTGGATACATTTTAAACACTTTAACTGCATGACATAAATTCATATTTACTGTTCGTTAAAGCATATTACCTCAATTAACCTCAATTAAAAAGGTCAGAGTCTGGTATTCTGGCAGGTGAAGATCTAATTTGAAGTAACAATGAAGGAGCAATGTTCTAAGCCTTACCCTATTGTTGCAAACATAACACAATTTTAGGGAACATTAACCTCAGGTGAACCCCTCCCACAGGCCCACCTCCAAGGTGAAGCCCGAGCGACCCTGTCCTGGAGTAAACAACGCTTCACTTTCTCTGGCCCCTCAACCAAAGCCAGTTTGCCTTGAAAGACCCTACCAGGGGAAAATTGCCCCTGACAACACAGATCTCAGGAGCACCCAAAAATCCAAACCCCACTGCCACCATGAGTTGGCAATTCATGGCCTGGCTGACTCAATGAATCACCTGACACCAAGACTGTGACACCCCTCTGTTTAAAACCAAAAACAGACACACGTTATTTGTGTCTGTATTGACTTTTGCACAGATTTAAAAGCAGATTTGAATACTGCTAATACAGCATGACAGCTCCTGTTACATCCAATAAGTTCACTTTTTGTAGAGATTAAAAATATCAAAATTTGTTTTGAAAGAGACACAATTTGTTCCATGTGCATCCTTTAACCTATGGGTCACACATATGGCTGCCATCAGATGTTACTCAACAAATAGCCTTATAAAAGAGCAAAATGCAATGATATATAAACTGATGGACAACAATAAAAGATTGTCTTGACGATGAAGTCTGTCTTTGATAAAGCAATATTAAGCCCCAATTTCAGTGTTTTATTTGTCCAATGACCTGCTGCTGTACACAAGTTCAATACTAATAAACAAAAGTTCATAAAATGAATTAATACAGAAGAAGAAAAAAAAAAGATTCCTGCTAATGATCAGCATGCTTACACAGCACGCTCTCACAGAGCCCCTAATACGGCTTTATAAGTTGTGTTATCTTATGTTGTGTTCTTTCAGGTTTTAAAATGACGACAGAAAATACTATTATTGTTATTATTATCATGTCATCGTCATCTAAAAGCGTTCAGTGTAGACCTTGTAGGTTTACAGCTCTATTGCTAGTCTTGTTCTAACCCTGTTAAGTATTTATGCAGCACTGTGTAATCATACATGTGATGAAGACCCACTTTATAGTCAGTCTGTGATGCCTGTGTGTGTGTTTGGGGGGTTTAGACTGACAGCAAGACAGGTGAGAGCTCCCACTTTCTTTTTCTCTTTTCCTCTGGGTGCATTTTGGGCAGTTTAACAACAATTTAGGGGAAATTAGCAAAAAAAAAAACCCATTATGACTGTCTCTACATGAAGTGTTCCCCCTCCACCTATACTTATATACAAACACACATGCAGAAACAGAAACGGACGTACACAGAAATCTCAAAGCTGGAACCCATAATAGGCTTTCTATTACTCCAGGGCAAAGTTTCCCTCTGAAAGTTCCCTTCCTCCTCAATCTTCTTGTCAAAAAACCTGCCAGCGCAGTTTTAACACACTCACAAATACTCATACACGTTCAGATACACAGATTGTTGGACCTCGGTGTCCTGCCTTTCTTCACATTGGAACCATTTGGAAAATAACCAGTGTTTTCTGGGAAATGCCCCTGCTGAGGCCTCCTGATGATGGCAGTGGAGAGACCCTCCTGTGGGTTCGTGTTTGTGCCCCGCAAGCACGCACACACACATACACACAACCTTTCACACTGGGATGCATTTGTTCTTGATTGCACAAGTCTTTCGCTGGCTTCCCTCAGCCACCTGAAGGGAGTTAGTCTATACTGTGTTTCTGGACTTATTGCGTGTTGGATCAGAATATGTCACTGGTGAAAGAAACCCTTGCACACTGTGGACTGCTGTGGACTGCTTTTTATTCAAGCAGCGCTGCAGGAAAATATGAAAAAAGAAACTGATGGAATTGCAAACAGTCTTGCTCTACGTTGCTATACAGAAATAAAACTAATCAAACCTAGTCCCACTCAGTGTTGAAACAGCCAGATTACATGCAGATTGCTTTGTGACTACTGCCATTAGTTTTCTCAAATGTGTGTCCATTATAATTTCATCAAAGATTACTGAAGTAAAACAGCAACTACCTATTCTTCTATCTCGCTCCCACAAGTGCGTTTTTTAACAATAGGAACACAAAAAGCTGTGCGTCAGCTTCATGCGGCACTCACAGTTTTTAAACCACTCTGATAAGAGTCATTTTCCTTCAGTTACAAGGAACGTCATCATCATGCTAACTTTAACTGCTGCTTAGCTGGATGCAGGTGTGACCAACTGAGGAGCAACAACAATTAATTTGAACCCTCATGGGCCACAATCCACTTGTGTTTAAAGTTTTGGAGGGGGTTTCCTGCAAGAAAATCTTTGTTGTTGTAGGAACACTAATCTGTTTGCATAAAACATGGTAGCAGAAAGCATCAGGCCAAATCTGGCATTAGCAACAATCCCACTGCAGTTTCTCCAGAATCTGCTTGTGTGCATTTGATTGATGAGGACTTCATTCAACTCTGAAGTCGTTCTGCATTTAGTGCTAATCCTATGCATTTAAAATACCCAGTTTGTTATTATTTGGAAAGAAATTTAGACAGTATAGTTGCGACTGCTATATAGGATCACAAGATGGGGCTTGGTGATGAACAAAGGCTATTTTCACACCTTTGGTGTTTAGTCCGTTTAAACTGAACTCTGGTACTTTTTTACCCGTCGATTCACGAGACCTTTTGGAGGAGGTGGCTTTGTTTATGGTGTGAACGTGATCTGAACCAACAACCAGCTACTGTATATGCTGCAAATTTGAGCTAAACACCTTCCCTTAGCCAAGTATGCTTTGTTTTCTGGGGTGCAGCAGCGTATCATAGGTGTGCATACCAAACGGTCAGTACAGGTTAGCAACTAGCCATAACAGTAATGTAAATTCTCTATGTTATGCAGAACAGAACAACCTTCTTCCTGTATTTACATCTGGCCTATAAGCTATAAGCTATTTCAGTGACGTATTTTGGTTCACTTTGAGATTTTCTGTGGGGAAAAAACCCAAACCAAAGCTACAAATTTACAAACTCATCAACTGATTCAAACTAGGGTAAATGAACTATAATGTGCGTAGTATTAGCAACATCTCAAAGCAATGCTGAGAAACCAGCGTGTGCAGTTCTCACTTCTCCCTGTACCTGGTTCTACTAGAGATATCTTGGTGTTAACATGGAGTTCTTTCTTCCCACTATCACCAAGTGCTTGCTTGTAGGGCTTCATCTGATGGCTAGAGAATTTCTCTCTGAGACAGCTGATGTTATAGATTGGTGCTATATATACATATAAATTCAATTCGACAGAACAATAAAAGATATATATATATTTGTTTGAAAGCTTAGCTTTAAACTTGTAAACTTAGCTTTACATCAGGGAGGCCACAAAGTCAAACTCACCCAGCAGCTGATCACAGTCCCTGCTCATATCGGATGGTGACTGTGGAGCCCGCTGGCAAATCTCGGATAATGTGCATCATTGCAGTTTCTTTAGCCTGCAACAGTTGTAGCTGCCTCTCCAAGCCACTTTGCAACCCACCCACACCCTACCCCGCTCCACCTTTGCATGCTGCATCTGACTCTGTGAATTAACAAACTTCTTCTAAATAAATTGATCTTCACACTAACTTAAAGTCTTTGAGATGATTATGATTAAGATTGTCAGTTGATTTTAGGCAGTGTTACACAAATTCTATATACCTGAAAGATAAATATAATCGTATTTGTTTGCTGTTGTTTTTATTTAATAAATGAAGAGACTGTAGAGTGACTGTGTGCCAGACTGCAGCTCCAATTGAAGCTAATGCAAAGAAGCAAGGGAAGAAAGGAAAAGAAAATAACTGGGTGGTAAGCAGCGAGAGGATTTGGCTTGTCACTGTACCGATGCAATGTTTTCTTTCTTTGCTTTTTCTCTTTTGGTTTGAATCCCCCGGTATTTAATGTTTTGTACACACCAGCGCAGGTGCTATTGCCAGAGGAGCTTGGCTCAAATTATTGTCAGTGACTGAAACAGAATGGGCCACAGTTTGTTTCCCAGGGAGGCATTTGGAAATTTATTTGTTCAGACACAAGGCTGAAAAACCATAAATCTCTAGATCTGTGTCAGTCTTCTGCAGATTGGCAGTTTGGAAGAAGATCTGCCCCCCCCTGCCATCATTTTCTGGAAAACATGGAAGCTCATAATTAAAAACAGCTAGTAGTTCTTTTTTAAGACCTTCCTGTTATTGTCCTTTTTGGCAGAGCTTTACAAAAGAGTTTAGCTTTTAAAGCCGTAATGTGTTCAGGATACGAAATCAAGGCCAAGTGCTGTCTCCAAATAATTAAACGTAATTTGACGATTGAAGAGATCTTCATATGTCCGGCAGATTTTTAAATTTTATGCTATTATTCTCAGTTCCAAAGTGAAAATGATGCGAGCCTCTGCGTATGCTGAAATATTTGGAAGAATTTTAGTAAGTCCTTAAAAAGTAAAATCATCTGGAAAAGCCTGAACTTTAGTTCAGACGTAGCCAAAGCCTGAGCTCCAGCCACGCTCCAGAGTCCTTTTTGTGCAGAGCCGTGGAAACTCCTAAATACCTGCTTGGCATGTTGTTAGGTTTAAATGTTTTTTAAAAGTCAAGTTCTTCCTTTTGTGGTAGTTTTGGGATCCACATAATAGAAACGAAGTATCCTACAGAGAGTGTTTTTGAGGCATGCCTGAACGATGCTGTAACTGCGTTGTTCTCTCCTCGTTACAAGGTGTTCTAGAGGGCTGGAAACAGAGGTTGGCTCTGCCCGCCATCAATCAATCACTTCTTATCTGAGAATTCGAGAAGGAAGGAGAGTGTTTTGAGTTTTTAGTTCTGCAATGTGAGTTTTATAAGACGCAAGTGTTTAAAAAAAGGTTTTTGACCACAGATGGGGATTTTTTGGCTTTAGTTCTGCCCTAAAACACCACAAGAGAGCTCTCACTCACCTTTGATCATCTCCTGTCACGCCGATTTCTGCGCTCTGTTTAAAATGCGGCTGCTCCTGTTAAATAAAGCTGATTACATTAAAGTATACGTTACACAATTTTGTATACAGAAATATATATACAAGAGAGGCATGGGGCGTCTATTGAGGGGGTATTGCACAGGTCATATTCCTGGTTAAGTATTACTCTCTCAACAGTCACAAGACTGTATATGTGCTGGATTTCATTTGTACAGAAACATGCTGGGAATGATGAAATGTGGTTATTACGGCAGTTCAGTTGGAAAGCTATTACATTTGGGAAAAGAACAAGTTTGTATTTTAAAAAGTTTGCTGGGAGCCAGCCTGCATGTGTTTGTATTTATTATTGTTTGCTATGATTTAATAACAAAAGAAGTTACACCAAACCCTCCCAAACAGACGGGAAGAGGAAAACTCATGTGTGTTGAATTACCATAGCTAAAATTCATGCTTTCTTCACCAAAACACATGTAACTCAACAATATTCCCAAACTGCTGCAAAACACAACACTGGGCCCCTTTTAAATGAAAAATAAACCATTGAACAGTAAAAAATCTTCCTCAAAGTCCTCGGTTATTTTTCTGTTTAATTTTATACCAAGACCAGTGTCGGCCAGGGCTGATATTATGTGTGGTCTCCTTTCTCCAGACTCATGCTCACAGCTCGCTGGTCTACCTGGTGTCCCTTCTGGGCAGCATGGAGCACAGCTTTCACCACACCCTTCTGCTGGAGGTCAGAGCGCTGACCGACCGTTACCCATCTTTACTGGGCGGCTGCGGTAAAGACATCTACAGGATGAGCAACTCTTTCACTGCAATAGCCAGGCTTCTGGGAAGACGACTGGAGGAGAAATCAACATCACACTGCAGGTTAGGAAACACCTGTTAACATGGGCTGCATGAAATCTCTTAGCGGTGGTCACCTAAAATCTTAAATAGTGTCTCTACAGCCTCTATGGATTGCAGCAGCTACTATGGAGAGTAGCTAGAGACAACTAGAGATTGATATTCAAGTGTTGCTGATTATATTCTTGTTATGTTTTGCATTCGCTCAGGAGTCACTTTAATAAAATTCGAGTTTGTGCAGACTAAGCAACTACAATGCTCTGTTTCTTCCTTTTATTTAAAAAGGGATTTGTGCACTCACTGGCCAGTTTATTAGGTTCACCTGGTCAACTGCATGTTAATATAAAAAAAATAAATCTAATCAGCCACCCACGTGGCAGCAGCTCAGTGCATTTTGGCATGTGGATATGGTCAATACGGCCTGCTGAAGTTCAAACCGAGCATCAGAATGAGGAAGAATTTATATGACTTTGAATGTGGCATGGTTTTTTTTGGTGCCAGATGGTTTGGTCTGAGGATTTCAGAAACTGCTGATCTGATGGGACTTTCCCACACAATCATATTCTGTTGATAGCAGAGGACCCCCAGGGTGGTCGAGAATGACTGAGCTACGATCCTGTGGGACTTCCAGATACAGGCGGACAAACTAGTGATGGTCAAGTAGAGAAAGGCGACCGTAGTGACGGATGTAGCTATACCAAGTGATAACAACATTAGGAAGAAGGACCACGAGAAGCTCAAGAAATACCAAGAGCTGCGAGAACAACTCGAGAAGATGTGGAGGGTAAAGGCAGAAGTGGTCTCGGGACAGTGACCCCCAAACTGGGCGAGTGGCTCCAGCAGATCCCAGGAACAACATCTGACATCTCTGTCCAGAAGAGCGCAGTTCTAGGAACAGCTAAGATACTGCACAGAGCCCTCAAGCTCCCAGGCCTTTGATAGAGCACCCGAGCTTGAAGGATGAAGGCCGCCCCACAGGGCGAGTGGGGGATTTTTTTTGTGTCAGAGACTGAGTCATGAAGAGAATACACATACTGACTCGACACATTGAGCTGTGTTACTTTGATCGTGACACTAAAATCAAATCTGGGTCTGTTACAGCGCACTGTTATTTAAGGTCATTAAAATATTTTTCTTTTTGGTTTTGCCTTCAAAACAATCTGCGTTCACAAGAAGTGAACACGCCATACCGTGCATACGCTGGCCAAGAGTCATCTGGCTGCCCTGTGGAAATGACACACACACAGCTCTCTTCTAAATAAGAACATTGTGTGCAGAGTTTGAGGCTTCGAAAGACTTTGCTTGGGGTCTTTTGGAAGAGAGATAGAAGGGGAAAAGGATTGGAGGGAGGCAAAGGCAGTTTATTAGTGAAAGAGCAGGGGGGAGTGGAAAGGAAGCCCTCTTTCAAACAAGTAAAAGTTTTGAAGGATATTTGTATAAAAACACAAGTAAGGAACGAAAAACAGAAAAGAGCGAAAGAGGGTTCAACACAATTTGAACCAATTAATGTAAGAAAGAAGCAAATTAAGCCAACGTTTGCCAGAGCGGGAGAAACTTGTGACACCGTCAGCTTCAGGTCACACGTATAGCAACTATAATGTGAACTCTGGCTCTGTGTGCATTCAGGGTGGATGAGGCGTTCCAATCAGATGGAGGAGGAGGAGCACCAGAGCAGCAGCTGCAGGTGAAGATCCAGGCCTTTGAGGAGAAACTGGGAGACACGGTGGAAGATGAGGAGGAGGAGGCAGCAGGGGAGGACTCCCCTGCCCCGCAGCGACGCTACAGCCTAAGCCAAACAGTCAGGGAGGAGAGGCGTGAGATGAGATTCAACAGGTCAGTTAGTAAGAATATGCTTCTGCTCAGTGTCCTCTGAAATCTGACTGGATAGAAAAAACATATTTTTATGAAGAATCTGGTGGATTTGAAGAGATGCCTTGAGCCAAGAAGACGTTTCTATATGTGTGTTTGTTGAAGAATGTAAACACTGCCACACTTGGAAAATTTAGTTTATTTTATGAAATCGAAATGACACAAATTTACACATAAAACAGTGACCAGGTACATCACTGCCTCAAAAGTTAAAGACTGTGTTGGAGGTGTGTTGCAAAGTGGCTTGCAGCAGCAACTGCATCTGTAGCAGGCTAAAGCAATTACAATAGGGCTTCCTTTATGAGATATACCAATGGGATGGTATCAGCTGAGCCAGCAGACACTGAGTGCTGGCATAGAAAGAAATTAAACATTAGCCATGTTTTCGCAAAAACAAGCACGTCTTTAATTCTTCTGTATATTGTCCTCTAAAATTTAGACATTTTATGTCTATGCAGCTTGTGGGGATAGGTTAATTGGATAATCCAAATTGCCACTAGGTGTGAATGTGCGAGTGAATGTGAGTGTGAATGGTTGTCTGTCCCTGTGTGTTAGCCCTGCGACAGACTGGCGACCTGTCCAGGGTGTACCCCGCCTTTCGCCCTATGACAGCTGGGATAGGCTCCAGCGCCCCCCGCGACCCTGAAAAGGATAAGCGGAAGCGAATGGATGGATGGATGGATGT
>NW_005187404.1:818595-820179 GCF_000239375.1 Pundamilia nyererei
CTTGGTGAGATGTCCTACTACTCTGGAAGTTGTAATTTCTTTGTGGCTTAAGGATATTACATCATTTCTCAAAGTAGAAAAAAGTAGAACAGTCAACAAATATTGATGAAGAGGTACCAGAAACATTTTTATTGCTTTAACTGTTAATTTCTTCATGCTCTCTCTCCTAGGTCAAAGAGCCTGGCTCTCCATGCCGTGCGTTCTCGGTCCATTAACTCAGACGAAGGGGAGGACGGTGAAGGGGTGGAGCTCAGCACAGATAGCGCCTTTTCCAACACTTTGCCTAATCAGCATTCAGAAAACCATGAAGTCTCACCTGCTGAGAGGAAATTGACAGATGGCTCTCTGGTCGGCGTCACTCCGCTAGACAGAGCGGCTAAAGAGGTGGAGAAAAATCAAAACAGAGAGAAGGATGGACAGAAAGGAGAGTGGGCGGAGCCTGACAGACTTTACATCCATTTAAGAGACAATATGGAGATGATCGGAGATTTCTGTAAAGTAATGGTGCAGCAGATCCCCATCCCAGAGCAGTGTGTGATAGAAGGTAATGCATGCTGGTAGAAGCTGGTCTTCAGTATTAATCCACAAGTATTTAAGCAGAAGTTGATCAATAAACGTAGGTTCCATGGAGACTGTCAAAGGCAGGGTTTATTTAACCTGCTGAACCTGAATGAGATTACAATCAGACTTGGTGATTAATGGGTATTAATGTGATGTGGTATGAATATACCTCATCTTCTCCTGTCTTTCATTCCCACTGTGTGTCTCTAACACACTGACACAGATGCAACGCTCAGCTGAGGGTTGATTTTTGCCTCCAAAGCTCCAAATTGAGAGGGATTTGTTTCTCCAGGAGCACTAATTTGATTTTAGTTATGCGCTCACTGATTACTGATTTTAATCCTATCCAGACTGTAATTTACCCACACCCTCACCCCTACCACGCCCCTGAATGCCATTTTCTTTGGTCTTCCCAAAATTTCTATGCTGTCTGAACAAATACTGTAGACTGATTATTTGTGTGCTAAAGGCTTTCCAGTCGCTGAGAATCAGCAGCCCGTGAGGTGATGAGGTTCATGTGATTTTCCTGTGGAATTTTCGACCGCCTCGTATAATTTAGCAGTGGCTAAAACTCCAGATGACATCAATCTAGTTAGTGAGGTGCCTAATGTCTAATCGTGCCTAATATCTCCTATTAATCATTTCTAAATGGGACTTGTTAGGGGTTATTTGACATTAAGCGTGAGAGGGGAAACAGCACACACACACACACACACACTACACAGTGAAAAAATAGCCAGTGTTTCAGCTGAGCTGCTGATCTGGGCTTGCGGTATATGGACCCCACAAAGGAATAACAGAAACAAGGAAAACTTTTGGATGACATCCAATCTTTGCAGTTCAGGTTCAAAATCACATCAACGTAATAGGATCAAAATATCATCATTTTTAATGGGAACTGAAAATGGTTGTTAGCATTAAATCGGGCCTTGAAGAAAGGCTGATGATTCAATTATAAAAACAAACCAGCAGTGTGTGTGTGTGTGTGTGTGTGTGTGTGTGTGTGTGTGTGTGTGTGTGTGT
>NW_005187404.1:820199-836662 GCF_000239375.1 Pundamilia nyererei
TGTGTGTGTGTGTGTGTGTGTGTGTGTGTGTGTGTGTGTGTGTGTGTGTGTGTGTGTGTGTGTGTGTGTCACTACTTTCAGATTTCCTTGCATTAAGGTTGCAGTAACAGTTGTTCAGCTAAAGATTTTGGATCTAATACAGACTTGTGTGCGCGCCCATGTCCAAATTGGAGCAGCGTGACAGTGTGACAGTTCATATAGGAAGCTGCCGTAATTGGAAAAAGAAGAAACATGCACATCTCCAAGCACCTGCATCAAGACGGAGGGCATGCACTGAAGAAACACAGCCAGAAAGCAATCAGTAATCAATTTGTCTTGTAATCAGTTTACAAAAGGGTTTATTCCAACCCTTTCAGGCCTGCTTATTCTGATTGGGATGTTTATTTGAGGCATTTTTATTCTGTTTGGGGTGTACAGGTAGCCAATGGCAATCTGGCAGATAAGGCACAGTGAACTAGGGTTATAAATACAGAGGGAGTTGATTAGGGCAATATGTTTAAGTGAGCAGAGAGGCACTGAGGGTCAGGTGACTGGCGGTGGGAAACGGGACAGGCCGGAGCGGCTGAGTGTGAAATGACAGAAGAGGCAGTGTGTGGAAAAACAGGCAACCAGAAAGAATCACACAGGCAAAATCTGCAAAGCTAAGTAGAAACAGATGAATGGTATGCATATGTAGGATGTTTGCAAGAAGCACACGTATGCATGGGAGCAGTTTTGGTGAGCGTGAATGATGAGCACTTTCCTACTTTTGTGCTTGGAGTTCAGGTAGAATCAAAACACCAGTTCAACCAGTTCAAATAAGCAAGAAACAGCTTAAACTAATCTAATCCATTTTCTGAAACTTTCCAATCCATTTTCACAATTCCGCACACCTTCTTCTCATATTTAGGGATTTGGTGCTTTATTTTCATTCAGTTCAGATCATTTCTGCTTATTTTCAGTTTTCCAATTCGATTCGGTTCACTTGGATTAAGCCTTGACTGCCATCTTTTAGCAGCTCTTGTCATCACCTTTTGCATATCCAAACGTTTTTTAACTCGACCCAGCCCCTCCTACGATGATAAATCCTAATGTGACGTAAGTAATAAAAACGCATCATGTGGACTTGTTTTACAAAATGAGCACATTTAGAAAGAAACGCATTTAGCTGGACAACGAGAGCTCCCAGAGCCTACACAGCACATTCAACGATACATGTTATCATATGCATATTACTGCAGTTTAAGTAAACAGTTAGACATGATATTCCAGTGTGTACTCCTTTCTCTGAGCCAACCACAGACACAAGCTTGTAGTGAGGCATTATTTTTTTCACCATATTCATGATGAAAAACACAGAAAACCAGATGCGTACCCAATACAGCACAGGAGGTGGTGATATTTTGATTGACACGTGAGGATGTTATTGCTCCGCCTTTGGCCTTAATGTCATTTTATCTGAGAGGCAGCCAAGAGTCAAACGGCACCCACACATTACACACACATGAAAACAGGAAACAAGACAGAAAATAACAAACTCCTCCTTTGGCCTCTGGTTAATTGATTAAATCTGAAGGTGAATGTAAATATAACCAGCAGTTGTGTACTTTGTGTTTGATGGCTTAGTATTTGGTCCTGCTGGCAATGAGAATCCACCCAAAGGCTCGCAGCCTATGATGTCACGGTTGGTCTCAGCTGGATGATGTCATCATGCTCCTGGCTGACCTTCCCACGAGCTGCTGACCCTTCATCTCACAGGATGAGGATTACACAGAAGAGTGCGCTTGAGCGCTCAGTCCAAACATATATTCTGCACGTCTGCACGTGCACATGGACACAGTAAAAACACGCTGCGTCCACATGCTTTTTTGTCCATGCCGCACTCACAGGGTGCCTCTTTGCTGCTCGGAGTTTTTCTGCTGATTTCATCGTGAGCTGCTCTTGGTTTGTAGATGATGCCTTTTGGGTGGGATTCTGTTGTTATCGTCAGTCTTACTCGTTCTCTTTCTTTTGTTTGAAAGCTGGGTACATTAGTATAATGCAGGACTTTCTAAACTGGAGCTCGTGTACGGCACTGTGCAAAAGTTTTGGGGTTTTTTTACTAATTTTTAATCAGTCCTTCAGGCTTTGTCTGAAAAACAAGTGTTTCTGGCTTGTGTTTCACACTAGATTTTGTACCTGATCAGACAAACAACCAATTTTAAATTGAATCGTTAGGCTCTTTGTCACTGAAGTTATGAAAAAGCACAAAATATCATCTTTGCACCAACAATATGATTCAAAAAGAGCTATGAGCCGAAAACTTGGCAGATCTGAGCGCAGTATGAAGTGTGTCCTTAAAATAATTTGGGGAAACTGAATAAGTGGAGTACAAAGAACAAGTGGCAGAAGAGGATGAACAGTATCTGAAATGAAATCTGGCCTTTCAGTTGATCTATCTACAGTTTGCTAAAGCCTCATCAGAAATGTCAGACGTGTCTCAGTGGAAGCAAGAAGCCAGTGTTAAGGAAGGGAGACGGGGAGAAAAGGCTGAGGTATGCCAACTCACACAAGAGCTGGACTGAAAATCAGTGACAACAGGTCTGATAGAGTGATGAATCCAGATGTGAAATTTCTGGTTTGTCACTGTGCAGAGAAAAAGGTCAGGAGAGAGATACAACAGTGAGTGTCTACATTCATCTGTAAAACGTGATGGAGGCTCTGTCATGCAGTGGTGTTGGGGATCTTGTCAAAACTGGTGGAATTATGAATGTAAATCAGATTTTGAGCCACCATGCAATACCATCTGGAACGTATCTTATTGGCAGTGAAGTGAAAGCATACCTAGATAGCAAACACACAATGTCATGGATTGGCCTCCCCAGAGTCTGGACCCCAACACTATTGAAGCAGTGTGGGACCATGTTGACAGAGAACAGAAAAGCCAGCATCCAAGGAAGAGCTTTGAATATCTTAAACGATTCCTAAAAAGAAATGATAAGAAAGCTAATGTAAGAGAGTCCAGGCTGTGTTGAAGAATAAAGCTGTCCATACCAAATATGACTTTTAAACTCATTAGAATTGTACAAACTCCATTTCCATCTTCCATCCATCCATCTTCTTCCGCTAATCCGAAGCTGGACAAGTGATATAATCTCTCCAGCATGTCCTGGGTTTGCTCGGGGGCCTCCTCTCGGTGGGACATGCCCGGAACACCTCACCCAGGAGGCATCCTTTTCAGATGCCCGAACCACTTCAGCTGGCTCCTTTCAATGTGGAGGAGCAGCGGCTGTCCTCTGAGCCCCTCCCGGATAGCTAAACTTCTCACCCTATCTCTAAGGTAGAGGCCAGCCACCCTTCAGAGTTAGCTCTTCACCACGAGGGACCGGTACAGCGTCTGCATCACTGCAGCTGCAGCACCTGCTGTAGGTGCCGTAGGGGTCGCCTGCATTGTGTGCTGGGTGGCAGCCAGGAGTGGAGGCCCTAGCTGACCGATCCCAATACCAAGACTGTCAATTTTCCATTATTACTGGTATTGTCAGTTTGTTGAGCGAAGTTTGCCAGAGGCAGCGAAGAAAATACACAAGACCACGTGCAAATGCGGAGAATCGTTTTGAATGATTTGGTAAATATTAATATTTTATCATTTTTGCTCTTTTCGTGATGCAGATTCCAGTCGAGGTGGTGCGGCCAAGCTTTCGTTCTCCTGTCCTTTGAAGGGTCACTACTGTCTGTACGCCAAATCCTGCTTCAACCTGACCAGCCGACAGCCGCATCTATGGATTCACATCATGTTGTTACATTTACAGGTGCACCCAAATGTCCCGCTGTAAAAGCACACAAATGTGTTAGTAAGTGTAAGACGTGCATCTGATGTCATTGGTCTTTGGTTGCCTGAAGGTCTGAAATATGTTGTTTCTTAAACATTTCGTATTGGAGAATAATTGAGAACCTTCACTGACTAGGATAGTTTTACGCTCTTGCGCAGTCTTTTGTGTCTTTATCTGAACCATATCTCAGTTTTTAAATTTGTTTTTGTTCTCCTGCTCTTGTATTTTGTCTCTTAGAGTAAGTCCAGCGTACCTCTCAGCACCAGGGACGAGTGTGTCCAAAAACTGGGTTCTCTTTGGGAAAAGACGCAGCTTAAAGGAGCTCACAGCTTTTCTATGGCCATGACACAGCAGACTACCCCACACAAGAAGGTACTGGACCACCGCAGTGTGGGTGGGTGGGTGTGTGTGTGTGTGCGCAATCATGCAGCTTCCTCATAAAAGCTATCTGTTTCCACCAGAGAAGATGAAGTCATCGCTTGCGTAAAAGAAAGAAATAAAGATAGGGAAGCGTCAGCACCCACTTTGTTTAGATATGGAAGGCACTGAATGGACGTGTTTGTATACAGGACCTCCGTTCGCCCTGTCTTCTCATCTTTATCATGTCTGTTTGTGTGTTTGCAGATTTGAAACACTGAGAAAAAGCAATTGAACGAGAGGGGGGTTGGGTGGGAATGGTGTGGGGGGTGAATATGTGCGTCTGGTTTGGTGAGAACGTGGAAATGGGTGGTGTTCTTCGTGCTGTCGCTTCTTATGTGTGACAAGCTAAGTGCTCATTAGGAAATAATTAGGCTCACAAAGAAAATACAGCTGTTATTTGTCTTTCTCTAAACGTGTGTTGTGGTTGCAACCAGCTGTGGTTCCCATATGGAGCCCTTACAGAAAAAAACACAAGTACACTTACAGTGCTGAGAAAAAGTGTTTGGCTTCTTCCTGTGTTCTTAGTTTGTTTGCATATTTTGCACACTTACATGTCAAATTTTAACATTAGACAAAGATAAGCTGAGTAAAAAGAAAGTGCAGGTTTTAAATGATGATTTTATTTATTTAATCAAACCTGTCTGCCCTCTAAACGTTAATAACTTGGTGTGCCACTCGCAGTGTTTGTGATAACTGGCAATGCATCTTTTGCATCACTGTGGAGGAATTTTAACCAGCTCTTCTTTGCAGAATTGTTTAATTCAGCCACACTGGAGGGTTTTCCAACACAAACAGCCTGTTTAAGGTCGTGCCAAAGCATCTCAATCTGATTTAAGTCCGGACTTTGAGTAGGCCACTCCAAAACCTTCATTTTGTTTGTTTTAACCATTCAGAGGTGGACTTGCTGGTGTGTTTTGGATCATTGTCCTGGTGCATAACCCCTGTGTGATTGAGCTTCAGGTCATGAACTGACGGTCGGTCATTCTCCTTCTGGATTTTCTGGTAGAGAGCAGAATTCATGGTTCCATCAGTTACAGGAAGTCAGCGCCAGATCATCACACTGCCAGCACCACATTTGACTGAAATGCTGTGTTAGTTTTATGGTAGCTGTAACGGGACTCAAACCTTCTACTAAGTTCAGTTTTTGTCTTATGAGTCCACAGAATCTTTTTCCAAAAGTCTTGGGAATCATCACACGTGAGACGAACTTTTGTTTTCTCTTTTGTCAACAGGTTTTTCTCCTTGAACTCTCCGGTTTTTGCCCAGTCGCTTTCTTGTTGTTCAATCACGGAAACTTAATTGGGAGTGTGTGTGGACACGTTTATGTCGCCACATGTTAAAACAGCTGCACTTAGCACTTATACACCTGCGTCACATACATACCCATAGGGTAAACAACCTCACTCTCTCACTGTCTGATTTGATTATCCATGAGCGAATTACTTTCCTGATGATCTCAATGGTCCTAAATTAGATCACATTAAACTCTTGTTTGTTTTAGCTGGAGGCCTATAAAAACACAGACCCTGAAGCTACACATGCAGTGATTTTTTACATTTATGGGCCATATAGCCATGCTGATAACACAGTGCTTCAGCTGACACGCTCGTTGTTGTGTTTGGTCGGAGAAATCCCTTGTACGTGCCAACAACAACAGTGACTTTACAACTTACGATGATCATTCACTTTCACTATTTCATGTTAGTAAAACTGTAAGCTCTCATTCCCACTCAATTACTGCTGTTTTATCAGGTGCCTGTCAGATTATGGCCCTCTTTTAAAAGCGTATTTTCTTGTGTGCCACATTTATTACTGTCACTGAGTCCTAGTTCCTTGCTTCAGTTTCTGGTTTTGTTCATGATCGTTCTGCCTGATGTTTGGTTTGTATAACCTGTAGTCTTCCCCGCTTGTGCCCCTGTGTATCACCTTAGTACAGCGGTCCCCAACCCCCGGGCCGGTCCATGAGTCGTTTGGTACCGGGCCGCGAGAGTTGAGGCTCGGGTGCGAAATTGATGGTTTTCAGGATTTTTACGTTAACTCGGTTTCCCTGGGTCTTCTCCCGTGTTGTATTTGTGTGTCTTATTTTGAAAGAAATATTTATGTGTTACCATAGCAACCAGAGAGCATTAAGGGGCAGAGAGGAGGACGTTACTCTCAATGTTGTTGGCGCATTTCAGGAGGACGCTGCTAATAAAGTTACACAATTACACAGTGAATTTGTGTTTATTATTATATTTACAAAATACCACATTTTTTTTGGTCGTGTCATTTTATTTTGTTGTATTTATCCTGTTTTACTTTTGTAGTCTTTTGTACTTTGTGCTTGTCACGTTATCCCTGATCTGTTCCCTGTTCCACTGTAGCTTCATTACCTTTTGTATTTATTGTTCCCTAATGTGTTCCCTAGTGCTACCCACTGTAGTTTGCTTTTCCTCATGGCGCCTGGACTGTGTTTTTCTTTGATTGTTCCAGCATTAAATCTTTGCCGTAGGTTAATTTCCGCTAACGTCCACCATACTCCACACAGCGTATCCTGACATGGACCCTGAATCTTTGTGCTTTGCTCTTTGTTTCGACACACTGAGTCTTTCCTTTTCACTCGCTTTTTAAAAAAGCAATAGAAAAAATGAGATGGTTAAGTTTTTAGAAAAGGTCATGGATCACAGCATTCACCCTCTGAAAACCAGCTTACCCAGTGACTGTGACTCCTGGGCTTTAGAACGATTTACATGTGGCAATGACAATTATAATCACCACTGCCTAAAGTTGGTGCATTTCTGTATACTGCGTATCTTGGTAGTAGTTAGTTGAGGCTCAGGAGGCAGATCAGATTGCCTGCAATTAGAAGGTTGGTGTCTCAGTCCCCAACTCCTCCAGTCTGCATGTTGAAGCCTTCTTGGCGAGGATACTAAACACCTAGAACAGCTACAACACCGTGGACGTTGATTAAACAGCCGTATTTGTTGGCCTGGGAATTTAGAAAAGGGTCTGCAAAGTTTCAGCACAACATTCCAACAATGCATAAGTGCAAATGTCTGTGAAAGAAATTATACTGTGTAAATGGACTGTTAATTGTTACGGTTAAGATCACTGCCTTCACATTAAAATGCACTTAGTGCAAAGCAATGACGGGGAGTGGCAAATACTGCACCGGTAGACTTAAACAAGTTTGCTCACCACTACTAAATTATCTTAGCAGAATGTAAAAACATGCTGATGCTGACAGCTTCGATTTTGGTGATCCGGAAACACAAAACAAGCAAAATTAGTGTTGAGGTGAAAGAAAAAAAAACAAAGGTGTAATTTAAGAGGAGTAAGGAGGAGAAAGAGAGCCACTACTCTTTTCTCCATCCACATTCATCACACTGCCTCTTTGCTTTCTTTCCGCCTTAGTGAGATCTACAGCTTCTCTCCTGTCACTGTCAGCCAAACAGCATCGCACATGATTTGACAGCAAGGAGAAGAGCCGCGGGACAAGGAAAGCTGTTATATGTGTGAGACAGAAAAGGTTACCAGTTACATCCGTACTGACAGGAAGATTTAAAGGGAGACCGTAGGGCTTTACAAGGCTTCGGTGATTTAGGAGGGGCTTGTGTTTAGCTTCTGACATTTTGGGTTAGTAGTTTTATGACACAGAGAAAAGCTGGTGGAAGCAAAAATGGGGGGATGGAGGGCCTAAGGGCAAGGGGGGGGGGGGACCTTAAACAAGTTAATAACACTTGTTTTACAAGTTACAAATACATAAAGTTGGAAAATAGTAAAAGGTTAAAAGAATAAAGATGTAAAAGGATAAAAGTGAAGGAAATGAGGAGCAGAAAGGGTGGGGAGGAGCAAAGATGGTCAGATGGGATGCAGATGAAGAGAAAAGGAAACTGAGAGGAACTGAAGGGGCGGTTAGCAAGGAGTAAACTTTGCCGAGGAGAAAACTTAAGGAGTGGGGATTATCTTACATAGTGAGAGGAAGACATGGCACAAGATACGAAAGGAGACAGAGCAAAGTCCGTGGAAGGAGGTGCTTGAAAAGTATTGTTTCACTCAGTTTGCCCAGCGCGTGAGAGTTTGTTGATACAACTGTGGTGAAGATAACTTTTGATGGAGGGAGAGGAGGGAGGAAGGCGGGGTACTCGAAGATAAAGATGGGACCGAGGCTGTGATTAGATAAAGATGCTCGGGGACGAAACAAGGGTAGAGGAGACAGCTGACCTCTGCGTGTGCCCGTGTGAAAGGAGTTTTATAGTCAGGACCCCGGCCTGCCAGACAGAGCCGCAGATGAAAGTCCGCAGGAACAGAAATAAAGCACGTCCCTGTTTATTGCTTCAGTCCGCCTCTCCTCCACTCCCCCTTCCCAACACTCCCTCTTCTTATCCACTCACCTTTCTCCAGACGTACACTCCCCTCCCTCCTCCTCCTTCCTGCTTCAGTCTCATTCAGTTTCCTCTGCGGAAATTTCACCTATATTCCTACAACCTCATCAACCACATTTTTTCCCTCCATTTCTGGAGTTAATAACAGTTTGGCTTCTTAAAAAATCTTTTATCATTCCCAGTTTATTAGAATATCTGGATTTATGTTAGAAAAAAATGAATAAGATAAGATTTTAAATGGCAAAAACAACCTCAAGGACGCATTTTGCAGATTTGGTACATTGAGCATTGTTGCAGTTGCCGTCAGCCATGTGCACTGGCAATCTCGCATCTTGATGAAAATATAATTGTAAACTTAAACAAAATGATGAAAGGAGAGAGAGAAATGATAGAGAGAGGTGCACAAAGGGGGTTTATTGAAATCTCTGCGAGGACAGACAGATTACATTCAGACGCACATAATCCAGCCTTTGTTTCTTCATCTCTTTATTGAATCCACCTTTCGGGGCTTGATGAATCAAACATGGCCATGTTTGTCCACACAAGCTGTTGCCCGGCTGCAAATTCATCTCTCCAACCTCAGCAGCATCAAAGCTCACATTTGAAAACACATACTGGATGTTTGTTCCGTGCATTACGGCCTTTCAGTTGCGATAATTTGGTTAGACACATACGCTGGAGTTTAAGGCATTCTTGTAATGGGCTCTGGAAGCAAATACATCTGATCTTACTCATTTTTCTTTGTTGGTCATTCATTTCTTCTTGTATTTTGCAGCAGATGTCGGGTTTGCATTCACTGTTAGACACTGTTGCTCAACCTCTGACTCACAGCCGGTCCTTTTATCTTCTCTCTGCTTCTGTCTCCAGTTGCTGCTTTTCAGAGGTTTGCTGTGTCATCGGTAAACGATGTTAAAGCTATTTCAGTAATTGGCTCCTTGAAGGTCCGTAGAAAAGCTGTTTCTGCTTTTTCTTTTTCACTTGTAAAGCCAACAAAGACGAGATTCAGGTGAGTCTAAACTACGACACGATTCACGAGTCGTTCTGGTTTCTCATCCATCCACAGAACAACACCGTCAGGTCAGGTCAGTTTCGTAATTTGCTGGACAAAGGCGGTTTGTGTATTTCTGTCTTTGTACATCACCAATTTGTGATTGAAGTGCAGACTTCCAACTTCAATTCAAGGAATTTTACAATTTGTTGGGGTTTTTTTGCATTTACTGTTCAGGATATTTGATATGATTCAAAGTGTTTAATATATTTTAACTATAATTTTAAATATGAGGCCCAAAGAGAGATGTCAGTGCAAGTGAGGCAGGCCATCGTTAGGCCGGAAAAAAAACAAAAATAAACCCATCAGTGTGAGAGAGAGAGAACAAAAAAATCCGGACTGACTAAATCTAAAAACAATAAATTCACTGAGCAGCTCAGCAACACCAAAAAATGCCTCAAGTACCACAAAACGCGACCGAAGTGGCCGACAGGATTATTCCCATGGAAACAGCTTCACAACATCTTCACAACATCAAACCAAGTCAAGAACACTCTCGGGGAGGTAAGAGTGTCAAGGTCTATAATTAAGAGATGCCTTCATGAATGTGAAAACAGTGGATTTACAACAAGCTGCAAACCACTGATTACACTCAAGAACAAGAAGGACAAATTAGACAGAAAACATTTTTAAAAAGCCTGCGCAGATCTGAAAGACATAGAAAAGACAAACAAAACCAAGACAAATGGTGAATGATGGGAAGAGAAAACAGGCATGTATGGCTGCCAGTAGAAGCAGGTCACTAGTGTTTATGGATGATGTGACTGCTGATAGAGCAAGATTTGATTTGTAATTGTAATGCATGAACATATATTTTTAATATATAATCAAATGCTACCACAGCCTGATAAGCACTCCTTTCAAAACGGGTGGAGTGGTTCTTTAACTATATTAACATTTGGTAGATAACCCCACCTTTGACGCTATTTAAAGACGGCTGTAAAAAGTCGTGACACCCTCTGTGGGTTTACATTGGAGCCAGTTTGAAGCTCAGAGGTGCAGCTTACTGACATTTCCTGGAAATACTGCCCGGAGCTGCAGATGGCCAACGTTAGATACTTTAGCTAAATCCTGCTAACATATTATAATCAGTTAAAACAATAAACGCTCTCCTATATTTCCAGATAGCAACATATTAGGAACGTATTAGCGTAATTATGAAACACAGTGGAACTACGAGTGGGGGGAAGATGTGCACTGTATTTTCTAACATATTTGGTACCTCTGCAGTGTAGTAGAGTACAAGTATAAAACAGTATATTGCGAAAACAGTCGGGTAACGTATTTGTCATACCATTCGACTCTCATCTCCTCATCTTCTCTTTTATCCTTTCACTAACTTTCTTGTCTTTCGCTCCTGCTTTTCTTTTGCAAATCTTTTTCTGCATTTGTTCATTTTGAAGCTTACATCTCCTGAAGACCACTCGGTCCACTGCACGTTATGAGTATATTAATGTTGGCGTAAACCCACAGATGTTCGGTCTCTCCCAAACCACATATGGTCTGGGTTTATCTGTATCTGCAGGCAAATCCCCTTCATTTTTAGTCATTTAAGTAGTAATAACATAAAAAATCAGATGTGACATCTTTCCTTTTTAACATCAAGGGGGATAAATTAAAACACACTAGTAGCTCAGCACAGTGTAGCTACGTTCAGTTTTTTCTTATAGTCATTTAAATCCATCTGCATTTGTTAGCCTGCTTGCTGAAGTCAGAAGTTTTACTGATGATCAGTGTGCAAGAGCTGTTTTTAGAGAAATCCTGGAGCCGCGTGTATGTGGTAGGTTTGCTTCTGGGGTATTTGAACTGTGCAATCATGATAAAAGAGATCTGGGAAACCACATAACAACACTGCAGAAACATGGTTTTAGTTAAAGATAATGTAAATTTATGGTAAATGTACGGTATATGTAAAAAAAACAAAACAAAACTAATGGTAGTGATCGATCATTTTCATGTTTTTCTCCAAGGAAGAAAAAAAGAAATATGTCAAGTGTCACTGAAGTGTGTTTGTGTGAATTCAAAGTGAAGTATAACTCTTACCATGTGCAGGAGGTCTTGTGGGATTTCTGGTGGGGGTCTAGTCTTCCATTGTTTGCTCTTCTGACACAGATGCAAAGTTGATATTTTCAGGATTTTTGTTACGTAGCTACTTCTTAGAGTTAAGAATCCCTTATGCATGTGTGATTTTGTATTTGCTTATGCCCTGAGCTGTTTAACAACCACAGGAATGTTAGTATAATCTAAATAAAACATAGATATATATAAAAATCCCCCGCTCGCCCCTGCGGGTGGTTCATCCTTCAAGCTCGGGTGCTCTCCCAGGGGCCCGGGAGCTCGAGGGGCCTGCGCAGTGTCTTAGCTGTTCCTAGGACGGCGCTCTTCTAGACAGAGATCTCAAATGTTGTTCCTGGGAGTGGGAACCACTCTTCCCAGCCTGGGGGTTACTGCACCGAGTGCTCCGGTTACCACTGGGACCACTGTTGCCTTCACCTTCCACATCTTCTCGAGTTCTTCTGTGAGCCCTTGGTATTTCTCGAGCTTCTCGTGTTCCTTCTTCCTGACGTTGCTGTCATTCGGTAATTCTGTAAACTCTTTGAAAGGTCTTTTAGTGCTTTTCGTGCAAGGGTCTGTGTGTTGCATGTAAAGCACAAAGTGACGAGTATAATAATAACAGCAATCCGGAGCTACGCCAGCAGCTCAGGAAAAGCTCCGGAAAAGTGCAGCAATCAGTGCAAGAATTCTTCCATGAACTTGATCATGATTGTTTTAACCCACTTAAACACATCTTTTAATGAAATGTTTTTCATTCTTTTTTATTAAAAAGAATATATTTAACATTTATGACAGATAGTTAGATAAGTAGATACTTTATGGATCCCACAAAAGAAATTGTTGTTTTATAGCAGCATGATAAAGGAAGAAAATAGTACAGTCTACAATAAAGTTAAAGTTACACTGTTATGTATGATTTAATCTCTTTGTTTTTGAGTTACCTCAGTTACAGCTGCTCCGGTCCCTTGATTGATGAGCCAAGAGATGAAAAGGGGGCGGAGCAAGCCTAGATGGAGAACTGCAAATTGGCTCGTTCCATAGCTCTGGATCATGGGGGGGGAAATGGAGTTCGTTATGTTAGTTTCAGTTAGGTTTTGTGTGTTTTTGTGGGCTGATCAGCCCTATTTAAGTTTCTTTGTCTCATTTAGGGAGGTCAGTTTGTTTGAGTTGACAGTATTGTTTGTTGCTAACTTTGAGTAGATTTCTGTTACTTTGACCTCTTTTATGGGCACAAGATTTTGATTTTTTGTATAATTTAACCACCTTTGTTTTTGGGTTAAATAAAAAAACTTTTTTTCGGGACTTTAACCTGTGCCTGACTTTCTTTCACTCGCTCAATCACAAGGGGTTTTATAATACGAGAGAGTATAAACATGTATATATACAACAGTGAGAAAAACAAAGAAGTGAAAATTGATTAATTAAATGCATTAATAAATACTATGTAGACTATAAATCTAAGAATGATGTCGTAACTTTCACCTTCCTGTTTTGGCTAAGTCATCTTATGGTGCTCAGCTGGTCCTCGTCCTCTACCTGCTTTCTTCTTTTTAATTCAGCCCGAGCCTAATTTTTGTACGTGTTTTTTTCCTTTTTCATGCAGATTCCAAAGCTTCCAATGATCCATCTTGGACACCACTCAGTTTTTTCTAATGTTAAATTCTTCTGCTTCAGCACAGATGCCTGATCTCTCCGTGATATTTCTCATTACATAGAGAAATGGGAGCTGAGCTGAGCTGATGTACTCATTCCTTATCTTATCCATCCTGGTCACTCCCAGTATGAACATATGCACCTACAGCTCTGCCTCCTGTCTTTTTGGTATTGCCAACACCTCAAACAATGCATCATAGCATGCCATCTTGTAAATCTACCCTTTCTCACTTGCTGGTATCTCTATGTTACAAATCATCCCTCACACTCCTCACCACCCGCTCCACCCTGCCCGCATCCTGTTCTTACTCTCTCTTGTGCACTGTCCGCTGCTTTGGATGGAGGCAGTCACTATTGATCACAGCAGATAGAAAGTTTAAGTAGGACAGTTTAGTATTTGAGATGCTCAGTTGTTCCATGTATTTGTTTCCTTTCCGTTTGCCTTCAGGACCTGGACAACCTTCAGATCCAGCTAGAAGAGGTGCGCTTCTTCGACTTGTTTGGATACAGTGAGGAGGAAGGAGGCTGGCTCTGCTTCATGTGTAACAACCCTGAGAAAGCTACAGGTACACACACGCACACATATATGCACGCTAAGACGGGCACTGAGAATAGAAGGAATGAAGAAATGAGCTCTTCTTATCTGAAAATTGAAGCCCTCCACCTTTATAAACACTTCACTGTACATTTCCGCTCTTGCATATCGTCAAACATTGAAATTACACACTTTGCCTCACACACTTTGTCCTCCTGCGGTTTCCCCTGAATGGCTCCCATCCTTTTCTGTCTTCAGAGGAATGAACAACAACTAAAGTGGGATTTTAAAAGATTGCTTTCTCATTTCATGTCATCTCACCAGCTCTCTTGGGCACAGTTTTCTCTCTCTGGGGAGCTCCATGGGATGTTTTCCCTCAGAATGCCTTCGAGGCACATGACCTTTCCCCGGAAAAGTCAAGGAAAGTGCAGCAGAGAGCAGCTCTTACAAAACAGCTGCCACCCTGATTTAAGCATTTTTAAAGTCACTATAAGCAGTCAGTCACTTCCACCATGACTCAGATGTGATTGCTTTACTTTGGACTGGTGACCTTTCGGTGAGTGCTTTGTGCTGATGAAGTAAGACTTGGAATAAAGATCAAATCTTAAATCACCTTTGGTTTGAAAATTGCAGTGCTTAAAAATGTATAAACCATTCATAGTTTGCTACATTTCTGCATAAATACTACCAGAAAGTCCCAAAATCAAATAAAGAGAAGCCAGTTTAAAGCTAAACTCATTCTACGATCAGGATTTAATGAAAGAGATTCGGGACCATTGCTAACCTCTCCTGGAGTGCTCAAGCAGAGATCCCTCCAGGAGCGAGGCATGTAATCTAGTCACGTAATAGTAGTCGTGTAATAAAGTTTAACTGTAAGATGCTCCATGTGTGCGCGAGTGAGTGAGAGTAACATCAGTGGTATGTGAGAGCGTGGCGATAGATGTAGCTGCAGCGCACAGAATGTGCTTAAGTGAAGTGTGTTCACTTCATCTTAATGGAATGAAGTCCAAGTTGGCCCAGATATGAAAGCAAGTAACGAGCTATGAACCAGGCTAAACGGGTAGGAGCCATCAATCAGACAGAGCATGAAACATGTTTTAAGTTAAACATTTCTTCGCATTTTTGTAGATGTTTAAATATCATTTATTAAAAATACTGAGGAACTTTTACTTTGTGCCATGCATACATGAGAGATCACTAGGACATTTACTGTTGTATTGTAGCGTTAAATAAATAATTAGAGAATCAGCAGAAAGCCATATTCAAGTTTTGTGAGGTTTTCTTTCGCTTTATCTAATGAGAAAATTCTTATAAAAGGCAGGTATAACTAAAGACGCTGCCTCTGTCTGTGTGTGTGGCAACATCTCAAATAGATGGACTACAGGTCTAGATTGGCTAACCCTAATGTTCAGGCCAGCTGTGGATACTTGGAATAACACACAGATCACAGTCCACTTGGATGTGGCTCTTTATAATAATGAGAAATCAGATGAGATTAATGAGAAGTCTGTTTAAACAAATGATCTTCATACATTTAAGTGGTATTGACATTTATATGGCTCATTTCAAGACTCCTTGATATAAACAATACAGAAGCCAATTGAACTCCATTCTTTGCGCTCCGCTGCTAACCGGTGCATTCACTGACCTGGCTGAATGACTGCAAGGAATGGATGGTTACCTTTTTAGACTCGTGCCAGTTTCTCTTCATTACAGGAGGATTTAGAAGGGGAACGGTGATACCCTTTGTCCCTGTGGGGCTCTGTGTGTGTCTGTGTGTGCCTATTGTGCAAAAGTCCAGAGCCACTCCCAACGTCTTTGTATTTTGCCAGAGTTTGTTCTCATTTTTCAAGTGCTCTTGAGCAGCTGTTCTCCTGTGTTTCGAACTTTTTCTTAGGACATTGGCTGCTTTTTCACTGTGATTCAGTCCAGTCGTTGTAGCATTTGCAGAGAAATGTTTTTTGTGTTTTTTTTAGCCACTTAGCACTGCCCTATGAATCATCATAAAAAAACTCACAGGATGAAGCAGTGTTGTCTACACATAACAGATAACTTAGCAACAACCCATTTTCAAATGGTATCTTTAGGCACTTTGTTACCAGCGGCCTGTCACAACAACATATAACACATGTCCTCATTTATTAAGTTGAATCTACATAAAATGCCAATGATAACAAATGACCAAGCGCAAACACTGTGCTGCTGTACTGAAGAAGATTTTTTCTGACAACTTTTTACTTTTACTTCCTACATTTTTAAACAAATATCTGGACTTTCTAAGTAAAGAGAGTCTGTACTTTGCCAACTCTACACAATTTAGCAGACATAAAATAGTGTTTTATGTCTGTCAAAATAGTATTTTCAGGGTGTCCTTACAAAAACTAAGGAAACCAGAGAAGTGGAAGACAGAACAAGAGGTAGAAGGCCTAAAAAATTATCTATGGCAGATAGTAGCAGAAGTATCTTAAGTGTAGGGATGGGTACGTTCTGACATAAACGGTAGTAACCAGACCGAAAAGCAGCGCACATTTCGGTGCTTTATTTCGTTGCTTTTTTTTCCTGAGCTGTGATACACTTCTAGCCAATCATTTTACGTTTCC
>NW_005187404.1:837389-838982 GCF_000239375.1 Pundamilia nyererei
CATTCTTTAAGCACCGGTTTGAGCACCATTTGAGCACCGGCACCGTTTCAAAAGTACCGATTTGGCACCGGTATCGGATAAAACCTAAACGATACCCATCCCTACTTAAGTGTCCATAAGATATTAAGATACTGTTAAATGTCTTTATGTCCTTAAGAAATAGGGGGAAAAATCCAACAAAGACCACCAGAATTGGACTCAGTGGCAGGGTGGCTGTGAGGAAAAAGGGAGAAAAGTCTGAAGTACAGCAAATTAGACAAGAACTGGACTGAAAATCAGTAGCAGCAAGTCTGATGAATCCAGATTTAAAATTTTTGGTTCAAATCCTCATCGATATCTTATCGAAACTGATAGAATTATGAATGCAGAAAAGTACCATCAGATTTTGATCCACCATACGATACCAGCTGGAAAACATCTGATATCTAACAGCTTCATTTTCCAGCACAACAGTGATCCCAAATGCACTGCCAATGCAGTAAAAGCATATCTTTATATGATTGTAGGGTCTTTATGTTCCAATATAAAGGACCTTGAGGTGACTATTGGCACTATATGAATTGAATTGAGTTGAAAACACACAATGGCACTTATCAGTCATGGATCGGCCTCCCAGAGCCTGGACCTCAACATTACTGTAGCATGCACATTAATCTCATGTCGACAGAGAACATAAATGCAGCCAACATCCAGAGAAGAGCTTTGAATGTCCTTCAAGGAGCCTGGAGAAATATTCCTGAAGACTGCTTAAAGAAATATTCAGACTGTGTTGAAGAGTAAAGGTGGTCATACATACTTTCAGTCCTGTTTGAATTGTATGGACTCTGTTTTTTGTCTTTCAGTCTGTATTTTGATGAATGTTTGCACATGATTCAATAAATCGCTGCACCTGTGTCACATTCCCCTGACAAAATATAAAGAAGTGAGGTGTATAACAAGACTTTTGGACTACACCATACTGTGTATATATATATATATATATATACCGGTATACATGGTATACATGTTTCTTCTATGCATGGCTGTCTTGATCAGACTTGGACAGATGTTATAGTTTTTGTTTTCTAACAGTCCTTTTAGAAAGAGTATATTACGTTGAATACAAGTACATTTTTTAAATAAAATGATTGACACCAAGCCCTGCGGCAGATTGGCGACCTGTCCAGGGGGAGCTCTGCTTCTCGCCCTAAGACAGCTGGGATAGGCTCCAGCACCCTTGAGATCCTGAAAAGGATAAGCGGAAGAGGATGGATGGATGATAGACACCACCTTTACAGATTTTTTGCACCTTGCATTTATTTCAGATAATTTAGTTTGTTGTCAAAGCGGTATCACATCTACCTGATGAGTACAAATCTGCACAAATGACTCTTTTGTATTTAAACAGTTCAGTTAACCCAGCACATTATTATGGCACCTGGCTCTGATTAAAACACACAACAGATAAAAATCAGAACCTGTACATTACTGATTACTGAGGACACTTGTTTGTTAAATTTAAAACAACCGAGTCAGAGAGAGAAGTGGCAAAGGAACCAAGGGGATCAGCTAATAGGCCCCGGGGGATATGGTTGCCAAACACCACAATTTCCG
>NW_005187404.1:840285-848156 GCF_000239375.1 Pundamilia nyererei
AATTAATTAAAAGAACTTGCTGACTTGGCCAGAGTAGACTCAGAGGATACACACACACACACACACACACACACACACACACACACACACACACACACACACACACACAGAACTTGTTTCATTTTTTAAAGCTAAAAAGGAAAATAGCTTTTCACTTCAACTTATTATGGAGTGCAGCCAGTGGTTGGTACAACTCCATAATACTTTATGATATACTGTTGAGTTCAACTACTGGAATGTCTTTGAAGTGTGCGTTAATGACCAGTTCAGTGTGTGTGTGTGCGTGTATGTGTGGACATGCCTGAATACGGCACATACCAAGTGTGTCCTCTTATCCTGCGCTCCCTGGGCTGTTCAGTACTTTCACTTGGACAACATGCTGTTGCACTCACTTAACTGGCAAGCAGCAGAAGAGAAAGGTGGATAAAAAATATATGGTGATTACATCAGTTTTCTCTCCACGTGTGGATTTGAGCACATTTGGTAATCTCGGGAAGACAAATCGACTCCTTTCAAAAATATGGAAAGCCCCATCTAAGTGTCATCCTCCCACATTCAATCAGCGAAGACAGAAATTTTCATCTCATTTTCTGGAAAAGAGAGACGTTCATCACATGGTGAAATTTTGAGTGTCATTGCTATAAATGGAGTTTTGATACTTAGTGAAAGTTTGTCAAATCAAGGCAGCATTTCTCAAGGGTGCAGCTGGAGGTTCTGGTGACATCATAGGGCAAGATTAGCGAAGCATGTTAGCTAATACATATGTGGCTGTCATGGCCTTTGTGCATGTTGTGGCATCATTTATGCAGCTCTACTGCAACACTTTCCAGCTTATATTTCTTCTCTTATTTAAAACTTTACTACATAAGGATATATTTTTGGAATTTAATCTTGCTCTTTTTTAATGTTGTCCCTAAGGTTTCCAGTAAAGGTTGAGTCAGTCACCGAGATTTTTTCTGGAAGCAGTTTTGAAACCATCAATCAGATTTGGCAGCAGAATCAATGACAATGGCACATCAGAACAAAATGAAGTACGATCAATGTGTAACGGGACACTTGTAGGTAGGATATGGCATTAGGTTTGGTGAAGCCTTATTTGGAAACGGTGCTAGTGGTGCATGTATATACTACATTATGTTATATGCAGTCCTGTGAATAACTAAGTACACACTTACTGCTTCCACAGGAATTAAAAGGGTAAAATTCGACCATACAGTGATCAGAAAAACTGCAAAAACCCAAGAGCTACATCTCAGACTCTACAGGCCTCAGTTCACTGTTAAATATTAAAGTTCATGACAGTATCATTAAGAGGCTGGGAGACTTCTGGACCACAGTTCTTTAGACAGATAAGATCAAAATGGAGATGTTTGACAGTTACACACAGCAACATGTTTGGAAAAACCAAACACATCATGTCAGCACAAAAACCTCACAACAACTGTCATACACTGTGGTGGAGAGGTGATGATGTTCTGTAGCCACAGGACCCGGGCACCTTGCAGTCATTGAATCGACCACGAACTCCTCTGTGTACCAAAGTATTCTAAACTCAAATGTGAGGCCATCTGTCTGACAGATAAAGCTTTGATGCGTCATGCAATCATGCAGTGATTCCAAGGACGTCAGCAAATCTACAACAGAATGACTGAGAAAGAAAAGAATCAAGTCAATGTGCAGACGTCAATCCGACTGGGACAATCCGGTCATTAAGTGATGACGTGACGAATCCTACTTCCGGGCCTAAAGTAGTCTGCGTTTAATATGGCTTTTGTGTTGTTAACATGTTTAATGTTTTGTATTTTCTTCTATTTAATCTCAAAAATCTCCTAAAACAGTCAGTGATCACTGTTGACCTCCCTCGGCTTTTATTACCGCTAATCATTTATTTAAGCTCAGTTTTTAAAACCTTAGGATGTAGCCCATCTGCAGCCCAGCCCATGCAGCAGTATATGAATGACTAACCTCGTATTGTGGATGGATTATCTCAGTTGTTCTCCTGGCTGAAGTTTGGTGCTTTTACAGCATCCTGCCATGCGATTACATTTGTTCCTGACCACCGAGAACACTCATGTTAACTTTTATCGAGTGGAAAAAAAGTTAGCTTGTTTATATTATGCTAACATAGCTGTGTTGCTAGCGGTCACGTAGCACATCATTATATACCAGCTAGCCAAACTTCAGTAACCCTACAAACGTCACTGCTGTTTAGTTTTCTGTCTTCATTTATGCTGGAAGTGATAACAGAGCTGTACGTTTTAATTTGTTTCCAAAACCCCGCAGTCAGGACATGCTATATTGTATTTAGATAGAAGCTAGCGAGCTAACTCCCTGCTAACTTCTAACTCCGTTAAATGTCATAAATTCCGTTTTCATGGATGCCTGGATGTTAAACTCAATTGTTACACCTGGTAGAGCAGAACGCTGATCATTTTATTAAAGATGAAAGACTTTAGACAGTTTTTCAACTCTCAGTAATGCCATAGTGATCGCTTGATATATGGACCTGCAGCGGAGTTTAGGCCCAGACATGGCTAGTGACGTCAGACTGAACAACCGGATAATAGCTGAATCGAACTTCTGCAGTGAGTCTGTGCATTAACCTATTCATAACTGCCACCAAGGTGCCATCACTGCTAGCATTCATGCTTGCATTTTACATGTAAATGATCACGACTGACATGACCATGACCGATAGAAACAAATACAAATGCTGGGCTCAGCTTTGTTGTTGACTTTTAAAAAATAAATAAATAAAAAATCCACTTCTTTGTGCATCTTTTCCAGGGATTTTCTTACATCCCTGAGATGTAAGAAAATCATGGGACATGGCCTGGAGACATGACCTTAGGAATAGTCCTCATTTTGACTAAATGATTATTCTTCTTCTACCGATCCATTCAAAAACTGTGGCGAAAATGTAGCTGGAAATGCAAGGGAGGAATCGATGGTACTGAAAAGAGGAATTGCAATGTCCACATGACATGTAGATACATCTGTAGGCAGGTGCACGTCAGATTATGGTGCAGGTCACATTGTAGGGGGATTTGGGGTATAATCTAGATTTAACACCAAAATATAAAGCTCCAGTAAGAGAGCTGCGCATAAACCAATGCACCCAGACTTCAATAAACTGAAGCGACGCTGTAAAGAGAAGCTGGACAAAATTGCTCCACAACAATGCAAGACACCGATAAACTCTTACAGAAAACGATTACTCAAGTCATCGTTGCTAAAAGTGGTTCTACAAGCTACCGAATCACAGGACATTTTTCACTTGACCGCACTGAGTCCTGTGAAATCTTTATTTTTCTCTGTGTGCCACGTAGCGTTTGTCTCTGGACTCTGTAACCACCTCTGTGTTTACAGTTTGTGTAATGCCTGGGTGCTTCACGAGAATAGAACGTGCTGAAAGTTTTGTCTCTACTTGCACCATTGTTGTTGTTTTCTTTTCTCTCTTTTTTTTTTTAACTCACCCTTGCTCGAATTTCCAGGAACCACTAGTGATATCATTTTCCATGGAAATTATATTTAAACCATAAGAAGACATTTGTGGTTGGTGATACAGCTTTAAATTATTATACAATAAGTTAGTAATAATATATAATAATTTAAAGCCTTCTAATAGGGTCACTTACATGGAGACTGAATTGCTAACATCACAGTGAGTAATTTGAGATTTTGCGTTTGTGTTCAGGATACGTGTCCCTGCTCTACTCACACCTAATATTGAGTTGATCGTGTGGTCGTGAAGCCAAAAACAGCAAACCATCAAAGTATCAAGCAGTTACACGTTATAAAAGCTAACTCCAGAGCTTGTAGAGGGTTTCTTTTAATATATATGTCTAGGCCTGAGGGAGAAATTAGGGTTGTTTGTAGGAGATGTTTCTGGAAATCATTTGGGTTGGAGACATGACTCATTTCCCATTTTTGAAATCCTGTCACTCCCATAACATTGCAGTCATTGATCAAGAGCCATATGCAGAGGGGGTCTTGTCAGGTTTGGCACTAAAATGGGTGATCTGACTACACATGGAAAGCAAACTAAACAACAGCTCCATGCAAAACCTTCCGGTTTCTGCACATTACTGTGGACCTTTTGTATTTGCTTATGATTTAGTGTACTGTATGTGTGTGTGTGTTTTATTAGCTGTGTCTTTGCTCGTTTGACATCAGCGTGTCTCCAATGAAAGACTGAAAGCCACTGCGCACGCCTGGGGCGGACAACAAAGGTTACCATTCCAGGTGTCTACATCAAAGCGAAGTGATGAGACACGAGGATTTATGCATCAAAGGACTTTTTAAAAATCAAAATGTTTGTTAGATGAAGCACTCAGCCTAGTTGCCCACAGTGGCAGGACTGCAGTAATCGGTGTTCCACAGCCCTGCGTAACAATGTGTTTCTATATTGTTGTGCTGTCATAAATGATTTTCATTATTTTATTTATAAATTGTCAAAACATACTATTAAATACCAGTAAAAAGTTATCACGCCTGAAATAATGTGTTTAAAATGCTGTCTTTGGTTTCTCTGTTGTCCATAAAAGGAAAGGAAATAATGTGGAAACAGAAAAGCAGCAAAGAAGCCCCTCTTTCTGCTCTCCTCTCTTCTGATTTGGGGTTGCCATGACCTTTCGTGGTGTGTTTGGTTTGGTTTCAAACCCCTTTGGGAGTCATCTGCTCAGCATGGAGGCCACACTCCAAACACTGATCAGATTGCCTAATCTGTTTTTAACCACGATATGGCGGATACAAAGGGCTGCTCTGTTCGCTCCTCTTTCTCTCTAAACTGGCGCCAAACCTGAACATGCCAAAACATGCCCACGGAGCGCTTAGAGTACACAGGAACTGTTTGCACACATGCGCTGCAGGCGCGAACACTTCGAGACATTATGCAGTGCATTATGACACTGATGTCTGATTTAGTCAGGTTGGGATTGAAACGGTCTTTAACCTGCCAGGTCATTTTCTCACAGCAACACAATATCCGTTATGTGTCAGTTCCAATTTAACTTCCTGGAAACCTGCAGGAAAGCTGCACGATGCAGGGAACGGTTGTGATTGGTATTTGAAGGCACTTGATTCGGGAGCACTTCCTGTTGCACTATTATAATGCTCATTTAATAGTGGGAAGCTGAACTCGTGATTAAAATGCATGGTGGAGGCTCTATCATGGTTTGCAGGTGCATTTCAACCAGTGGTGTTTGGGATCGTGTCAAAACTCTTGAAATTAAGAATGCTGAAAAGCACCATCAGATTCTGATCCACTGTCTAATACCATCTAGAAAATGTTTGATTGGTAACAGCTTCATTTTTCAGCATGATAATGATCCCAAACGTACTGACAATGTGATAAAAACATACCTTAATAGAAAAACACGATCAGTCATAAACAGGCCTCCCCAGAGCCCGGACCTCAACATTGTTGAAGCAGTGTGGGATCATCTTAACAGAACAAAAAGCTTTGAATGTCCTTCAAGAAGTCTAAAGAACTATTCGTGAAGACTGCTTACAAGAAACCACACCTAAGAGAGTTCAGACTTTGCTGAAGTCACATCAAATATTGACTTTTAAGCTTGTTAGAATTGTACACTGTGTTTATGCCTTATATAATGCAATTCCATGTATGTTTGCACACCCAAATCCTTTTGCACAGTACTTGAGAGTCATAGAAGATGGAGACAGAAACAGAAAGAAAGAAATCAGTTGGATTTTAGCTTGAATGTGTGGACTCCATCAGCTGTAGCAGCTGGCTGGTAACCCATACCGACCTCTGCATGACTTATTAGACGGACAAGCTTTCTCTAACATCTCTTACCTGCTGACAGCATAGGTCACGAACTTGGTGCTTTTTTTTTACCTGATTGAAGCATTGATTCTGCTTTACCAGCTTGTGAGGACATCAGAGTGACCGACATGTTAGGTTAATTGCAAAGTATAATAAGTATAATATCTTGTTAATTAATTAATTTTTTTCATTCTTTCCTTTACGTTTGTCGTGTGTTTGTGTGCTATCTATAGTCGTAAACCAGGAGGGACAGCCTTTGATCGAGGGGAAGCTGAAAGAGAAACAGGTTCGCTGGAAGTTCATTAAGCGCTGGAAAACCCGCTACTTCACCTTGGCGGGAAATCAGCTCCTTTTCCGGAGAGGCAAATCGGTAGGTAGACACTGAAAATGAACCCTAACACATAAACATACACCTACGCATGGTCCCGTCCTCTCGCTTATAAAGCTGTCAGTAATCTTACTATGTCTCGTGTGATTTAAATCATGATGAAACTGTATGAAACAGTGGAAATGGCACCTCAGCAGGAGCATCTGATGAATCCAGCTATAACAAATCTTGGCCCTACTAAGGACTCTTGGGGGAGGGGCGGGACTCGCAAAGACAAAGTGTGATGCTACAAAAACATGACTTACTTGCAGAAATGGTTATGCACAAGTAGCTCAAGGAGAAAGAGCCTTGAACGTGAAATACTGACTCTCATCTGAGTAAACGTGATCTCTCCCTCCTTGCTTTATCAAACACAGTTTATGGCAGTCATCTGCACAGGAGAAACTGTTATAGGGATCGAGTGTCATCTGGACTTTAGCCAGTGTTGTGTCTAAAATAGCAGCTCTCCAAATTAGAGGACAGCATAGAGGAGTTTATGGAAACAGGGGAATATTAATCTCTCTCCTGCTTCTTTTTGTTTTTTTCCCTAACTTTAAACAAAAGTCTTTGTGCTCGGATCCAGATGGTAATGGAGTCTGCTGTTTTGCAGCCACCGCAGATTGGGAAGGTTTTGTGTCTTTGTTCTCAGAGCCCTGTCTGTCTCTGCCAGCAGGTTCTGGAGGTGGTTGGCATGTTGTGAAAGACGTTTTTTCCTGACGAGAACCAAAAAATATTTCCTTCGTACTGAACGATCAGGCAGCTTTGACTGTCAGACATGCATCGTACTCTGGTGCACAAGTAACAGGAACAAGAAACCCCCCCAACATTTTTACATATAGGTTATGTGTGAGTCTGTGGCTCCACAGTGTAGTGGTTGACACATGAAAAACCCCTATTTTGAAACTGGGGGGAAGGCATAAATTGCATCAGGAAATCTGTGGCAACGAAAAGGAAGCAGCCGGAAGGAAGAAACTGGTTATAGTGGATTTGAAGTGTGCATACTCTGTCACATCCTAAAATGCATTCATGGCCCAACAGCTGGGATGTGTGGAGGTTAAGCACATAGGCTCGTGTATCTCACACCTCATCCAGTTTACCTTTTGCCGTCTTTTCTGCAGCCAAAATTCATCAGTCGTGTTTTATATGAAGTCCACATCAACCTTTTAGAACAGAACCTCCAGTTCCTCATGTGTCACCTGGTACTCTGATCATCCACTGATCCCGAGTCTCTCTGTAAGCCAGACTGATCATGTGAAAGCTGACGTTGTTGCACAAATTAACATGTCTATATACCTCCAAAAACAGCTGCGAGATGAAAATGTAGGTAAAAATTAGGTACAGCCTCAATTTTGCAACAACGACATTTCTGCTGATACAGAGAAAAAAATTGTGAAGTAAGTTTCATTCATGCTTACAGCTCACAGGCAGCAGCATTTCCTAATCTGGAAAAACATGTCACGTGGCTGCCTTCTTAACTTAACACTGCACCTATGTACTAGATATTTATAGCATGAAGATACATGGCTTCTTGAAATAGAGTAAACCTAATGCAATGTTTAAAATCTGCTGATTCTGAGGTCAGATGTGAACTTTTTTCCAGATTTAGTTGATTTTAAATTCCTCCGTATGGCTCAGATCAATCAAATGTCTGTTTGAATCCCCAGCAGAAAACACAGCCTGTGAACATGTCGACCCCAATAGCTTTTCAGCTCTCTC
>NW_005187404.1:848176-872743 GCF_000239375.1 Pundamilia nyererei
ACACACACACACACACACACACACACACACACACACACACACACACACACACACACACACTAAAGAAAGGATGTGGTAACTTGCCATGAGTCTGCACCCATATTTGGTTAAGTGGTTGTAACCGCTTAACCAAATATGGGGGTAAGAAGACATGGCTGTGTTGCAATATGCACACAAACTTACCAGCTCATACAATTCAAATGGCCCTTACGGTAGGTGGGTAAAATACAGAAAGGAGGGGACTGAGGAGTGGGAGGACTGTAGAAATTCCAGTGCTTTCTGTTGCACGATCGCCAAATTGACTGAGACTTGATGGGAGGGGGAGGAGAGCTGGCCACTTCTACCTACCGGCAACCTCGCGAATCACCTCTTACTAGCAGGATGTGTTTGATTGTTACAGATGAATTAAAGCACTTTGAAATCAGTTTCTGATTCTTTGTGATACACCCTGTATTTTATTTATCTCCTAGTAAAGTATTTAAAGTCACTGTGTGTCCTCCCCACAGAAGGATGAGCTGGATGACATCCCGATTGAGCTGAGCAAGGTGCAAAGCGTCAAGGTGACTGCCATCATCCCTCAGAACGCTTCCATCACTTACCCATATCCTCACCACTGATCACCATCAGCGCTACTTACACCTCTGTCAGTTTGAAGCTAATATATCATGTGACCTAAAGGTCTAAACTCTTCCCAGGATTCAGAGCTAAGCAGATCAGCTTGACAAGGATAAATAAGCTACTATAAATATGATAGAAGAAACCAACATGAAGCCAAAACACTTTTTTTTTAAAAGACAGCAGCTCTCCTCCAAACGAGCTAGATGATGAAGTCGTCTTGTCTATTAATCTTCCCCACCCACTTGTTCTGTTTGCAGGTGGTAGCCAAAAAGCGTCGGGACCGGGGTCTGCCGCGCGCCTTCGAGATCTTCACCGACAGTAAAACGTACGTGCTGAAGGCTCAGGATGAGAAACACGCTGAAGAGTGGCTGCAGTGCATCAACGTGGCTGTGGCTCAGGCCAAAGAGAGGGAGAACAGAGAGACCACCACCTACCTGTGAGAGCGGCACCGACCGAGACGGCGGCGGGGACGCGAACGCGCAGCCAAACATACGCTGACTTCCACATGTAGGATATTTGTTTCTTGTAAGCATTTACAAGACAAGATAAAAAAGACCCCAGCAGGTGACTCTGAGAAGAAAAACTAAGCACTGCTAGTAACTTGTCAATAGCACCACCAGCTCTGTCTTCAGTCGTAGTAATGATGGAGCGCAAATAAGAAAAAGGATTTTTAGACATTAAACCAGCAATAAAAGACTAATGAAGGATGGTTACGTATCAAAAACACGACTCCCTGTATTTACCATTACGTTTAACCAACCTGCCCGTGTGCCATGCTTCTCGGCACGTAGGCCGCCATCAGCGATAGCAAATGTTTGTTTTACGTGTTCAGATGTCACCTGACTTTTCCGCTTTGCTCCTACAAGCAAACGAAGCAGGCATCAGTGGGAAGTTGGGATTTCTCCATTTAATGACACATTTAGAGTCCAGAGTAGTATTCAACAATAAAGACTTCATCAAAGCAAAGACCTCATAAGGAGTTGTAGCAATAATGAGACTGAACAGTTCCTCTGGAAAGCAGGAAGGATGAAAAACGAGCCTAATGGACAGCAGATGGGGAGCACATTGGATACTGGAATTGTTTGTGTGTGTGTGTGTGTGTGTGTGTGTGTGTGTGTGTGTGTGTGTGTGTGTGTGTGTGTGTGTGTGTGTGTGTGTGAAAGAGAGAGTGAGTGATCTTAAAGGAATAGTTCAGCACTTTGCGATATATGCAGTCACCTTCCTGCCAAGAACTGGAAGAGATGATTCAGGCTGCTTTCATGTAGCTGTGTGAGTCAAGTGAAATGAAGCTAAAGCTTAGTGTAAAGACTGGAATTTGAGTTTGACTAGTCTGGCTATGACTAACTCCTGGTAAGGGGTGGCAGCCGGGGACAGCATATTTCCTCAAATGTCAAACAGGGCCAATAATAGGATATGTTTAACTCATTTTGTGTCATGTATCCTGCTGTATTCTGTTTTTTTCATCACTAACCGGGTTTTTCCTAGCTTAAACGGGTCGGGAGCAGCGTCAGCACAGCTGTTGCCTAATAGTGGAGTTTGGATCACAGGTTTCTAAGAAATCACTGAAGCAAATGAGTGGTTTCCTTGTGGATTTAGAAAGGTTGCCAGTTGAGTCACACTGATTTTCGATGACTCTGCGAGAGAGAGAGAGAGTGGAGGTGAGCTGGCTTACTTTGGAACAGGCCTGTTCCTCGGGTTTGGGTTTGAAAGCTTGTGTGATTTTATTATTTTATTTTGGGGGGAAATGTGTCATTAGATTTTTATTTTTCTCCCTGAAAATTGAGACAGACGGATGAAGAAAGAGTGAAGATGTGAGTGTTTAAATTGGCTCTAACTGATAGTGTGCACCAGTTGAACTTTGACAGACAGGTATTCACTCTCTCTACCCACAGGTGAATGCTGCCTTAGCACTTTTTGAAGTTATATGTAACATTAAAGCTGCTAAAGGTGGTCTTAATTTGAACTCGTTTGACAGACGAGCTCTCTCTCGTCAGTCTTTTGGCTAAACCCCTGTCAGCTGTGTAAATGCAGCCATAACACAGCCTTTCCCACCAGGTCAGGTTACCCCTGTTTGTACTTTTAGCTGTCCCTGTTACCCCCACCACCACACACACAGCAGAGCTGACCTGCATCTGCTTACAAATCATATTATTTACATCATGTCTCTCCCTCACATTTTTATTCCTTCCTTCCTTCCTTCCTTATGACCTACTTACACACATGACTTTGGGCCCTAAAGCCAGTGGGGTATTCCCCCATGACTGCACTTAAGTTTTTATAAAAATTAATATTTATATTCATTGGGGTACGGCAGCATCTCAAGAAACTGTGGACAGAAAGGAATTGGATAATCTTGGTCCTAGATGAATGAAACCTACTGATTCCGATTGCTGACAATCAGGATGGATACAGCCTACCATCTTGTTTCTGACCACTATCTTCACATTTAATCACTAATAATTATTAAACTCTGGCTTTCACACCGATAGTTTGCCTTTTTGTCCCATCTCCCACCAATCACCCCCAACCAGTAGCTGCAGATGCCTGGCCTTCTTTGAGCCTGGTCCTGTTGGGGCGTTCTTCCTGTTAAAAGGGAGTTTTTCCTTCCAATCGTTGCCATGAGCTTGCTCAATTGACTATGTGCACGTTAGCATATGCTACTTCCGGTGCGGAAACTCCTGTGGGGAGCTTTGTTTCCGGTGTCCCATTCGCGCCTGGTTTACGGTCCAAAACACGTTAATCAAGTGAATGAATCAAGCGGCGATTTACATTTCTATAGATGTCTTGGGCATTTACCCAATATGTCTGTAAATGATGTTCATCGACTTGTCGATATTTTTTCCCCGGGCCTCAGAGCAAAAGAGAAAATGGATTCAAATGTTATATTTCTCAGCTGTCCCTCGTTTATAGCGGGTGTTATGGTCTAAAAATAACCAGCGATAGGTGAAATCAAGTAGCCAATTTTATTTTTTGACGGTGCAAAACGTTTCCTGGACATCGTGGACATACAGTACTGCACTTCAGAGTCACACTGCTAGCGATCGATGCAGCGATTCTGTACTGTACAGGAGAGACGTCACGGAGGAGATCGTCTGCAGCGATCAGGACGCAGGACACAATGTGACGTAAAAAAAATAAGCATGCAAACTTCCACTAAAAAAATCTGCGAAACAGCGAGGTGAAAGGTGAACGCGTTATTAGCGAGGGACCACTGTAATTTTGAAGGTAAGTCACAACATACCCTTCGTAAATACTAATGTATAGAAACCCTTACCAGCAATCATTCATTTTTTGTGTGGCTTTTTTCACGGTTTGTTAACATGCTGTGTAGGTGTGTACTTGACTAGCTGATATCAACATAATGGGGGAAACATCTGGTTTGACTATTCTTCACCTGTAGTTTGAATGCTGAACATTTGCCTGTTTAGATCATGAGACCAGTCACTATACAGAGATGTGCTTCTGAATGTGGACGATGTGTCTTCTGCTGCAGTGATGCAGTTCTGCTTGTGTTGAGTGATGTAAACAACTGATCGATCTAAACTCTTTAAACGTCAAAATTGATCATTAGATTTTTTGTGACACAACAGTGGTGAGTGTTCCCACCTTCTGCTCTTTGTAACTTAACGCGATCTTTCCGTTTTCGAGTTTTGGACATGATTTTGCAGGATATCTTTGCAGTAGCGATTGACCGCAAAGTAAAGCTACCGGAAATGTACAACCCCACATCCGGTCTCAAACCAGGAAGTTAGCATTTTCTCGTGCACAGGGTCAATAGGGGGTTGTCTGATTGTTGGGGTTTTCTCTCTATTATTGTAGGGTTGCTTTATACTTTACAGTATAAAGTGTCTTGAGGCGGCTGTTGTGATTTGGTGCTATATAAAAGTTTTTCCTGACTACATTTGAGACAAAGTGTTATGCTATTAGATAGATATCAGTTAGATATCATTATTATATTCAGCACCTTTACTGACCTGCTGTATTGTAAAGGTTTCATAAAGCTCTTGCTCTTTTTAGTTGAACAGTGTTGATTTGTGTTTAAAGTGAATGTGTTATAACATGAATGCCAGAGTTGTGTTAAAGTAGCGATATCAGCTGTCAGTGCTGCCATGGTGGCTTAGTTTCCAAATCTCTATTCTATCTATCTATCTATCTATTAGGGGTGCAACGATACTCGTATTGATATTGAACCGTTTGATACAGTGCTTTCGGTTCGGTACGCATATGTATCGAACAATACAAAATTTTTTAGTTATTTTATCAACTTTTCTTCTGACGATGCTGTCTGTGTTGAGCGTTCAATGGATCTGCGTTCGACTACTCCGCCTAGGCTGCACTGTCGAGTGCAGATCCACTGAGCGCAGCGCAAGCTAGCAAGACAGAAGCTAAGCTCGTTGCAACATGGCAAATTGAACCTCCCCCACCCTCATTCAGATCTGGCGTTTGGAACCATCTTGGTCTTCATGTGAAGCATGACCCTGAAGGTAAGCGCGTCATGGACAAAAGTAAAACAGTATGTTGGATGTGCCACGCAATGCTCAATTTGTGGGAACTAGTGCGTTAGCGCAATTAGCCTGTTAACGGGGCGTCCAGCCCCACTCATGGGGCGATCCGCGGTAACTTGTTAACGGAGATTTGCCGTGTTGTGGCGTTAACGTCATTTCAATGAGATTAACGCTGACAGCACTAGTGTGAACACAACAAATATGACTGCACATTTACACAGACATCCTAGTGCAAAGACAAGTGGAAGCAGACAAAAACAACAAGCATGCATGCTACAAACTTCACCCGTCATTTAGACAGCCGTTAGCACATGATTCTCCTCATGGGGACCTGATATGTTTAATATGCTGCTGAGAATATAGCCCAGAAGAAGCATATAGTATAGCTTTTATTTTGAAAAGAGCCATTTCTCTGTAATAAACTCTCTTTTCCAAAGATGAGCGATTTCTCGATCAGATAGATTTATTTTTTTTATTTTGTTTCAGCAACATTAAATTTAAAAACTGTACTTTTGAGTTAAAATATATATTTATAATTTTAATAAATGACAAATTAAAAAGGCATGAACATTTTTTTGTATCGAAAAAATATCGAACCGTGACACCAAAGTATCGAACCGAACCGTGAATTTTGTGTATCGTTGCACCCCTACTATCTATCTATCTATCTATCTATCTAGCACAGTGAGATTATGTGTACACAGTTAGAAGCAGGATGGAAACTGCTGTAGATTTTAACAATCACACAAACTGTGAAGATGATTATAAGTATTCCAGTGAATGTATAAAAACATTAGCATTAATATCAGCCTCATGTGGCGAATCATAGATGTTTGCTGTTGTTTTTTCTTGCTTTTAACCTTTAGCATGTTGTTCGATTGCATTTGATTGTTTTTATATAATGTCAGTATTTATTTTTACAGGCATTTAACACTTTTATCGTGTCTGGAAAGACGACTGAAACTACAAATGCCAGATTTTACTTTGTCTCCTCCTCGTCTTCCTCTTCTCTTGTTTTATATTACTCTGAATTAACACTGCAAACAAATGAAAGCTGTATTCTATTTGAAAATTCAACAGTTATTGTTGTGATTGTCATATTTTGCCTGCTGCACCTTCTGCATGCCTGCCTATCAGACAGAGCGCTGTAATAAATCTTTACAATAACTGAACGCCGTGATCGTCGCTGAATTTTTGTTTGTTTGGGGTTTTTTTGCTCTTCAGTCAGGAAAGAAGTTAAGTTTCCTTTACAGAAACACCGTCCAAACTCCTGGATGTCATTACATTATCAGTGTAAATTACACTCGGGCTCTCACTTTAAAGATGCTGTAACTTTAATAAGACCCTCAGTACGTGCAGAAAGAAACACGTGGGGAGAAAATAGGATAATTACCAAAGTTATTCCATAATCTTCATTCCTCGAGACACATTTCTCATGCAGGAACGAAACTGGACCACCTCAATCACGAGCTTTGGAGATGACTCGGTGTGAAGCGTTAGGGAGCACTTGGCAGCGTGGCTGTAGGATCTGACACAGCACAGTGCATGTCAGAGCTGGTAGCAGTTACATATAATAATCAAATTCAGATCAAGCTCAGTTAAACTGCAACAAATCATTTCTGACAGCTGGACGTTTTGAGTGAGCCGGGCTCAGCTTGTGATGCACTCTTTCAGTTGTTTATTCGTACTATAAACACATAAGTAACCACAGTGACTACTGATCTGAAGCCTCTTTGCTTGGAGTACAGCGTGTTACAGGACTATCTGTGAATCACAGAGAATATCATGTCAGTCCTGTAAGTGACCTCCAACACCTTATCTCGCTTCATAGCGATTTTTCTGCGGGGCTGGTGGAAAAATACTGCCTTTCTCACCATCCGTCTCCATGGAGCACCACTAACGTCCATCATCAGGAATTCTGATATACTCGGTAGTCTCCATCAGCTATCTCTTCAACGAATACCTGCACGTTTTACAAATCACCATAATGTGACTGATAACACATGCAGAGAGCTGCTGTCCTAGCAGGAAAAAATGTATTTAAAACCATTAATGGTGACTGAATACCACCTGCTGACTCTCTACAATGACCCATCATTAATCCTGCTTAAAAACAGACCCTAAATAGTTTGTTTTACTCGCACTTTCTTTACAAGAGCAGCAGATTTACTGTTTAGTTCCTCTGGAAGTCGCATTGAAATAAAGTCAAAGTATCTCAAAACCTAAATGTGATTATCAATATGCTCGATGCTGTGTGGTTTATAAAATCAATCTTTTGTTTCCTGAGGGGGTCTGTGGTTTCTCACGCATGTAATCACTTACTGTGTGACTGTAACGTGATGAAGTGCTTAATCACACAGAGGGGAAGATGGACCAGCGATCTGAGTGATGACACCGAGGCAGACAACGGCAAAACCGATGTGGGCAGCTGCTGAGAGCGGTTTCAGACAGAAAAGCCAAAGCACTGCTACTCAGTAGGTGTTCTACTATTGTTCTTAACTTTAATGTGGATTTCAACAGGATATGAAATTGTCCACTCACTTTTTTCGCATCTATTAAGTTTGTTGTTTAAACTTTGCTCGATCATGGCAACTATGACAAACATACATAGCAAAACCTTCTGGAATCCCTTTTTGTTTGAGTTTGAAGCATCAGCTGCGGCTACAATTAAACTCGTTTGGCCTTCTTACATTAAATCTCTTAATCAGTGTTTTAGGATATTCAAGTGAGGACACATGGAAAGCTGTATAACACTGAAACTTAAGGCCTACAGCACCCCCTGGCTGCCATAAATGTCACTTTTCCTCCCAGTTTCTTCTTTTTAACCTTCATGTGTACCGTGCCTCCAACTCAAACTAGCAGGATTAAACCGTTTGCATCAGATGTATTCCCAACTGTTTGAGTTCATGCATTTCAGATCATAGCTTCAGTTTACCCTCCAATCAGCTGAGACTTCACTGTCTCCACTTAAGGCAACAATACAAATCAAACAACGGCTCCTGCCACTACAACCAATGTTTCTTTGTTTTTGTTTTTTTACACCAGGCACAAATTCAATAAAGGAGTGTACAGGTCAGTGGCATTGCTCATTTATTACTGAATAAAAATTGGACATGAACACGTGCAGACTAAAAACCAGTGTAACAAAACTGACAACCCTAAAATCTTTTTGCAGCAAGTCTGCACTCCCTGCTGGGAGGTCAAAAAAAAATAAAAATAAAAAGTAAAATAGACAGTACTCTTTTGAAACTGTACAAAATACAGCATCAGCCACATATCTGTTCAATAAAAAAAAAAAGAAAAAGACTGTGCAAACATTTTGATCTTTCCTGAATGTTTATTTTACATTTATTCTTCAGTACGTCCACTGAGCCATTTGCTTTTATAAATCAAAGCATTCACATTTTGTCAGTGGTCATCAATCCGTCTTTACACTGTAAATAATTTCCCCCCCAAATGTCCATAACATTATATGTAAAACTAAAAAAAAAAAAAAAAGGGGAAAAGTCTGCCTGACAGATTCAACCGAATGTAGAACTTGTGGTTTTGAGCCAAACTTCTCAAGGACAGCTGTTACAGAGGGGCAAGAGCCCTAATCAATGATATCAGCTGACCTGATTGGCTACCTGCCTGGACTTTGGGGGGGGGGAACAACAACAAGAGGGGGCTGGGTTGGGTAGATGGTTTGTCAGGATATATGGTTGGGTCTGGAGCTGATGTCACACTACAACCTTGCCTTTGCCAGTCTGGGCAAATGTTTAAAGGTAATTGTAGAGCACCTCATGGTGGTGGTCACAGCTGCAGTTTGCATGTAGACGCAAAACCATCAACCACCCAAGATAAATGTCAGCTACAGATCTGCTGCTCTGTAGGAGACTCAAAGCAACCAGATTCCATCAAAGACATTTGTACATGAGACACGTGGTGACTTATCTGGCTCCACTGTTTCCACTGAGATGAATCATAATGCTGGGCAGATGTTTTGTGACTTCAACAAAATTTGAAAAATTAAAATCAACTTGTATACGCTGATGGTCTGACGCCAGGTGTGTATGAGAAACCCAGCAAATTCAGAGGAAGGACCCCTGCTGGTATACAAAATGGCAAATCCAATTAAACGTGTTTTCAGTCACGGCAGCTTCGACAAGGTTTTTGAGAATTTTTGGTCTTCAATAAAGCAAGGTACAAGAATCTCTTCTGTTACATGGATGTTTGGTTAACTTCTGTTTTACCTTCTGCACAAATATTTAATTTAAACATCAATCTGTCAGTCAATGTTCAGAGGGCGCGTCTAATTTGATTTGCATATACTCAAAGTACTCATGTGACCATCAGCCCCAGAGCGGGTCGGTTTGGGTCTCAGCGACGGTGGCGGCTGTGTCCCGAGTGCCCACTACTGCTGTGGTGTTTGCTCTTGTGGCTACGCTCCCTCTCTCTGTCCCTGTCGTAGGATCGGGACCGCTCCCTGTCCCTCCGGTCTCGATGGCCACTTCCTCGGTCATGTTTGTGTTTCTTTGACGACAGATCGAAGGAGCTGCGGTCTCTGTCTCTCTCGCGTTCCCTCTCTCTGTCACGGTCCCTTTCTACTTTGACTGGACTGCGGGACCGCGACCGAGAGTGCGAGCGCTTCCTTTTATGACCGGAGCCTCCACCTCCGCTGTTGCTGTGGCGACCGCTGGGCTTGGAGTCGCTATTACTGTGGTGACTGGACTTGGATTTAAGGTGGGGGAGGAGTGGTGAGGGCGGATGCCGCTGTGGTGATGGGCTACGGCTGTGAGAGCGAGAATGTGAACGAGAACTGTAGGTCCCTGAGTGGCTGCGTCTACTGTTGTAACTGCGAAAACAACAGGTGGGAAAAATGGACATGAGAAACAACCAGACTATGAAAATCAGATCTTTTTAAACATTAGGAAGGTAGAGCTACACATTCACACACGTTAAAACACAAAACTGTAGAGCTTACTGTCTGCGAAAGGAGCGCGATCTTGACCGCGAACGCGTTCTTGAACGAGAGCGACTTCCACTCCTACTGTTCCTCCCAATCTTTACCTCCTTCCTTAACCTGAAGACAAACATTTTGAACTTGAAAACAGACTATCAGGCAAGTAAAAGATCACAACTATTACCTTGTTACAAATGACGGCAAAATATTGACTTAAAATGCGTTTCTTACCCATTATGTGGACTCTTGTTGACCTGGGTACGGTTGTCTGGTTCCTTTTTAACTGGTTTGACAGTCTGGGGGTTCGGGGACTTCTCTTCCACCTTGACCACAGGGGAGGACGGTTTGGAAGCAGGTGAGAAGCCACCCAGCGTGGACAGTGCAGGAGTACCATCAGGATTCAGACCCTTAGCCTTTATCCTAGCCTCTGCCAAGAACACTTTCCTTCGCTCCACCTCCTTCTCCAGCTGCTCATAGTTAGGCTAAGGGAAGAAAAAAAAAAGTTTACGCCAAGTCTGCCAAGAGCTCTTACTTTCATTCAGGCACCTTCCCCTGAGCCATACAGTGCAGGAGTGTATGCTAGTTTACTTTAACCTTGGATCGATGTAATCTGTCACAATATGTTGACGAGATTGCAGAAAAATGACATCAGCCTTTGAACTAACTCTACTACTCGTGATTTTTTTTCAATTGTTTTTAAGGCCTACCTAAATTGAAAACATTTTTTAACTTCATGTATTTTTTATTTTATTTGAGAATCTCAAGCTCAGTTTTGAACAAATGGAAAATAAACTGACAAATAAAGTTTTGCCTCCACAGCTGCTGGATCAGCCTGCTGAGCTGTACAATTTGGGATTTCATCTGAATTTTTAGACTCTACACTGTCTGAACACAGAAAAGCTCTCAGTTACAGTGAAGCCTCTGCTTGCTTCATGTCCCAGCTCAAGTCTAATGGGTAAGTTGTCTGCTTTAGTCTCCAGTCACATCAAAATGCTTGGCTGATTTCTGCTATAATCACATTTTAAATGCCCAGAAGGAATGTGCGCAGCCTAATGTAACTGTTAGCAGATAAATTGATGGTTTATCAACAATTATGCTACTACATTACAGTGCTATGTGAGCCATTCAGGTAACTGATGATGTCCTGCTTCTGGACTACCAGCATTTAATGAAGAATCAGGAGCATGTCGAGCTCTCTATTTTCCCACTTGTTTGTACATTCCCTCACATGAATCCTGATAGTTTCAGAAATCTCCCTCCAGAAACGTGTTCACATTTGAGAGTCCTGCTCTCGATGATTATTATTCCTTATACTGGAATCATGATTGTTATTCTCTCACTAATAAATTTTAAAACTGGGGGGAAGTAGCCGTAAAAAGCACTGAGGAATTGGAACAGGCCAATCACAGTAGTTGATCCATTGACCCAACATGTGAGTTCAAAGGGTCTGACCAAGACCTGACCCAGTGCTTTTTAAAATCGACTAAAGACGGCCCATGCTTCAGTGTGTTCTAGACATGTTTTATCATTCAGGACTTGAGCGTAATCTATTTAGCAATAGTCACAAAACACACTCATTGTGGATGGATTATAGTTAATGCAAAGCATAGGAAAGCGCTGCACTCATATTTACCTTCTTCCTGGTGTAAAGTTTCAGGGTGGTGATGCAGATATCTTTGATCTCTTCTTCCGTGGCTCCAAACAGCAGGAACCAATGGGGTCTGGTTGGCAGCGGTATCTGAAAAAGAAAGGCAGAGTTATTTATCTAAATTGCTCTTATTAGACAAAGACATTTTGATGTGCCAATGTGGGACTATCAACAGGAAAAAGTTTCAGATTTTCACTATTTCCTCTCACCTGCAGTGCTCGGGCAGCAAGGTATATGCAAGCGCAGGCAATCGTCTCAGCTTGAAACCTCACAAACACATCTGTCCTCAGGCTATCGTTCATGTAGTTCCTATGGAGACAAAAGAACGAACAAAAACATAGCATCTTCTCCACACAAAACCTTAAATCCATCTTTCAATATTACACCCATTGACTATAACCCAGTACTGCAGGTTAATAATCTGTAACATTTCTCTACAGTACAAGCTCCTAACCAGGGATTTAACTTTTTTAATTTTCTTTGAACAAGCACTGTTAACTGGACCCCTGGACTGTTGGATTTGACACAGTGCTCAAGTGAGATAAACTCAGGTTTAACTTTGTCCATTTCTCTCTGGGGCATCCATGAGAGCGCATCACATCACAAATAAAGCATGAAGACACGGATGGTGAAAAAAATAATTATCTACTGGTAACCTGCCAACTCCACCTCATCTAATTGTGCCCGGAGGCCAACAAGGTTACGCTCTAATGACGATTAAGACAAGGGCACATGCCATACAAGGTGGGGAACATGCAGGCTCGCAGATGTAGAATATTTATCTAAGATGCAGCTGCCACAAATCTGAGGGGAACTGGGTAGCACAGCATGTCATGTAGCATGCAACTGGTGGTTCTTGAAGTCAGTGGTATGCTGATATGCTCAAAGTAAAAACAGATTTTAACATTTATTCAAGGTTCAGCCACAGAACATTTACCACTTTAGGTAAAAACTGTATAATGCAAACTGAAATGACCACAAAGTCCACTTGAGTGAAACTCCCTTCTAGTAAGACTCATTAGAGGTCTTCTCTAGAAGACATCAGGTGATGATTAGCTAAAAACAGATTATGTGTCAGAGGGTTGTCTAGGACAATGAATAAATGAGATTAGACATTGGGAGAGTATTAGGAATGGCATGATGGCCAGGTTGTGAATCAGGCAAGTTACGGGGTAGTGTCACATCTATGTCCTTAAGAAATAGATGTCACAAAGACAAAAACAGAAGTGTGACAACAGAAACATGGTGGTGAGACTCCTTAAAGTACCCAAACACTAATCCCAGAAAGCTCACACAAGAAACCCACCATTAGGGGAAAGAAAGAAAAAAACTACATCTAACACAGTCAAACTTCCTCTGCATTGCAGTGGCACTGGGATTACCTTGTCAATACCAATTTCCAACCATACATAAAATTTTGGACTGCTCCAGTTAAAAGTTTGCTGCAAATGCTGAAAACCTGCCATTCAGATAAAGTGTCTTCAGTCCAAACTGCCTAGAACAAAACTAGCATGCCAACTCTGCTATAGATAACACATGGATGTTGGATTCTGAGTGCTGCGTGGGTGAGACAGGTCCATGGAGGCAAAACCTGAGAACTCGATCAGCCTGTAAGACAGACACATGTCTGGACACCACGTCAGTTGGGGACAAGACACAATACCTACTGTAAATTTAAAAAAAAAAAAAAGGCAAGTAAACTAGTTTTAAAAAAAAGTCTGTTCTGGCTAAGTTTACTTCACTGATAAATGCAAGTAAACGAAAAAAAGTTAGAATATACATCTATCTGTAGCTACTTGGCAAAAATAGTTATTACAGATGAAAACCTTTATAGCAAGACCAAAAAATACAAATCCTTTTGGACACCCAAGAGAAAACAAGACGATGCTGGCTGTTGGGTAAAGTCCCGCCCGCCCCCTTCAGTGAATCTCGGCATTGGGACTGGCTGTCTGGAGAGGGGCAGCCAGCCAATGGGGGGAGCTTCCTGAGGTCATGTGGTTGGAGGAGGCAGAGTTCAGAGGTTCTTTATGTGACTTACCAGCATGGACTACCCTTTAATCAAAGAGTAGAGAGAAAGGACAAAGTTAAACCAAGTCCCCCGGGCACCGCAAATTTTTTTTTTTTTTTTTTTTTAAAGACTTTACAGTAAGCCATGTAAGGGCTGATAAGAGAGTGAGACAAGTAGTAAATTTGTAATAACACAAATTGCTCCATCAGGGAAAAGAAGAAAAAAAAAGTGGAAGGGTTCAAATGGAGTGAGGAAATGTCGTCGTCAGACCTGGGCAAAATGGCTGTTGAATGTTTTTCAAATGCGTGCCTGTAAATTGGTAGGCACTTGAACATTACTTATCTGACAGGTGGTCCACATATGGGTCAGTCCCAAGTTCCTGGCAGATAAATCAAGTGCTCTTCTGAAATTCAACCATTTGAAACTCGTTCAACTTCATCTTTAGCCCAGGTCTGGTAGCACTTCTTGCAGACATGACACAGGTTGCTGCTGTGGGGGTGGGGTGGGGGGAGTTGTCTGTGAAAAACTATTAACTTACCAGGCTGTCTGCACCAATGTCTGGTTCTTCTCGCATTCCAGGACTTGAAGATACAGGACAACGATCTGTAATCATACACTGAAGTTAAAAAAATACCCTGCTCAATAACCCCAGGAGCGTCTCCAAGATCAAACCTGTTCTGTTAAGTAAGAATAATATTTTAACCCTGTCTCCTGTACAGCTGCATTAGCTGCTTATTACATTTAAAATGTTATTACCCAAAAAAAGAAAGAAAAGAAACTCACCTTGTGAGGGTGCTTGACATGCACACAAAATCCAAGCTCCTTCAGGACCCGCCTTTCCGCTTTGATGACTTGATTTTTGGTATTTATGTAGTTCTGATCAAGTATCAATGGACTTGGAGTCCTAGTTTGCAAAGGAATCAAAATAAAATATTGGTTCCCTCTTGCATTTAAAAGAAAAAAAAACAAAAACAAAACAAAATTTAAAAAAGAAAAAAGACAGTGCCCTTCTGAATTCCTGCGCCCCTTCGTTTTTCCCATTTCAACCAACTCAAAGCAACAGTTAACTGTTTGCATGCCTGACAGTTTGCTGGGGTTTGTGGACTCCTGTGGTTCCAGTGAAAGCTTGTGAGATTCAAAGACAGCCCTCAACCCAAAAAACACACCCTGTGCAACAGCCTTAACAGAAATATCAACTTGGTGCTAACATTACGATTTCACAACAGACGTTTTGAACCTCAATCTTAACGCCAATTTAAAATAAAAATGGAAAGCCGCCATTACTGTACTCCATCACAACTCATTCTCATCTATATTCTTATACTGTATGTGAGTATACTGCAAATTAATTGACCAAAACCACTGTCTGGATGCAGGCAATCCAGACTTGGAAGGAAAACATTCAGAGCAGAGATTTTTTGAGTCAAGTTACGCTTCACATACTGTACTGACCCCCAAAACATTCCACTGATGAAGACAAACTCGTGGAAAGAAAATCCACAAAAAACAAACAAAAAAAACAAAAACAAAACACGAACGAACAAAGCTGATACACCAACGTCTGCTCAAGTTGCCTGTCATCGTGCCCACAAGATGGAATTAAAATCTGGAATGGAATTAAACCACAATGATTTGTGAGAGTCATTCATTATATAGCACGACCCCTGACAAACCAGTAAACTTCAATATAAAGTTCCGAGTCTGCAATTCTAATGTCTGAAATATATTCTAATGTGAATGTTACACTACAAACCACATGCATGGGAAAAAAGCGAAAACAAAAATAACCTCTGAGGACTAAAGACAATACAACAAGCACAAATCCCAACCTAACATTACACCTCTTTTATATATACCTCACAGCTACACTTAAGAAATGCAATATCAAATTAACAGCATATAATGGCAAACTGTTGAAGCTAAAGAACATGCACTGACCCTCACAAAACCGACAGACTCACAGTAACCAACTAATCATTCTAATTCTAACATACAAGATGATACTTCTTTAAAAGCCATGGTTGCAGCTGGTGGTGGATGGGGTGTTGCTCTTTAAGCACAATTAAAATGCATGGTGAGGAGCAGTCAGAGAAGAAAACTACATTACCCAAGGGTCCGCAGAATGACGGACAGATACCCAAAGCTTAAGACTGAACCACAGGAGTCCTCAAGGCGCCCCGGGGGCCAAGGACCTTCGGCCAACCTGTCATCCCCGATCCCAGTGCCCCGCGGTGGCTCAGACCACGGGAGTCTCCCGCAGGAGGGGGTGGGGTGGGCCTGGGGGAGGAGGGAGACCCCCCTCGCATCATGGTTCATGCCGACAGCTTCATCTTACGTACCATTCCACATCACCCAGGCTTTGGTAAATGTAGCTGGTCGCTGTTAGTTGGTTGCAAGGGAAAAAAGAAGTCAAGTTAATGCCAAAATCTGTAATATTGACATCAACAGATTTGTATGAAGACACAGGTACAGCTGCTTTGTCTGTGACTGTGTCTTACAAATAATAGACTTGAATTTTTGAAGCCAGTTGTTTGAGGCATTAATTTCAGTGCAATGTCAAACTGATGTTAAATGTAGACAATTACACTGCAAAACTACCAGTGAAGCGGAAACTGAAAAGTTTTAAAATGGTTTAGAGTACATGGATAAACAAAAGGGCACTTTCACAGCAAAAACACAGATCAGCATCAAACATTACATAATACAAAAATAAGAAAACAAAAACAGGAAAAAAAACATTGCAATGCAGCATTTTTTACATGTTAAATAATTATTTTCAAGAGGAGAACATTGGATTCATTTGGAGTGCTTACTTTTTTCCTCTGAGCTGCTTCAGGTGATGGAAAACATTAATGACATCTCGTATTCGCCGTGGTGCTTCTTCTATCTTGGAGGCCAAGTTGATGCAAGCCATGGCAACAATCTGGAAAATAAAATGATAAGCAAACAGGAATGTTTACTACAGAAAACTGAGCTCAAGTGATCAGAACACAAACACGAGACAAAAAAAGAGGCAACAATATAAACCCTATCCTGTTTTGTTGTGGGGGGGTGATGTGTACTCTTTACATACCTATCAATCCACTCTACAAACGTAATGATGTACTGAAACCAATGCTGACACTACAATAGTGCAAGTGTTTTAATGCAGTGCTATTGTGTACTTCGAGTCTGTGCTCAGTTTCACACTCATAGGAGATCTCACTTCATCATTGAGTTCTTTAACTGGTGGAGTTAGACTCGACAATATGGCTGCCACTAACGTAGGTACAACGTTATGCAATGCTATGCTATGCTAACAATACCGGCCGACAGCGGCCCGGCAACACTCCGGAAACTCTTAACACACTTACCTCGAAACTGTGCTTGACGAAGGACTTGGAGTAGAAAAAACGATGGAAAAGTACTTGAGCTGTTGCCATTGCGACCTGTCGAACGGGGGCGAAAAAAAGAGCATAATAATTGTACATCGTCTTGTGTAAACTGGCCTAACCTTGCACAATGGATCGCCGCCATTTTAATTCCACCACGCCAACGTCAAGAGCTAACATTTAGCACACTGCTGACAACTAGGCCGCAGAAACTACAAGCCACATCAACTTTCGCCTATTATTATTATTAAACACCCAACACTAATGCACTACAGTCAAGAGCGCTTACCTGTGGCAACCGGAGGAGAATACCCGCTGACTGAATCAGCTCACAGCCAAGAATACGAAGATCGGCCTCTGTGTTCAGGTCGAGGCCGTCGAACATCGACGGCGTCGTTGCGAGCCTTTCCTCCGGTACAAGCGAGTTGTCGATTGTAAGGTACACTTCTGAGTAAAATTTGTCGCCAATGAGAATCCCATCATTGTTAGTGGAGGCATTGGAAGATACAGAGAGAGGACCTGCTGCCATCTTCACCTGAAAAACAACGTTTAGCAGCTACAGCGAACACAGCCTCCACACGGTAACAGCGGAGCAGGGTGACTGGCGAAGTGCGTGACGTCAACATGCTGTTCGATGGAAACGCTGTGTACATCCGCGGTGGTAAATAGTCTCGCAACGCTGACTCGTTAAATTTTACAAGTGCACGTAACCTGAATGTATTTAAATATTCTAAATATAAGTTACAAATATTTTAATAATAAGCAAAACATTTCACCTGGTATATAATGTTTCATTGCTTTCCGTTTTAAGCTACAGTCAACTATTTGCTTCAATTTCACCTTAAAAATCCTGTGTCAAAATACTTCAGATAAACACCATAAACAATTTAATCCCGAAAAAAAATGTACTTGACGCATGAATCAAATCAGTTTTATTACTGGCACTACATTAACATTCACTGTAGCACTACTAGTGACAGTTTTCTACGTATTACTCAATAAACGTCACTGCCGGTAATGCCTGCTACATTTCCGACGTCACCCAAAGGCAGCAGAAGAGAACACATCGCCACTGGTCGCCACCAACGGTTTCTGTGATGTGATTTACGGGAAAGTCCGGACTTGTCACTATTACCGCTAGAACATATCCATCCGCCAATTTAAAATAAAGGAAGGAAATATTAGCGAAATGTATTTTTAAAAGACCAGTTTAAATATTTCGTTTAATAAATAAGTAACTGTTTGTATGGACTAGTCACAGACTACGGGTGTTGTTATATTTCATCTTCAAAAAACTAAAAAATTAGGTAGAATGAATTGTGATAACTGTTAAACTTAATTTTAAGACATGCCTGGAGAGCAGTTTTGACTTTGCGATTCTGTTTGCAGGTTTTATATCCATTAAAGTAAGATACAATTTCAAAATAAATCCTCAAAAATTGACCAGAAGTGTTACCAAGATTGCTGTGAAGTGGCACTTACTTACAGAATGTCTTTGATCATGTCAAAGATGGCAACAACACAGCATTTAATACAGGGAACACTTTGTTCAGTGACAGCTCAGCTCACAGGATTTTATTGCCTGAAGCCTTGTAGTTACCAAAAGCAGTCAGCAGAGGAAAGTAGAGACCCACCAGTTGCTACAAGAGAAGCTCTGTGGCTCCTGGGGTCATTCAGTTTGTTCTGTGAGGACTTGCATGCTCATCATGCTCATCTTGTCCCCTTTCTCCTTCAACAAACCCACAGGCACTACAGTTAACTGATGACCAGAGTAAATGTCATAAAATGTTTAATCTTTACTCACAAATATGTCTTTGCTGGTTTACCTGTGGTTCTCTGCCAGTATATGACACAGAGACTTTCAATGTAGCTTTTTTTTTTTTTTTACATTTTTTATTCCTGTAGGAGTTTTATTGATCTTTCATTCCAAATGAGCAAAACATTGTGTTCACTTGCTTGAAGTGTGTAGTAGCTGTTTTTAGTTTGTACTGTTAGTTTTTGAGGTTGTAATCATCGTGGTGCCGTCTTGTCCAGGCTGTCAGACTGTTTAACATGAGCATTTGATGGAAATAAAACTACTACTTGTCTAATCTACCAAAAGTTAGTCAAATTAGTCAAAAATAAACGGAGTAAATATAAAGTGCAGTTCTTAATCAATGATTTGTTTTAGTAAGCTGGGGGGGGGGAGCCATTAAAACCTACCTTGCCCTGTGTGAAAAGCTCCCTGCTCCCTCTTGTTAAATAATCATGGATTAACTGTAATTAAACAAGTTTTTTTTTTTTTAGAAAACTGAGTTAAATTTCCTGAGCCACACCCAGGCCTGATAACTGCCAGACCTGTTGAATCAAGAAATCACTTAACCTGTCTGACAATGTGAAGCAGACTAAAAGAGAAATGCATCGTGCCATGATCTAAACAAGTTCAAGAACAGCTGAAACACAAAATCATTGACATCTATCAGTATGAAAAGGGTTACATAGCTATTTCTAAGCCTTATCCGAAAATGGAGAAAGACTAGAACAGTGGCGGACCTTCCCAGGAGTGGCCACCCTACCAAAATTATTCCAAAAGGGCATCAACTCATCCAGGAGGTCACAAAAGAACCCAGAGCAATATCTAAAGACCCGTAGGCCTCACTTGTTACAGTTAAATGGTAAATGGCCTGCATTTGTATAGCGCTTTACTTAGTCCCTAAGGACCCCAAAGTGCTTACACTACATTCAGTCATTCACCCATTCACGCACACATTCACACACTGGTGATGGCAAGCTACATTGTAGCCACAGCCACCCTGGGGCGCACTGGTTAAAGTCAGAGTTCATGAATGACAATAAGAAAGATCCATCCATCAGTTTTCTTCTGCTTATTCAGGCCAGGTGGTGGGAGCAACAGCCTAAGCAGAGAAGCTCAGACCTTCCTCTCCCTACCCACCTCAGGGTTATCCAGGGGAACACCAAGGCATCCCCAGGCCAGCCAAGAGATATAATCTCTTCAGTTGTGCTGGGTCTGCTCCGGGGCATTGTTCTGATGGGACATGCTGGGAACACCTCACCCAGAAGGCTCCCAGGAGGTACCCCTGTCAGATGCCCGAACCACCTGAACTGGCTCCTTTTGATGTTAAGGAATATTGGCTAGGGATGGGAATTGATAAGAACTTAGCCATTCTGATTCTATGATACATTTTACTTATTGATTCAATTCCTTATCAGTTCTCTTAGCGATTCTTATTGGGTTCTCACTAGCTCCGCTCTGAGAGTTACCACCATTACTAAGCACCACATTGCAAATTAATTGTATGTTGTGTGTGGTCTAATGTTGTGATCAGTGTTGAGTCATTACTCAAAAAGGTAATGTATTACACACATTAGACATAACACATTTATTAGAAGTAATGCAGTACATTACTTAATTACTCCAAGGAGAAAACCATTCATTATACCACCCATTACATTACTTTCATCTTACTCTCTAAAATGACCTGAAACACACTGTATCAAAATTATTACTTAACAATCGAACACCTGAGGCTACAATCCCAAACACCAACACAAATCCCTATCCTAATGAGGACACATCTTTCTCTTAGCATTTGGGTATGAACACAAAGCCAACAACACAAAACAAAGATGAAATTCAGCACAAATACACTTCAAAGTGATGGCAACAGTTATTCTACTGTAGAAACACGACCAGGTAGAAATGAAGGCTGCAACCTGACTGCTCATCTGCTTGTTACCGATGAAGTTCAGCAGCAGCTGGCCTCACCACAGCTCACAAATGACAAGGAGCCAGGCTTGGAGAGGGTGCCTGAGGTCAAGTGCCTGGTGACTGGGCCTTAGGCCACGGGGCCGTGCTGGTTATAGCCTAAAGAAGGGACATGGACTCACATTCCTGTAGGCCCACCACCTGCAGGGGGCACCATAGGGGTCAGGTGCAATGTGTGCCAGGCGGTGACCAAGGGTGGAGATCCCGATACCCAGCTAACGAGAATAAGAAAGACACTGGGCAAAAACAACACCCATAGAAAAATTCTTTGTCAAAAAACATCTTGATGATCCCCAAGACATTTGGGAAAATATTCTGTGGACTGACAAGACAAAAGCTAAAGTTTTTGGATGGTTTGAGTCCTGTTACATCTGACGTAGAACTAACACAGCATTTCATGACATACATGACAGACAGGCAAACATGGTGGTGGTGGTGTGATGTCTGAGGCTGCTTTGTTGCTTGCCATAATTACTGGAACCATGGATACTGCAAAGAAGAGTGGGCCAAAATTCCTCCACAGCCTCATAAAAGACTCATTGTCCATTATCACAAACGCTTGACGGCAGTTCTTGCTGCCAAGGGTGGCGCAACCAGTCAGTAGGTTTAGGGAGTAATTACATTTTCACACAGGGCACCTATACCAGGTAACAGGTTACATGTTCCACTCAGAGGGAAAAAAATGTAAACGTTAGCTGAACTGACAAGGAAATTATCACCCAGGCTTAAAGTTTGATCCATCCACGGTATCACAACCTGTCTGCGGGTCTGTGAAGCATCCATGGGACACCACATGAAGTGACAGACTGAGGTCTCTCACCCCCCACCCTCCCACTCCCAACACCTACAACTAGCACCTCCGGCCCCCAGCGCTTACGCAGTTGCCACCACGACAAGAATACAAGCATTCTTTCTCTGGTTGCCTTGGTGACACTAATTATGGGGTGTGGGAGGGCTCACGGGGCATCCGAATTCTGAAACGACCATATCGACGTAGGACAAAGGCGTTCAGGGACGCCCAGTGACGAACAAGGGCTTAGTTATACACACACGCCACTCCCTGGAGCGTGTGTGTGTTTACGAGGAACTTGCACAGATTCCCCAGAGACACGTGTGCATGCCTGCCCTGCTATGATAATTACCTTGAGGAGATCACACTCCCAGTGTGTGTGTGTGTGTGTGACATAAGTGAGTGTATGTACAAATGTTTGTGTGTATGGACAAATCTGAGAGTTTAAGAGCGTCGTTTGTGCCAACTTCATGCTGTGGGCCTGCATCGAGATCTAGAAGGAGTTTCAAGGAGTCATATCAGTGATGTTACAAGAAGGACTTCAGTTGTATCTACTCAGACCATCTTTTTTTCACACACACATGCCCCGTGGGTCGTTTTCAAACACACACACCAGGAAGGACACCAGGTCAAGGGCTACAAAGCAAGGGCAAGAGCAAAGAAATAGTCCCCAGAATGAGAACAGAGGGGACTAGAAGAGAGAGAGCTGACTGGATCGAAAATAAAGTGAAGAAAGAATTGCTTTTGAGCATCAGGGTCACAAGGGTTGAATACCAAAAGAAGGCCGAAGCGATTAAGAGTATTGACATGGAGGCAGATTTATGTGCGTGTGTGTGTGTGTATATGTGTGTATGTCAGAGGTACAGGGAGAGCGAGAGAGAAGGGTGTTTGTGTTGAGGGTGAATGAAAGAGAGAAACTGTGTGCAGTCACAGCAGATAGCGTGAGTGTGGCAGTTACAGACGAGGGGTGGGGAGACCATTTTAACATCTCTAAAAAAAGGGGTTAGCTCCTCATATAGTCAGCAGATATGCCGGTCATGAAGGTAAGATGCATAACAGAGATAAAACAAAGGTCAAAAGTCAGAATTTGAGCAGCACATGTTTGGAACAGATGCCTTTCATGGTGGACATTTTGTCTCTGCAAAGCAGGAAAACCACAGTAATAACGATAATGATGGCTCTATTTTATTCAGTGCTATAATTTGAGATACAATAAATACAATAAGTTTTTGTACAAAGTATCGGTTTCGGATCAGTATCGTCGATACCACCCTGAATATTACTTGGTATCGGACCGGAAAGAAAATCTGTGGTACCGCACATCACTATCAAATAGTTCCTGGATGTTTAAATATGTGCCGGTAACATACAAGGTTGTTTTTTAACTTCTTAAATTTAAAAATGCATTTTAAACTTCTGTGCTGCTATATCTCTAGCATGGCTAGCATATGTTGCTAACTTTCATAGCTATTGTAAGACTCTGCCCTTCCTGTAAAAAAACAAAAAAGGTCCATTGAAGTGAATGGAGATGGCGCAAGTCTTCCATTCAATGGCTCTGATTTCTTTTAATCGTTGACACATTTAAAGGATATTAATGCTTAAAGTTTGCATTATTAGGGGCACGGCCACACTGAGACAGCTAACAGTGTAACAGTTAGCTATCTGCTAGATGTCACATGAGCGAATTCACATCACTGAACTTGTACTCCTGATGGTGTTTGTGGTGTTTTTAATGCAATAATTTGGCTAATAATGGGCTAAAGTCATCACTCTGGTTTTAGCGAGTGAACACTAGCATATTGTTCCTATGTTAGTTAGCAGCTGCTAATCAAGCTTGCAACTGTTAGCTGGAAACTTGAATTTCCTCTTTATCGAATTAAAATGTTCCTGTGAGATTAATAATAAAATGTTTGATTCTGCAGATATTTTGTTTTACACTTTTTACACATCATTTACACATAGTCCATGATAATTTGTTGATTAAAAGATTAATTAAATTGTGAATTATCCAGTTTCACCTTAGCAGTTGAGAGCCCACGTGCATGAGAACCGCTCACAATATTAGAGAGTAAAATTCTACAATTCCATAACAACTGAACAAACTCCATGTGATGAAGGTCATGTGATAAGGCAAGAAGATTTGCGATAAGTGAGTACACAGAGCTTAATCTGGGATTGCTTTGTTAACAACAATTCCAGATCAAGGTCAAGATTCCACTGTGAAGCCTACTTTCTCACTCACACAAGCAGTTATGTATATAAAAAAACTAATATAGAACAAAAGAAGAAGAAGAAGAAGAAATGTAGCTCAAATTTGAAGAAGTAAGCCAAGTCTTCCTCTTACACCTAAATGGACAGTACACTATGGACACAATTATACAAGTAAGAACTTTCTGTGACTTAAGGTGAGTGATGGTAGAGTTAGGATATAAATAATCACTCTCTGAAAACTCACACACGGCAAAGTCACAGGCAGTGTATAAAAACACACACAAGGCCACACACTGAAACACAGGAAGCCAACACTGTGCTTGTTACAAAGCACAAAAAATGCACTTAAATCACACTAAGAACCAGTATCTTGTTGTTTTTATTATAAGGAAGTCAATAGAATCACCAAAGCTTACAGCAAGTGGAAGCCTCTGAAGTAAGTGACAACCTAATTGAAAAATGCAATTAACCAGTAGCAAATTTATTACTACAATGATGACAGTCAACTTGAGGTAAACTTTCCCCCTTTACGTGTTGTGGTAAATGTGTTATTAACCCTTCAAAGAACATATGTGCAGGTTTTACTGGCACACAGTCTTTGTTTGAGAACATCCTCTCCACGCCGACAAAGGTTTTTTAGCAGATAAACCATATGTGTGTGTTCTGGCAAACAGGAAATGTTGGCAGGATATAATAATTCCCCCCCCC
>NW_005187404.1:872763-891414 GCF_000239375.1 Pundamilia nyererei
TTTAAGTGAATGAAGTGCACGTGTGCATTGTCTCGCAGATGGATTGGAAAGAGGGACACGGGGTGAGCGAAGGCTTGTGTGCATGTGTGCCAGTAAGCAGGGAAAATAGTTCCATGCCACAAACACACAGACACACACACACACTTCACACATCTCTCCCATCATGCCAATTTATCCCAAATGTAGGGGAAGAGGAAAAGAGAGGAGGAGGAGGGGATGGAAAGACCTTCCACAGAGTGAATGATGTCAATAACACACAAAGCCTCAGGGGAGAAGGCTGGGTAATTGTTGTTGTGTGCGTGTGTGTGTGTGTGTGCGTGTGCGTGTGCGTGTGTGTGTGTGTGTCTGGGGATGCTTACCATACAGTTTCTTTTGTGTTTGCCTGCCTTTTGTTTGTGTCCACGGGTGGCAAGGGACATGCTGTCATGCTCCTTAAAGCTGTGTGTGTGTGTGTGTGTATTTGAGTGTGCGTTGTTTGTGAAATCCTGTGCGTGCCAGTGAGTCTGCGTGAGTCAGGTTGTGAGAAAACAAGTGCATATCTGTTGCTGAGTGTGTGTACTGAGAGTTTACTAGTGTGCAAACAAGGACTCAGGCGCAGTGCCTTATCTGAGTGTGTGTGTGTGCAACTTTTAAAGTAGTCAGTTAGATAATTAGTTTAAAAGAAAAATAAGATGCTATTAAAACGAATGTAAAAAAAACATAATTAAACTACTATTGATATCTGCTTTGTTCAGTAACTGATTAACACACATACAGGCCTGTTTGGCTTGCTTTTCAGAGCGTCTCCTTCCTCTCCATCACTAAATTGACCTTACGTTTGACTTCACTCACTGTGTAGCTTGTTTTCAGTTTGGGCAGTGTCACCTCTTTCTGTTTTTCTCCACCTAGCACTCTCCCACTGCTCCAGGACTCCAAATTCCCCAATCCGACTTGTTCTCCACCCGTGCCCTGGCCTCTGCCTTTGTCTGTGCAGGCGGGCGAAGGCCGGAGTCTGCTTGGGGAGGCCAAAGAGCGAGTGAGCGGTGCCCGGGCTTGACCGTGTTTGTGTACACTTTTGTTCCCTGTTGGTGTGTGTCTCTCCAAGTGGTCTGGAAGTGAAAGCTCCTGGCGAGCCTGAGACAGCGCAGCAGTTAGCTCTTCCCTCTCTTGACACTCCCGCCTTACTGTGTCCTCGAGTAACGTTACCTGGATATGAACAAAAAATGAATCGTTCAGAGGATCTCATCAACAACTTTTGTTTTATTTTCAAATAAAGAAGGAACAATTCACCTCTGTTTCAGTTTCTCATGCACACATATTAATATTAACCTATTTTTTATGAGCTAATCAGCTTTGAACCAAGCTTAGCTCAAGTTCAAAGCAGTAGTTCAAAGCTGACTCAGTCATGCAGAGATTTAACAAATAAAATACACTCTGTACTTCATTTGTTAAATCTCTGCATGACTGGCAAAAATGGCTAAATATTTACAGTTTAAAGGAGGGGTTGTGACTGTTTGAGACCATAAATGGCAAATATGGATAAAGTGATTAACCAGGGCCCTGTGCAAGTTTTATTTTTCTGTAAAACATGCTTACTGCATTCACCTCCTCACCAAATATCCCAAGCTGCATTAGGCATCCGGCTTCTACCTGACTAATGTGCAAACTTTTGAGCTATGGTGTGTGTAAATGAGACAAACCAGTGCAAAAATCATCTTTTCACTACACAGGATGCACAACGCACCAGGGCCCCAGGAACAGGAAGTAAAGGGCTGGGTTTAACTCACAGGCAAACATTTAAAAATTAAATAGGCATTCTTTTAAAGCCCTCCATAGCTTTGTCCTAATTTTACACGCATTTCCCACCAATATGGCACATGGCAATAAAGACTGCTTATTGGCTCATTTAATTACAAGCATGTGCCATTTCAATGGTTTGCATCATTATGGCCATCTGCTGTTTGATAACACACACGTGTTGCTTGCAGCCCAAAAATGGTGAAGTGACAAACCTAATCACCAAAATTTAACAGATACTAAAAGGCGGATCTTTGTAAGCAGTCTGTGTGGACTCAAAACAATTAACACCACACAAATCTTACGGCAATCACTCCCACATGCTTTTAGCACAAGAGCGGGGTGATGTATAGACTGCACAGCTTCCATAATGGATTTTTTACACTCTAATTATGAATTTTAAGGCTAAAAAAAAGGCTACTTGACTTGCATGAAGAAAATAACACTTTAAAGGTTGAGTGAGGCATCCTTCTTTTTCAGATTTTGCTCTACTGGCCATCTGGTCTGTTTATTTCTCCTTGCAATGTGTTTATATTGTGTTGTTTAGCATGTTAGCATGCACCACATTCACTTTCACTCTTAGATGCAGTGTTTTGTTTGCCCAGTCTACCTTCTCCCCAGGCCTGTGTGTAAGCAGGAATACCACTGTCGCAGACTGGCTGCAAAACAGTGCTTTTATTCCAATATTTACAAAACCAGGGCAGTGCACAGACAGCTAGCTGACTGTGTGGTATTTGGTAGATGTGCAGTTGCTTAAGAGCATTCATACAAGGAATAATAAAAACAGAGACACACTAATATCCACCTAAAGTCTGATAAATTAAGCCATTGAGAGGTATTGATTATAAATTTACATTTGTTTGAAAAAAATTGTTAAATCTTTTACTTGTTTTTGTTACTTTTATCAGTGTGATGAGGTTCATCAGTTTGCTAACAGCACTAAAAACTGAAACAAATGTGAAGAACCGAAATGAGTCAATCAACTACATCTCGGAGCTAGGCTAAGCAAAAATGCGCTGCTCCTGTGTTTGTGTCTGGACTCTTAAATGCTAATGCTTTCACAGGCGTGTCAGATAAAACCGATGATTTAGGCACCCTGAAGATGAATGAATTTAATCCAGAATAAAATGAAATATGTTGCTTTCAGATTTGTCTGAGTAAGCATTGGATGTAAATTTTAAGCCTTTAATATTCTCACTAGCCACACTATACATCAAACACTCACAAAGCCATCATCAAAAAATGCTTTAATGTGAGTTTTGCGTGTGTTTTTAAAGTGTGTGTGTGTGTGTGTGTGTGTGTGTGTGTGTGTGTGTGTGTGTGTGTGTGTGCGTGTGTGTGTGTGTGTGTGCGTGAAACATAAACGCACTTCTTGACTTGAGAATGTGACTGTGAGATTGTCTCTGTGTGTAAATACTGCCCTGGCCCCAGGGTGTACATCCACATCTGCTTCTCAGACAGGCCCATCATGGAGGACATACAGTAAACGCGTTTATACCGGCTTTTCACATTCATATTTTATATATAATTATCTGTCTACAATTGTCAGCATATGTACACGTGTTAACAGATGCCTGTGACACACTTTTCCAGCTTTGTGTGCTGTGTCGCACCTCACGCTATTATTGTGAGAGTGTGTGTGTGTGTGAAACTGTTTGCACACGTTGGGCCACTTCCTAAGTGTGTGTATGTGAGTCTCCATCCTGTATGTTTATATGCAGCCATGTGTTAGATCATGTAAACGTGCGCGTGTGCGTGTGTGTGATGTCATGCATGCCAGTCTAGCTGCAATCATTAGGGGCTCCTAGTGAGAGCAGGATTACAGGGCTATTAGAAAGAAGTCACACGCAAACTTACAGAGCCCCTGCTTTTAATCTTACACAGTAAACCATATTCCACTGGCAACACACACACACACACACACACACACACACACACACACACACTCAAATGCACATAAAATACAGTTTAAGACCCTCATCAGCATATACATACTGTATTTAGTGATGCAGATCTACTGTGGAGTGCATGTTTGCACACGCAACGTTGCATGTGGTGTGTGTTCTCTCTGTTGTGTGACTTCAGTGGTTAGTGTGGGGGGGTTAAAGGTTAGCCATTTGATCCCTCAGACACAGTGTGACCTTTCCCTCTTGTCCTGGTCAGCTGCAACAAAGCCACAGACAGACAGGAGGGGGAGGGAGACAAGGAGAGTCCGGGACACAGAAACAGACAACATAAAGGAATAGAGACAGAGTTCAGGGGACGGGCAAGAAAGAAAAAAACAAAGCAGAGCAGCGAGAGGGGAGAGATTCAAGCCGAATAGGAGAAGATTATGCAGTTATTGCTGGCTTGATCTCCATACTGCTCCAGCCACAGAGTGACACGCTAAAGAGGCCACAGCATCTGCGATGCTATTGTTTGAATATCACTTTTTTACAGTTACTAAAAGCTCCACATTATACCCCTTTTTAACCAGTTAATGCAAGTACCACATGTCCCCAGAGTGTGTATGTTTCAGCTTAAAATAACACACAGCTCATTATTTCTTCCACGCCTGCACAGTTTTGAGCTCGGTTTCAGCATGTGCAACTTTAAATCAAACTGGAGCTGCAGCTACACCCGCCTCTTTCAGAAAGAGGTCTGTGCAGAGCAACAGAAACAGAAATAGAATAAATAAAAGCATGTGATGCAATGTAACGCTTAATAAAAATAAAAATGTAACTTCTAACAAGCTTTTAGACTTTGTGGTTCAGGGAATTATGGACACTGCACTAAAATAATTTTGCCTTTTGGATTTTTTCTTCTTCTTCTCCTTCTTCTTCAGGACAGTATGTCCTTAGAAATGAAAAACTGAATCATGGCTGTACTAATGAATTATGAGCATGTATTCTCCCTCTTAACCTGCAAAACTCACCTCCAGAATACACTGGAGAACCACAAGAACCAAAGTTAGTCCCTCTTTGTCTGATTTTTCTGCTGTTGGTGCATATGTTTAAGACTTTTTTTGCTGAACCTCAATAAACTGCTTTAATAAGGAAGCTGAATCGACAATGGACAGGCTTAGTTCATCACATTCTGGACCTGACGTGACTGCTGGTGAGAGGTCATTTGAAGGAAGTGTCCAAGACGCTGCAACAGTATCTGACCAACGAAATGGCATAATGACATAACAAGTTCATAGTCGAAATCCAGTGACCATTTTTCATAGAGGAAAGGGCGGTGAAAGCTCGCATTTGAATAGGAAAGATGATCTAGAAGCGTTATACTGATTGATCCTCTCTAACTACAGTCACAGCGCAGTCAAATATGGTGACAAAGAACAGAAAGGCGGGGTGGTGATGGGGGGAGAAGCCGCTGTGCTGAAGGTCCATGAATGACATTAAAAGAGCGTGTCAGCTGTGAAATTGGCATCAGGACACCTTGAACTGGCTTAACCTATTTGGACGGGCGCTCCGAACGGGAGGCCGCTGATGAGACGGTGGGCGGACAGAAAGGGGGAGGGTCGTTAGAGGGCTGACAGATTGTAGCGATACAAAGCTCAGCTGCATGACTGAGACAGTCATGCAGAGGAAACCAAGGTGATTAAGCAGTGATGAGAAGAAGATGACTTGACTATAACGACCTTTGTAGATTAGGGATGGATCGTCTCCTCTGATGAGTCTTCTGTGAGTTTTGCTTTTACTTTCAAGTTCAAACTGAACATTTCTTTTAACAGAAACAACTTAAAAAATATACAAAGATTTTGCCTGTGATGCTTTTATGTGGCTGTGTACAGTTCAAATAAAAATGCAACATAAATGATCCTAAAGCACTTTTTCTTCATAATTTATTATTTCACTGTTGCTTAAACTATTGCAGCTCATATAGTGGGATGTCTTCACAATGTGTTTCAACTGAAGATTAAACATTTAAAGCTGGACTTACCTTGGACAGAGACTTTTTAAAATAATTTTGGTTTTGTACATTACAATGAATTTTAAATGAAACAACTCAGATGTAGCTTTAATTCAGTGTGTTAAGCAAAAAGATTGAATAAAACTTTGAGAAACTAAAGCATTTTTTTAACGCAATACCGTCATTTCAGGGGAACAAAAGTACTTGGACAAATTAAATAACTGAAAATAAAGTGTTTATTTCTAATACTTGGTTGAAAACCCTTTGCTGGCAATGACAGCCTGAAGTCTTGAACTCATGGACATCACAACGTGTTGGGTTTCCTACTTTTTAATGCTCTGCCAGGCCTTCACTGCAGCGGCTTTCAGTTGCTGTTTGTTTGTTGGCCTTTCTGTCCAAAGTTTTAACAAGTGAAATGCATGCTTAGTTGGGTTAAGATCAGGTGACTGACTTGGCCATACAAGAATACAACCTCTTAGCTTAAAACTCCTGGGTTGCTTTGGCTGTATATTTTGTGTCATTGTCCATCTGTATTATGAAACACTGTCCAATCTGACTGCATTTAGCTGGACTTGAGCAGACAGTATGTCTCTGAACACCTCAGAATTCATTCGGCTGCTTCTGTCCTGTGTCACATCATCAATAAACACTAGTGTCCCAGTGCCACTGGCAGCCATGCACAACCAGGCCATCACACTGCCTCCGCGGTTTTACAGATGATGTGGTATGCTTTGGATCACGAGCTGTTCCACGCATTCTCCATACTGTTTTCTTACTTCACTCTGGTAGAGGTTGACAGTTCAAAGACCGATCTAGCCTTTTTATTCTTGAGGCTTATGAGTGAGTGGCTTGCAGATTATAGTGAACCCTCTGTATTTACGTTCATTCAGTCTCCTCTTTATGGTAGACTTGGATAATGATACGCCTACCTCCTGGAGAGTGTTGTTCACCTGGCTGGCTGTTGTAAAGAGGTTTCTCATCACCATATAAATGATTCCGCAATCATCCATCACTGTTGTCTTCTGTGGACGTCCAGGTTTTTTTTTGCATTGCTGTGTTCACCAGTGCTTGCTTGCTTGCTTGCTTTCTTTCTTTCTTTCTTTCTTTCTTTCTTTCTTTCTTTCTTTCTTTCTTGCTTTCTTTCTTTCTTTCTTTCTTGCTTTCTTTCTTTCTTTCTTTCTTTCTTTCTTTCTTTCTTTCTTTCTTTCTTTCTTTCTTTCTTGCTTTCTTTCTCAGGATGTACCAAACTGTAGATTTTCCCACTACTATTATTGTAGCAATTTCTCAGATCTTTTTTTTTTCTGTTTTTGCAGCTTAAGGATAGCTTTTAGCTCCTTTGACTGCACGTTGTCTGTTCAAAGCAAAATGTTCCTGATGAAAGCACGACACCTCAAATCAAGCCCAGGTCTTTTATCTGCTCGATTGATAGTGATACAATGAAGGAATTGCCCACAGCTGTCCATGAAATAGCCTTTGAATCAATTACCTTTTGGTCCCTTTAAAAAGTGACACATGTTAAGGAGCTGAAACTCCTAAACCCTTGATCTAATTTAAATATGGATGCAGTCAAAGGAAAGCTGAGAGTCTAGTAATTATGTCCATGTCCAATATATAACTATAATCGGAATAGATTTCAGTAAACTATGTTTAGTTAGGTCCAAATATATAAGGACCTAAATGTAAATACTAACTGTGGCTCTAATTACTTCTAGTAATGTGAAAGGACAGAAAATTCCCCCGTTTCTGGTTCTTTTTTTGGTTGTTCCACTTTAATTTGGAGAATTGTATTCGTCTGTTGGTTTACTTCTGCCCTTTGCTCGATATTTCTGCTTTTTACATGCTGCCTGTGTTCAATTAGCCAGTCAGTCTCTTCAGTATATACACAAACCACTGTTCACTTTACAGTTGCCAGAACTTGTACTTTACACAGCGTAGCTTTCCAGACATTTCCCAGATTGTATTCCCTTTTTCATTTTCTTTTTAACTTCCCTGTGTTCCTGCTTGGCTTCTTCATCGCTTACTTTTACACCGTTTTTTTGGACTCTCTTTTGCCTCCCCCTTTGTCTCTGTGTGTATGACCTTTGTCTGAAATAAAACTTTAGGGTTCTGGATTTTATCTCTGGCCGGCTCGCCACAAATGATTTAAAAGTTCTTACATACCTGGTACACATTTTAATTACAGGCTTCTGAAACTAAATTTCCAAAAAGCATATTGCCAAAGCAATATTAAAGAAAAGCACTCTGAGAGCACAAACTTTAACCAAGGCAGCTAAATCTCTGGGCAGCATTTACTTTTAAGGGAACTGTGGTGTATTATGGATTCATTTAGTTTTCTTTGTTCTTTTCAAACTTAATTTAAAAAGCTTGTTGTGCATTAAAAATCAGATAAGGGCAGCATGACAGATGTTTACTTTGATTACACATTCGTTGTGTAGGAGTAGGTAATGGATAATAAGCATTGATTTGTAAATAACTAGACATGAATAACACGAGCTTGTTATATAATATTACACTGCAGCATATTTCTGGAGTGTAAAATTGAGGTCAGAGGTCAGCTATAATGTGATATTTAGAATACCCATGTAACAGTATCATTTCCTAAATGCTGCCAATACAAAAGAAGGCAGCAGATTTTTAAAAGTATGAAAATTTGACCTTATTTGACCTTGAAGAAGAGGTCAGAGGTCAAGAAACATACTTTTAAAAATCTCTATATGGCTTTATTATCACTTTGACCATCAGATCGATCTATCAAATATTTGAAATCTGTATACATTACTATCTATGACAATATAGACCACACTGTAAGAATCAATGTTATTGTCAATTTTGGCCAGTAAATCATGAAGTTGACCTTTAAGACCTTGGTGGATTCAGGCCAAATTTTGGTGGACTATTAACAGGACCCCACCCCCACAAAGTTTCATCAGAATTCACTCAAAACTCTCAGCTATGGTGTTTACAGACAGAAAGAATAACACACAGATACCAAAGCTACCAAAAACATATAAAAAATTAAGTCACACACACACACACACACACAGACACACACACACACAGAATGTTTGGCAAAGTCAAGCTCATCACTACAGGAAGCTCTCTTTCCTGTCCCGTCTTTGTTCTTGTTCATAAAGTTTGCTCCCGCGCTATCGTTCATTCATTCCCTCAAACACGTGCACACACACTGGCCTTCTTTTATTCATTCCTCCATTTGAACTTTTTATATGCACGCCCCATCCTGCTTCCTCTTTGCGCCGCTTCCATCTCTTTATGTGCTGCTTCGCAATTTAATTCGACTCCATTTTGAAACGTACTGCCACAGAAATCCAACACTGCGCGCTCTGCTGCCAAAGCAAATATGAACTCTGTCTGTCTCTCGCTTCTCTCGCTCTCTCTTCATCTTAAACTTTCTCGCTCACTGCCTCTGGCTGTGATCAAGCTAACGTAAATATGCGCTTAATTAATGCGATCCGGCCCTGTGTGAATAGGGATTGCACACGAACAAGTGAAGCTAAGGCAAATGTCTTTGTTCGCAAATGCACACTTTCTGTTTTAAATTCACCTGAAGAACAAAAAAACTGAGAAACCTTCCACGGTTCCACCCATGGTTAGACCAACCATGCGCACACCTCTTCCTGTAGTTCAGCATTCTTCTCAGTCATCAGCTTTATCGCCGCTTTAGCCTGGACCAGATTCGCCATCGCCTGTCGGTGTATCTCCTCCTCTTTTCTCCTCCTCTCCTCACATTGGGTTCTCCTCTTGTCCTCCCTGCTCCTCCACTCTTGCTGCAGTACCTCTTGCAGTTCCCGCAGTTTCATTTCACTCTTCTCCAACTGCAAAAGAAGACATGTTTTAATCCATGAATAAAAACAGTTACTTATAGTAAACAAAAGACTGTTTAAGCAGGACAGGACGGTTTTGAGATGTGGATCTCTTTAAATGATGCTGTCTGGCATTTTGTGGATTTCAAACGGACTCATTAAAATGTCTTTCAGGGATTACGGGGAAATCGAGGTGAAATAAAAATGCAAAAGCTTCAAGCGTTTCTGCTTCATATATTGGGGACAACATGTTTTCTTTGACCTCGTCTAGACTTTGTTCCAGAAGTGGGCAGGAAGGGAATTAGCAGTGACAGACACAGTAGGAGCTGAAGGGCTTGAGGGGGGAATTTAGCATTTTACTACACTGGGCATATTCACTGCTTGTCAAATTTGTGATCTTGACACTGGTTTGTGTTTTGCTTTCTCTTTTATTGTTGTCTCCTACCATCAGCAGTTTAAATGTGGGCGGATATATATTTTGGGTGTGGGAAACCTGCTAACCCGCACGTCATCATCTACTGTTATCACATATCCAACATCTGGATTTAAAATCTGACACAGAAAATCAACAGAATCTTTCCTTTCCAACATTAACAGTCAGGTATCAAGCTTTATATGGAAAATTAAAAAAAAAATAATAATAATTAAGAAGTGGATTTACGCTTCCTCAGTGTGCCCTAGATATTCTGTAATACAGTTTAACATTGTACACTGTCTTCTTGGTCTAAAAACAACTTATCAACAATTCAGACAGACCTGGTTCCTACTTGTGATTGACTCACAGGGGCTGCAGCACACACTGTTGGATATGTTTGTGCCTATGTCCAATGCTACATAGAGGTTGGAATTGCATTTTTGATACTTTTTCTAAAATATGTGGACAAGCAGTATATCCATCTCCATAAATTTCACTGTCCGGCGTGGTACAGATGGTATTAATTGAGGGCCACCAGGAAGGGAAAAAAAGGGAGACGTAACACAACAGGTGAGTGTTCTGCAGTCAATCACCTATAACAACCATCGCAAAAGTAAATCAACGTCACAATGAAGAAAACTCACGTTTTCAAAGACTAACTGAGACTTGCATGAAAATGACATGCAAGCTGTGGCATGAACTGAAGCGAGCTATTCAATGAAGACGTCCTACAAGCTATTAAGGAACTGATACAGTCCCAATACAGAAATGGTTTAAGACTCTTTATTTTTACTCCTTATTGTTATGCAAGCCTCATAAACAGCTAGAGGAACTTCTACAAGTTCCCAAATTTAGTGGTTAATTTGCTTCTTTTCAGCCCACACTAGAAAAAAGTTACCACTATTTTGAAACATTAGTTTAGTCACACTGTTACTATAACTTGACTAGATTAAGAATTAATTACTAATTAATGCACAAATGTCTGCAAATATTTTCTTCAAATTTTTGCAGTCAATTAAGGCCATGTCAAAAAGAAAGTACACCATCTTTCTAAGATTTTTAAATAAGCTATCAGGTCCTTAAAATGAGGTAAATTTAAATACAAAACCTCAGACAACAACACATGATCTATTACACCACATCAGTATTTATTTACAAAAATAAGACAAAATTCAGAAGCACTGTGTGAAAAACGAAGTATACCCTTAATTCTTTTCATATGATTTACAGCCTGAGTCACACAGGCCTAGAGACCTTGGTAAACAAAAACCATATTCTCAGATTGTTTGTAAGTGTTTACCAGCAGTTGCTGTGAAATCAATTGCAAAAGCCTCATCCTCAAAGGCCTAGAGATCAGTCAGTGACAAGCTGATGAGTGGTTGTTGGACGTTCCCGGCAGTCACTAGGTAAAATTGGTTGCAAAGAGGTAAATACCACTGCACTGAAAACATTCATGCAATTACCAGCAGCTTACTGCACTCGCCCAAAGTTTGCGCAGGAGCGTGTCTGCTAATACTCGCCAACTACTGACCAAGCAGTCATTCACTTTCAAAGTAAAAGTTGTGCCTTAAATCTGCAAACAACAAATTTCAAAAGGCACACCTTTTACTTTAAAGGCCAAGTTTCTCTGTTTCTGGTTTGTGTCACACTTCTTCAAGTTTAACTCTTGCTAAGGTAAGTAGTTGGCGTGTGTTTGCAGACAAGTCAGCAGATAATCTGCTAGTGACCAAAGCAGCTGCAAGGACGTTTTTACCACGTCAAAGTCAGCAACTTCCAACAACCACTTGCTGACTGGTTAGAGAATGCACATTATTTCTCAGTGAACCGGTTTGTAGACTTGACTGACTGGGACCTAAGAGGGAAAGTAACAGCCAGGTGCCAATAATCAAATACACTTGAAAAGATGAACAACCATGGCTTGTTTGGAAGTATTGCCAGGAGAAAGCCTCTTCTCTCTAAAAAGAGCATGGCACCACCGCTTACTTTTACAAAGTTCATCCAAACAAATCTCGAGACTTGAATGTCAACAATGTCCTTTGGACATATGAGACCAAAGTGGAGATGTTTGGCCATAATGCACAGCACCTCGTTTGGAGAAAAACAAACACAGAGCGAACATATCAGCACAAACACCTCATATCAACTATCAAGAAGAGTAGTGGAGACGTGACGACCACAGGAACTGGTCCCCTGTCTTAGTCAATCACAAACTCCTCTGTATACCAAAGTATTCTAGAGTCAAATGTGAGGCCGTCTGTCTGAGCTAAAGTTTGGCTGAAACTGGGTCATAAACAGGACAAAGATCCCATGGACAGCAGCAACTCTACAGCAGGATGACTGAAAAAGAAAATAATCAAGGTGTTGCAATGGCCCAGTCAAAGTCCAGGCCTCAGCCTGACTGAAATGCTGGTGAGGGACCTTAAGAGAGCTGTGCATAAACAAATGCCAGCAAACCTCAAAGAACTGAAAAGAAGACTGGACCAAAATTCCTCCACAATGACGTGAGAGACTGATGAAGTCATTCAGATTACTTCAAGTTATTATTGCTAAAATTTGTTCTACAAGCTACCAAGTCCTGTGAAAACTTGAATTTGATGCATAGTGAGTACTAAATTCCCTACTTTGAAAAGAGTTACTACTCACAAAGAACTCAGGAAGAACTTTACCCAGAAACTGAAAGTTTTACAAAAAGCTGGTGCAAGCAGATCCTGGTCTTACATTTCTAGAGGCCACAAAGTCGCAGAGAGAAAACAAACAAAGACAGACACACAGGGAAGTAAAATGGCCAAAAGAGAAAGGAAAAAGTTGACAGATGGCAAATTACAAAAGAGAACACAAGAATGGATGTACTCGGCGAAGCACATGCTCTGTCCTCTTATCTGCAATTTCAGAATAATCTGTCTGCTTGCCATCTGTTCAGATTTCTTTCTCATAATACAGTGAATGAAAGATGAGATGTAAAGGGGGGCAAAATTGAAAAGGACAACCACAAAAGCTTGATATTGTGAACAAAGGCTTTAAGAACTGCATGCATTTTGCTCCTATTTATGTAATGGAATTTGATGTGTACAACACTCATGTTCACCTAACACCTATGCACCTTCTGCTGAAGCTGGGACCTGTCTCGCTGACACTGTAGAAGCATGAACTGGCTCTTCTCCCTGTCCACTGTCAGCTCTAGGTCCATCTCCCGGCGAAGCTTCTCCATCTGCTCCCTCAGGTGCAATGAACTCTGGGATCTTTGCTCTTCTAGAGCAGCAGTCAGCTACAGAATTAAAGCCAAACACACACACAAAAAAAACATTTACACAAGACCAGCCTACATATGTTTATTCTTGCATACAATAATGACAACAGCACTGCACTTGCACAACAGCAAAGCTAATTAAAACAGAAAGAGACTTTGTCATTGAGACAAAGAACATCCTCAGGCTGATCTCTGATTCAGACCAAGTGTGGCGTTCTTCATCATATAAACAGGAAGGAGGAACGTCACACAAGGCTTTGTCAGCTTTGTCAGTGCAAAAAAGAAAGAAAGAAAAAGCTCGAGACACACAGAAAATAATAAAAGTGGTGTTATCAAACAGCTGGGTAAAAAATATTTATACAACATCAAGATGTCTGGCCACCAAACCCCACACAAAGTTGTGTTTAATTCCTCTGTGGTTTCCCTTGATTCTTATTTGCCTCTTTACTACTAAATTTCTAATATCTTATAAAACACTTTGACAAACGCTGTATTGTTCCATGCTGTGTTGCAGCTCAGTGGTGATGCAAGCTCAAAACAGAAACAATGTCCTAACTCCTTTCACACTATGTGAGAGGAACGCTTTGTTAGAGTGTGTTACAATGATAGCAGTGTGACTGGCCTTGTCACAATGCTGTTGCAGTCCAAAAAAGAACTGTTGGGACATAAAACACCAGCTTTCAGAGCGGGGACCAAAGTTGCATGCGACATATTTTTAGCCCGGCTTGGCCAAGGCCACCTTGTTTTCTTTCCACCAGCAAAGAGATCAGACAAAGTGTGCACCAGCGCCCGGGACTGGGACCATTGTGATTTTGTATGTGTTTATCTGGTGCATGTGTCTTTGTGCATTTTTGCCTTCAAGTGCAAGAAAAATAGTGGCTGTGGGTGTCAGAGACGAAAATAAAGGGCAGATTGGCGTGTGAAAATGTGTGTATTTGACCTTGTGCGTGCATGCATATTATGGTTTTGGTTTGTTGAACTGTATGAGAGACTAAGATTGCGTGTGTTGGATGAAATGAGAAAACACCACTTCCTCTTTGCTGGCTGAATGTACGTGTGAAGAGCATGGATGGTTTGTATGTGTATATCCTTTTGTGAGCGAGTGTATGTGTGTGTGTATGTACACAGCTGTCGTTTGTATTTAAAAAGCGCACCAGAGTGGCCGCTTCCTTTTCATGGGTATAAATTCATGTGAAATCAGGAAGCCCAGAATGAACAATAACCCATATGGATGTGTGTGTTTGTGTGTGTTCGTAAGTATTTTAGTCCAAATAAAGTATGTGTCAATGTCTTCACATCTATGTGTATTTGTGCTGTGTATGTTCCAGTGTTATATTTGTGCCCGGCACTTGTTCAGGCTTAGGAGTACAATGCCTAAAGCAATTCTGTAATTATTTTAAATGATTAATTTTAAATTGACAGCCTAGATACAGCTGGTGGTTTGTACACCACAATAGATTAAAGTCAAATAATCTATATATGATTGAAGTGGAGGCTTTTAGCTTTAATTCTAGGGGTTTGGGAATTTGCATTAAGACTTTATTAATTTCTTAAGACATTTTTATACACAGCCCCCCATGTTCAAGGGTTCAAAATTAATTAGACAAAGTAATATAGTTTTAAATATAGGGATTGTTTTATAATACTTGGAAGGTTAATCTTTGGCCAGTCAATGACTGTGTCCTGATGTCAGGACTGTACTGCAGCCACGCTGAGTAACTTAAAAGCTACGCTTGATGGGTTAAGATCAGAAACCATTTCCTTATGTTGAGAAACTCGTGGGTTGTTTTTGCAGTATGCTTTGAGTCATCATATTGCTTGTACTGTGAAGCACTGTCTGTCAGTTTTGCGGCATTTGGCTCAATCTGAGTGGAGAGTATACTTCAGAAATTATCCTATTAGCACTCGCATTATCAATAAACACTAGTGACCCAGTTCTACTGGCAGGGGCACATAACATGACTCCATCATGTTTGACAGATGATACGATGTTTTTCTTCTTTTCCATTCTTTGCTGTTTGACCTCATCTTGGTTTCATCGGTACAAAGAATGTTTCCCAGAGCTGCGCAGCCTCTTTCAGATGTTTTCTAGTAAAGTCTAATCTGGCCCTCTTGCTCTTAAGTCTAACCAGTGGTTTGCACCTTGCTGTAAACTCGCTGTATTTTCATTCACAGGGTGTCTCTTGATTGCAGACGGTGGCAATGACACTACTACCTCTTTTAGGTGTGTTCTTGATTTGGTTTGCAGCTGTTTTTCTTAATAACGGAAATAATTCTGTCATCATGCACTTTAGTCATCTTCTGTGGTCTTTCTGACCTTCTTGATGTTGCTGAGCTGCTCAGTGCATTAATTCATTGTAAGAATGAACCAGATTGTTGATTTAGTCCCTTCTAAAGCTTTTTCTCTCTCTGACAGGGTTAGCTGAAAAGCTATTAAAAAATGTAACACTTTGAGTCAAGTATAGATATTATACCTGCTTTATTTTTCATAAAATAACCAGGGAACAGGCCTCACCTTGCCTTGAAACTGCTTGCCAGTCAATTGCCAATTGTCTATCTTGAGTGGTTTTCTGAATAAACACCTTTTCAACATGCTCTGTAATGACTGAACAAGGCTCTCCAAAGGCAACCTGCAACTTTACAAGCTTTTTGGTTTCACCGCAGGCCTTTGCTGTAAGATCGGTTAATCAATACATAACAACAACGCTGATTTCTTCCTGCCGAGCCTACGTGAAAACTATTTTTGTCTAGTAATTTTCTGCTGTTAGTCAGCCTAGCGAAAACAGATTGTCCGTGCACTCTCCGTTCAGCTCCTTAACAGATGTGCCTCTGACAGACAGACAGATGGCTCTAACGAGAAAAATGGCTGATGGGAGGGCGGAGTCTTTACGGACTGAACAGAGAGAACACTTCAGCAGCATTATAAATCGCTTTTAATATAACTTTAGAGTATGGCAACCTGTTTAGTCAGTTCTGTCATACTGTTTCTCTCTGATTGCTGCAAGCAGATTTCTTCAAGACTAAGATTTCTATAATGCGATTTCTGGGGTTAAATGTGTTTTAAGGGTGTAGAAGACCTGAGGTAGTGATGGAGATGTGCATACGTCAAGTCAAACATGCTTCTTTGAATTCTTGTCCACAAATATTTTGCTTGTTATGGCTCTCGAGCAAAGCATCCGTATTTTCTCATATAAACATTAATCAGCATAAGCAAAAAAGAAAGAAGCGAGACAGAAAGCAGCTTAATTTCCTTCTTTTTTCTGGTGAAATGCCCTCTTTGTTGTGACACACAGCAAAACCTCAGTGACTTTTGCTGCCAGACAGGCAGACAGTGTACTGTTTGACTAATAAAAGGCAGATTGGTTTTGTGTGCGCGTGCGTGTTTGTGTGTTCAATTTATCTGGTGTTAAACAGACTGGTGGTCCTGGTGTCTTGTAATGTTGTCCACATTGTGTGAGTCAGGATTCTCCCTATTAGACTCCTCTGAACTGTGACAACAGCTTGGACGCTCTCCTAAACGTCTGTTTACTTCAGCACTCGGGAACTGAATGTCTGACATCGGTAAACTGATGCACTCATTTCATCATACAAAATTAAAACAATGCATTGTACAAATTACACCGCTAGTCATCTGCTGCTGACAATGCGTCTAGGATGGTGTTTATTTTACAGGACTGGTATTAATCTTTCTTCCACATAATTCTGCTGCACCGTGTTCATGTAAATGCTTGACCACGTCAAAATGATCTTAAGATGCCAGGCTGCTCAGGGCGCTGTGCAGTGCAAGCATTTTTGGAAAATAAACGGTGGAATAAATAAAAATCTGCTTAAAAAACCCCAAAAAACTGGATGACTACACAAACTGGCTTAGTAACATATTCTTTATTGCTGTGTATCAGTATTTAAAGGATTATTGTTCATACTGATAAAGACTTACCTTTGTGGCCAGCTGCTGAGTGAAGTCTTCCTTCATCAGATTAAGGGCTCTGCCATGAGATTCTAGCATAACATCCCTGCAAACACGCACAGTTCACTCATTAAAAATATCCTGCCTTGCAATAAAAACAATCTACTGCACATGTGATACAATTTTTCTCCCTTTTATGTAAATAGGGCAACATTAAACAAGCATCCACTGTGGGGGAGACAACATATCATCAGTTCAACTGCAGCCCTAGGACAAGATAACTCCTTTCCTTACTCGATACAGCAGAAATAGCAGCCATCTGTTTGTAAAACCAGACTGTAGTGACAAAAATTTGACCAACTGTCTGAGACCAAATAATGCACTCACAGTCCCTGGCTGCTTTTGACTTTAACAAAGACTCCCCCTGCCCACTGCGTAAATGAAAAAACAAAATACACACATAAACCACCTACAGCCCACATACCACAGACATGCTAAAGACATAAAAGCTCAAAAATTGTCTGTGTGAAGTCTAAGAAAGAAAGACAGTGTGGGAGATAAAGCGGAGTCAGCTAGAAAGGGTAAACCTCATTGATTTGTTGATCTTGTGTCCAAATATTATATGTCACTTCAGCAGCTGGTCTGCCTGATAAGATGTGAAGGAGCATAAATTCAAGGCCACAGTGAGACAAGCTGAGCTTTTTTTCCCTTCTTTTTTTTTCCTTGCAAATGTTTATACAGAGTAATTTGTAGAAAAGGCTCACTGAGGGAACCCGGAGCAACATTAAGGCTTAGAAACTAATACCAAACAAAAAGCAGAGATCCTGTAGACACATATGAATATTGAATTGTCATTAACTGGCTGTGTGCAGGAAGGTGAGGACCCAAATGCAAAACTCACAGGAGCGGGACGTGAACTCAAAAACACAGCTTTATTGCTGGGAAAAAAGGCAAAACGGTACAAATCTAAACAGGGAAAATACATAACTAATCACACGGGGAGGCACACGGGGAGGCACACAAGGAGACGCGACAAAGGACTGAGGGAGACGCGGACATAAACACACAGAAAGATAACGAGGGACGTGGGAGCACACAAGGAACGCAGCTGACACGAATAATCATAACTAGACGGGGCAGGACCAAACACAACACGACCTACACTGATTATCGAGACTATCAAAGTAAAACAGGAAGTACACTGAGACGCAGGCTGGAGGGGGAGAGAGAACACGGAGGAGCAGAAGGGAGAGCACAGACATGACGGGCTGGGGAAATATGGAATAAAACAGGAGGGGAAACGAGGCACAAGAACTCACAGATACACAGAGGGCGACGTGAGGGGAAATCTAATAAACCATGCTGACCAGAATAACCTAGGAACCATAGGATACAAGAGAACTCAAAAATAACACAGAACGATCAAAAATGCACAAAATTTCAAAACACTGGTAAAAATGGCATAAAACATAAATCATATCAATAACATCAAGCATGCTGTCGCACATTCACATACACTCAAACACACACACACACACACACACACACACACACACACACACACACACACACACACACACACACACACACA